>NW_028270172.1:20015763-20337302 GCF_037043375.1 Chiloscyllium plagiosum
TGGTTCATTAATGTCGAGGAAATCTGCCATCTTCACTTGGTCTAGTCTACATGTGACTCCAGATCCACAGCAATGTTGCAGATTCTCAACAGCCCTCTGTTCAAGGGCAGCTAGGAATGGGCAATAAATGCTGGCTACCTCACATCTCATGAGTAAGTAGTTCAATTCAGATTGCATCCCAGAAGGAATGTCAATTCAGGAGTAGGCAAGCACACTTCTACAGTAAACTGCACCAAAACATTGCCTACACTGGACATGGACAACTGGCATGGTAAAGAGGCCTTCATAATGAAGTACGATGAGAAAGCAATTGCCTGGGCAGCACCTAACAGACATTTCAGACACAACTGAAGTCTACCCATTACAACTGCCTCATCACTTTCTTCCAGCTTAACCAGTTACCATCCTTACTGCAGGAACCTCTTGCTAAATTTGATCAAACTCAAACACTACTGGTGGTGTGCCAAGAAGCGCCAGGACCTCTGCTAGATCCCTTGCTTCAGAGTACCCATTCAGGACATGCAGTCAGCGGCCAGATCAATTGAATCCCTGGTCTAGTGGAAGCCATCACATATTATCTCAAACATTCTATAACTTGCCGTAGAATTTCCTGCGAGGAGAAAGTGAGGTCTGCAGATGCTGGAGATCAAAGTTGAAACTTTATTGCTGGAACAGCACAGCAGGTCAGGCAGCATCCAGGGAACAGGAGATTCGACGTTTCGGGCACAGGCCCTTCTTCAGGAATGATTCCTGAAGAAGGGCCTGTGCCCGAAACGTCGAATCTCCTGTTCCCTGGATGCTGCCTGACCTGCTGTGCTGTTCCAGCAATAAAGTTTCAACGTAGAATTTCCTGCCACAGGTGAATCAACTCAATGACTTGGACGGGGATGGCAGAGTTCAATACAAAACGTACAGTAAATGTTGTAAAAAGAAATAATCTAAATAACTCATTTGAGAATGCATAGAACTGTTAATTAAGTTTGGGGAAAGGTGTTGTACTTCCTTTCAACAATGTCAGGGAGTTGCATATCACTGAGTATAAACAGTGGAGAGTGGACAGAGTTAAAACACTTTACACTAGAGACTATGCTAGACACCCTCCAGAATGAGAGACAGCTTTGAGAGCATATGGGCATAAACAAATAAGATGGATTAGTCCTTGCCTATGTAATGATAAGATCAAAGTCTGGGATGTTTATGATTACCCTGTAGAGCAGTATTTAGAATTAATGTAAAATAAATATTATTTTACAGTGTAATCCTAATCCATTATTTAAAGTGTAATCCTAAAATTAGTTCTTGATTTTGCCTCCTCCTCAGCCAGCCTGTCTTGAAGCCAAACTCATAGCATGCGATCTAACCACATGAGAAAAGAAACATAAAATTTATGTATTGCAGCATGGTTAAAAACGTCAAAGTACCAGTGGGAATCACACTCACCTCACCAGTGAAATGCATAACAAATTGCACATTGAAACACAATAACTGACCAAGTAGTGAGAAATAACTAATCTCAGTGTCTCGGCAAAAGGCAAACACAGAAAAAAAGTGTAGACTTGTAAAATAGCATATGGTTTAAAGAAATCACTTAAAATGCTTGGATAAAAGCCTAACATTTTGTTTTACTTAATAGGAGCACTTTTGCACTTTGGTTCTTCCCCGTCAGCTACATTCCTAATTTGAAAGAAGTTTGGGATGCCTGTATTTATTGGGGAAAAAAAGCAGTGTGAATGGCATCTCAGATTAAAGCTGCTGGATTCATTTGAGGGAATGCAGAGTTAGTCTTGTCGGCTGCAGTATAGATCACTGCATTGTTATGAACCAGACCAAAACGCCTCAAAACATGTCAAGGAGATAGCCTAGATGCTAATGTTTACTTAATTTTAAAGGCAAGTGCCAGGCGTTGCACTCTGGATGCAATTTGATTGATCAAACTACCAGGCTTGAAGTAAAACATATTATTAATACAGTATAGTTAAAATACAGACAAAATAAAAATAAAATAAAGGAGTTTGCTTAACTGTAACGCTATCAAAATGTTCAACAAAATAATAAACTATTCATTAACTGTTCCAGTATAGGAACATCCCATAAGCATGCTCTTGGCACAGGCAAAGTCAGTAAAATAGATTGTCTCTCATGTATTTCTAGCAGTAGGAAGAGAACCCCAGCTTTTAGCTGTAACAGATAGAGAGAGATGTAGCAGCTTTCACAATCCCAACCAACAGCTGCTGAAAGCTAAACTAAAAATCCTGGTTCTGTGGGTATTTGACCTCACCCATTCAGGCTGCTTCTATTTTTCCAACTTTGAAAAAAAAACAAGGCATCACAAGCTTTTTACTCTATTGGCTTTGAGCAGACTGCAATCCAATTCTGTCTCAACCTTTTTTCATAAAAAAAGCCAAGACAAAGTATGTCTCTTAAAGCCATTGTTTGTCACACCTCATAAATATTTATTGAGACAAAGAGTGGCAAATACCTAACAAATCCATAATAATTACAAAAGTTTAATGAGAGAATATAATGGGTACAAAAAAATAAAGTTAAACAACTTGGATTTCTTATTGTAAGTATTAAACATCATCTTCATATTGCACATATGTGTGCGCATATGCAGTCAGAAATAATTGGCAGTGTAATAAAGCACAGTCAACAACCATCATCAGATCATTGGTGTCAGCAAACATATATTTCATTCAGTCACCCCCTCATTCTAGCTTCTTCAAAAAAAAAGGAAACAATCTCTCCAAATTTACACCGTCAAAGCTTCTCAGGATTTTCTATGTTTGAATCAAATTGCTTGTTAATAAAACATAGAACAATGCAGCCCAGGAATAGGCCCTTCAGCCCACCATGTCTGTGCTAACCACGATGCTATTCTAAACCAATCCCATCTGCCTGCATTTGGCCCCCCGTGTTGCTCTATTCTCTGCCAGTTCATGCATCTGTCTTAATGGCTCTTAATCTATGCTTTCATATCAGCTTCTACCACCTCCTCTGGCAGTGCATTCTAAGTATCGACCACCGTCTGCATGAAAAAACCTTCCTTGGACATCTCCGTTAATCTTTCCCCTCTCACGTTAAACCTATGCCCCTTTGTATTTGACAGTTCTACACTGGGAAAGAGACTCTGACCATCTACTTATCAATGCCTCTCATAATTTTATATACTTCTATATCCCTCAGCATCTGAAGCTCAAGTGAAAGTAATCCAAGTTTGTCCAACTCTCCTTATAGTTAATTTTCTAAACAAAAGCTGATACAAGGACACCTTTTCTAACATTTCCTCATAAGACAACCCCACTCAGTCTAGGTATTAGTCTGGTAAATGTTCTCAGAACTGCTTCCAATGCAATTACACCATCCCTTAAATAAAGACACCAAAACTGTAAACAATACCCCAGATGTGGTTTCATCAGTATCCTGCATGACTGTATGACTGAAGCATCACCTTTCTATTTTTGCATTCAATTCCCTCACAGTAAACAATATATGATTCACACATAGATCTCTCATCTCAGAGCTCTGCAACTCTCATCACTCAGATAATATGTTTTTTTAATTCTTCCTGCCGATATAAACAATGTCACAATATCATAATCCTTTCTATTTGTTAGATCTTTCCCCATCCACTTAACAAATTTATATCCCTTTGCAGCTTTCTTCACAAATTACTTTTCTACCCTTCTCTGCGCCATCAGCAAACTTAGCTTCTTTCCTCACTGTAGGGTTTCTGTGCTTCTACACAATGAAAGGTGTGGTGTGGTCCAAAGTGCAGCATTGAGATGAAGAAGTGTATTCAAGGTGGATTGGAGATATGCTAGGAGGTTATGGAGAAATACAATGGAGTGAAAGGGGCTGGTAGGGGTCTGATGCCAAGTAGTATGGAGAGAGTACCCATGGATGTGCTTTGAGATGTTAGGGACTGATGTCTAAGATGGAGACCTGGAGGACCAAGCAGCAAGTTGGAGTGCCCAGGTAGCCACTCTGATGTTCCCACTGGGAATTGATGCTGTCCAGTGCCCGTTCAGTGAATGGGAGAATAATTGGAAATTATTACTAAGTAATAAACAAGAAGTAACAATAAGGCAAGATTAGGTATTAGTGAGATGTAAATGTGTGGGAATATGCACCACACCATTTACTGGTGAAATTTCTATCTCACCATTCATACCGTGGTTGCAGAATCTCAGTTTTCTGAACACCATATTATCCCAGCAGACATGCCATTGCCCAGGTCTTTGAGAGGCTGGGAGAATTCCATTCACAACTTTCTCTTAAAAATATTATGTATAATCTACAAACCTTCAAAATCTGCTGTCATTCCCTACAAAACAATAAGGGACTATAATTTACACTTTGTTCATTGATGGTGAAACAGTGTTAGGATGTCCTTATGATGCAATAAGGTTCTTTCCACATGCAAGTGCAACTGAGTAATAACAGATCCAGCAAATGCCATGGTCTGTTGGAACAATACCTTAACCAAGTTCCTGTGAGGCATGATATCATATAGGTAGTACCATTCTCATTTTATTGCCGCACTCTTTGCCCTAGTCAAGTATATTTTAGATTTTTAAAAATCTTTCCATTAAATGCCAGTTCTACTAGAGATTTGATTTGAGTTTGATGTAGTTGTCAAGTCACATTTTGATGTATGATCCCACGGCAGGCAGGTACATCTGCCAAAACTGGAACCAGTCAAAAAAATTGCAGATGCTGGAATCCAAGGTAGATAAGCAAGAGGCTGGAAGAACACAGCAAGGCAGGCAGCATCGGGAAGTCATGAAGAGGTCACAGCACTGTGGCAGCGAGAAAGGGATTAACTGAGTGCATGCCTGAGGGAGGCAGAGAACGTCTTCAAAGTGGGCATCCTTTGAAGAGACTTTGTAGTGATAAAAACTTAGTTAAAGACAAAAAAAACCTGCAGATGCTGGAATCCAAGGTAGACGAGCAGGAGGCTGGAAGAACATAGCAAGCCAGGCAGTGTCAGGAAAGCCAAGCAACATGGCAATCAGGGTAAGAAAATCAAGTAGCAAAATGATGGCCAGAGTGGATTATTTCCATTTTCTGTTAAAGTTATTGACTGAAAGTCATGGCATCCAATGGCTTGTAGTGACTTCTCTCACACAGCTTTCCACTCTTCACTTCGCTAATTATGCAACTGGGCTCTTGGGCACCATTCTCAGAGAATTGTGTGGCAAGAGAGGTAGCAGCACTTGCCAGGGCCTCCCAGACTGTACACCATGGGTACTTGACTTAAAGCCTGCTGTGAATCACTTTGTCTCCCCTGCCATTACTAAACACATGACCCATTGAGAAGCCAAGGGGCTGATACGCAGGGTGTTGGAGAAGTTAGCCAAAACTTCCTGCTAATCACCAAAGGAGCCTTGCCATCAGGTCCAGTAGGTTGGATACACTTTGCAACCCAGGTCAATGCAGGTGTCCTGGGTGAAGTGTGATGTCCAGTACAGCAGGAACAGGGTCAAGGATTATCTGCACTCATGTGCAGTTGGGAGACGTCCAAGGCCAAACAGCCAGCGCAAACGCATCCTTAATCTGCACGGCTTTTATCCCTCCAAGACAACTCTCTTTTCTTACCTGGGCACCAGTGGCACCCAGTGGAATTCCCCTAAACAAAGGCCACCAGTAGAGACCCATGGCTGAGGAGGAAGTCAATTAACTTTCGGAAAATGGGCCCAAAAGATGAACACAACATGGCTTGGCAGCAAGTCACAGGTCTCCCAGAGCTCTAAATAAGAGTTTGGAAGGTCTGGAAGTGGTTTGTGAGTTAGATTGAGAGCAGGCATGGTGATGTGAGGCACATAGTTGCTCATGCCCACTTATGAGGATGAAGGGTCAAGGAGGATGTGTCCGTGCAGCATGCAGGAATTTGCTGTGAAGCAACATTTGGATGATGCCCAGGACAAGAATTCAACAAGCTGCTGGTGCCAGCACACGCTGTGAATTTGTTTTTGTTGGGATTTGAGTTTGTTGTATTCAGTGAGGAGATTTGGAAATTATATTTTTATAAATGGAGCTCTAATGAGATAGAAATTCATGGAAATAAGATAGTTGCAACTCAGAAGTGAGATTTCGGAACTACGAATCTGACAGGAACACCACAAAGACCTTTATCGACATTAAAATTCTGTCTGTAATTTCCCACTCTTCTCATGATAACTCACACCTCACCAGGGAGAGGAAATTTCCACCCATTAATACCTTTTGCCCTTTCATTCCAAGGTGAAGTGTTAAATTCCCTCCCTTATCTAAATTTGTAGTCTCCACAGAGAATTATGGATAATGTTAAATTTCTAAAATCAAATCCAAAGCACCACCTTTCTCTAATTCTGATCCAGTAGTTTTCAGGCGATTTGACAAGTCTCTTATGAGTTCAGTTAAGCAGGCATATTGGACTGTTGCTGATGTGTCCTTGGTACACTAAAATTGTCTGATATTATTAATGAGGTCATTTTCCTTCCAGAGGTAATCCCTGACCTTCATATCCCATTAAGGCAAATTAGTGCCTTATCAGTTTCAAAACATTTGGAAGAGAAAAGCTCCAAGTAATACATGGTATTTTAATTTCCGTGAAGTCACTTTTAATTTGATTTGTTTTTAATATCTATCACAATCAAACAGCAACAATGTTTCCTAAGTTACTATCTGCAGCTGCAGCATAAAGTAATTATGTCACTCTTTGCTTTTCAACTGATAGGTTTTTCTTGTTTACGAACACCTTATCCTGATGCACTGGAAGTACTCACAGTACCAGGCCCCTTTTACTAGGTTCATTTCTTCCAGTTGGCTTATTTGCTGATCCCTGAGCCATTAAAGATATTGCTTGAAAAATAAACAAATCTAACATGGTATCAAACATATTGGGTTAAAACCCAGTGGCACCTTACGGAATGCCATTCGGTATTGTCACGCCCACACACAACACTGAAGGATGCTCATGCTTGATTGATTCATTTTGGCAGTGGGTTCCCCATTCCAAATAGAGTGGAATACTGGGTGGAATTTTGCAGTCAGCTGGGTCTCCTATCTATGTGGATGAAGAGAAGGGAAAGTATGCCCAGCCACAAGCCAATCAGGTGGTGGTATGGCCACAGGCAATCCTTGCCCTGCAATCAAAACCCCCGAGAACAGAGAGCGCTGGAGGCCAATCTGAGACCAGCAGCATCACTGAGGAGGCTGGAAGAACACACCAGAGAGTCCCAGAATCACAGGGGAATCCAGGCCCCAGCTAGTTAATGCTTGTTACAAATTCACCGGATAACAGTCTTGCTTGTACTGTGTCTTTATTGAACTCACTGTAAGATAGATGCCTGCAGTGACAACCTCATGATAGGAGTCAGTTGACTATGGCAAACCAGAAAGCACATTATGTACAATATTGCATTTCTATCTCAAACATTCCTCTCAATTAATAAAAAATTGAATCCATTGTCATTCAAATTGTGAGCTATCCAAGTTATGCATTATGTACACAACTGTTCTCAGGTATTAGCAGTTTGTTATTTGCTCATCAGTCTATGTCAAGAGTGTGGTGCTGGAAAATCAGCAACTATACAGTGAAACTAGCTAATGGTTGGGAACACTAGTGATCACAACATCTTTAGAAGGGATAGGTGCCTTAATGAAGCACTTATGCCCGAAACATCGATTCTCCTGTTCCTTGGATGCTGCCTGATCTGCTGTGCTTTTCCAGCACCACACTCCAATCTGATCTCCAGCATCTGCAGTTCTCATTTTCTCCTCATCAGTCTTTGCACACACATTGCAAACATAAAGTGGAATCTTATGCGACAATTTCCATTTCAATTTTGGTACCAATTTGTTTCATCATTCACACTTTCGACAGCAAGATTCTTATGAGGCAGTGGCAACCTGCCAACTGATAGTTAATATTGTCTATTCACTGCCTTGTTAATTCTACAATTTACCTCATTAATATTTAGCCTCCCATTTTACCAAACTTGACAAACAAGCTAGACATCGGAAAAACACGACAAGGAATCCAGAGCAAGTACTTGATGAATTTAATTCCCACATTCACCTCTCCACCTCTCCCCCCACCCTCACCCCCAGCATCCCCACCCCAGCAACAATTGAAGTTAACTCTTACAGGGGAGTCACACGAAATATAAGGCATTAAAATGTGGTCACACAGGGAACAGGTTGGGGAGCATAGATCTAAAACATACATTTGAATACAGATTCCAAGATACTGCTAATACCAGACAATGAGCTGTTTAACCAACACCTCTGAGTGATTTGTTTATAAGTACTAAGTGGAATTGCACACAATAAAAATCTGTTGACTTGTTTCTTTATAGTGTTTTAAGTAGAGAACCACCACACTTGGTAGTCAGGCATAGAAATAAGTTTACTTTCAACTTTGATAAAGCATTCTTTTTAGGGGTGTTTCCTTCTTGTCGAGCTTTCTATTCCATCTGAATGCTACACCTTAATTCTAAATACCTTCATTGTTTTTTCCATTTCTCACGCCTACCATCCTTATGTTCTCAGTAAGCCAGATTGCAAACTCATTGCCCAGTATTTGCTGAACAACTGTAGCCAACATTCTATGACAACTATTTTGAGATGTTATACAGTAGGCTGGAGTTTACCCCAGGCTGTAGAAATAAAAGGCCAATATTCTGTCCCAGTCCAGCATTTATCAGTAAGAATATGCAATCATTAAATCCAATATATATCTCAACCACCTGATAAAGGAGCTGCGCTCCAAAAGCTAGTGCTTCTAAATAAACTTGTTGGACTATAACCTGGTGTCATGTGATTTTTAACCTTGTCCACCCCAAAACTGGCACCTCCAAGTCATGATGTATTTCATTTATGTTCATTTTAAAACATAATGAAATCCATTAATCTACAGGACAGAAGAACTAGGGAGAGAATAGGGCCCCTCAAAGATCAGCAAGGCGGCCTTTGTGTGGAGCCACAGAAAATGGGGGAGATACTAAATGAATATTTTGCATCAGTATTTACTGTGGAAAAGGATATGGAAGATATAGACTGTAGGGTAATAGATGGTGACATCTTGCAAAATGTCCACATTACAGAGGAGGAAGTGCTGGATGTCTTGAAACAGTTAGAGGTGGATAAATCCGCAAGACCTGATCAGGTGTACCCGAGAAATCTGTTTGGAAGCTAGAGAAGTGAATGCTGGGCCTCTTGCTGAGATATTTGTATCATCGATAGTCACAGGTGGGGTGCCGGAAGACTGGAGGTTGGCAACCGTGGTGCCACTGTTTAAGAAGGGCGATAAAGACAAGCCAGGGAACGATAGACCAGTGAGCCTGACCTCGGTGGTGGGCAAGTTATTGGAGGGAATCCTGAGGGACAGGATGTACATGCATTTGTAAAGGCAAGGACTGATTAGGGTTAGTCAACATGGCTTTGTGCATGGGAAAACATGTCTCACAAACTTGATTGAGTTTTTTGAAGAAGTAACAAAGAAGACTGATGAGGGCAGAGCAGTAGTTGTGATCTATATGGACTTCAGTAAGGCATTCGACAAGGTTTCCCATGGGAGACTGATTAGCAAGGTTAAATCTCATGGAATACAGGGAGAACTAGCCAATTGGATACAGAACTGGCTCAAAGGTAGAAGACAGAGGGTGGTGGTGGAGGGTTGTTTTTCAGACTGCAGGCCTGTGACCAGTGGAGTGCCACAAGGATCGGTGCTGGGCCCTCTACTTTTTGTCATTTACATAAATGATTTGGATGCGAGCATAAGAGGTACAGTTAGTAAGTTTGCAGATGACACCAAAATTGGAAGTGTAGTGGACAAGGAAGAGCGTTACCTCAGATTACAACAGGATCTTGACCAGATGGGCCAATGGGCTGAGAAGTGGCAGATGGAGTTTAATTCATATAAATGCGAGGTGCTGCATTTTGGGAAAGCAAATCTTATAAGGATTTATTAAGGTCCCAGGATTTATTAAGGTCCCAGAGAGTGTCACTGAACAAAGAGACCTTGGAGTGCAGGTTCATAGCTCCTTGAAAGTGGAGTCTCAGGTAGATAGGATAGTGAAGAAGGTGTTTGGTATGCTTTCCTTTATTGGTCAGAGTATTGAGTACAGAAGTTGGGAGGTCATGTTGTGGCTTACAGGACATTGGTTAGGCCACTGTTGGAATATTGCGTGCAATTCTGGTCTCCTTCCTATCGGAAAGATGTTGTGAAACTTGAAAGGGTTCACAAAAGATTTACAAAAATGTTGCCAGGGTTGGAGGATCTGAGCTACAGGGAGAGGCTGAACAGGCTGGGGCTGTTTTTCCTGAAGCATCGGAGGCTGAGGGGTGACCTTATAGAGGTTTACAAAATTATGAGGGGCATAGATAGGATAAATAGACAAAGTCTTTTCCCTGGGGTCGGGGAGTCCAGAACTAGAGGGCATAGGTTTAGGGTGAGAGGGGAAAGATATAAAAGAGACCTAAGGGGCAACGTTTACATGCAGAGGGTGGTACGTGTATGGAATGAGCTGCCAGAGGATGTGGTGGAGGGTGGTACAATTGCAACATTTAAGAGGCATTTGGATAGGAAGGGTTTGGAGGGATATGGGCCGGGTGCTGGCAGGTGGGACTAGATTGGGTTGGGATATCTGGTCGGCATGGACGGGTTGGACCGAAGGGTCTGTTTCCATGCTGTACATCTCTATGACTCTAAAACAGGTGACAAACAGGGAGTGTAGAAATGACAACACTGGCACCTTCTGCATTAATGCGCATTAATACCACAGTACTGACTTACCCTCAGAATAAGGGAGAACAATTTCATTTTTCGTCCATTCAAACGAGAAAGATACTACATAAGGTTTTAGCAACTTTCAGAAGTGGTTTGGCAATGCTGGTGGCTACGTCTGGATGTAGCACAGTGGCTTAGTGGCTAACACTGCAGCCTCACAGTGCCTGGGACCAGGCTTGCTTCCACCACCGTGTAACTGTCTGTGTGGAGTTTGCACATTCTCCCTGTGTCTGCCTGGGTTTCCTCCCACAGTCCAAAGATGTGCAGGTTCGGTGGATTGGCCATTGGAAATGGAGGGTTATGGGTTCAGGGTTGGGTCTGGGTGGGGTTTGCTTTGGAGGATTGTTGTGGACTGAATGGTCTATTTCTGCACTGTAGGGATTCAATGTGCATTAACTATTACAGACTGAGTCATCTGGAAAGAGGTTTGATCTCAGCAGGGATGGCCAAGGAGGCTGAGAATAAAGGATAGTTTATGAAGAAAAATACTTTTTATTTCTCCATTTCTTTGGTCATTGCCATATATGCTCAACCTGAATGCAGATGTTTCGCTCACTGTTTGACTGATGTTTCATTCTTGACTATTTTTCTATGAATTTTTGGCAGTGCTAATTTACCACTGCTATTCACTCTCAGGACAGGATGAGTGGCAAGTCCCAAGTGTACACCAGCTAGGATAGGAAGTGAATCCATTGAGTTGGTGTTATTCTAAGGCACATGCCAGCTGTTCAGCCCACTGAGTTAACCAGGACCCATTTCACATGGTCAGTCTGCTTTAACCCAGGTATCAGCCTGGTGAAATGCTTCAGCTATACTGGGTCCTGACTTTAGTTCAGAAATCAATGTTGGCATTTTATGGGGTGAAGCCTCTGCAAGGTCAAGAATGAAAACTTTATATTTTCTGTTTCTCTATCCCCAAAAGAGATTGATGTAACCTGGTGTCAGTACACTGAGTGAAATTGCATAGAATTATTTGGAATATCCAGTCTACAAGTATGTTATTTGAGCCAAGTAGCCCATGCTAGTGTTTGTATTCGAGGCAGGTCACCTCGTGTTTTATCTACTTCACCTCAGCCTTTCAGTATATCTATTTTATATTTTTCCTCTCATGTACTTGTCTAATTTATTTTCAAAAGCATCTGAGCTATTATTTTACTTAGAGTCATAGAGTCATAGAGATGTACAGCACAGAAACACACCCTTCGGGTCAACTCGTCCATGCCGACATGATATCCCAGCCCAACCTAGTCCCACCTGCCAGCACCCGACACATATCTCTCCAAACCCTTCCCATTCATCTACCCGTCAGATGCCTTTTAAATGTTGCAATCGTACTAGCCTCCACCACTTCCTCTGGCAGCTCATTCCATACACGTACCATTCTCTGTATGAAAAAATTGCCTCTTAGGTCTCTTTTATATCTTTCCCCTCTCACCCTAAATCTATGCCCTCTAGTTCTGGACTCCCTCATCCCAGAGAAGAGACTTTGTCTGTTTATTATATCTCCATGCCCCTCATGATTTTATAAACCTCTATAAGGTCACCCCTCCAGCCTCCAAAGCTCCATGGAAAACAGTCCCAGCAGATATAGCTCAAATCCTCCAACCCTGGCAACGTCCTTGTGAATCTTTTCTGAACCCTTTCAAGCTTCACAACATCCTTCCGATACGAAGGAGACCAGAATTGCATGCAAAATTCCAAAAGTGGCCTAACCAATGTCCCATACAGCCGCAACATGACCTCCCAACTCCTGTACCTCAATACTCTGACCAATAAAGGAAAGCATACCAAACACTCTCTTCACTATCCTATCTACCTGCAACTCCACTTTCAAGGAGCTATGAACCTGCACTCCAAGGTCTCTTTGTTCAGCAACACTCCCTGGGACCTTACCATTAAGTCCTGCTAAGCTTTGCTTTCCCAAAATGCACATTTATCTAAATTAAACTCCATCTACCACTTCTAGATTCCCTACAGTGTGGGAACGGGCCCTTTGGCCCAACAAGTCCACACCGACCCTCCGAAGAGTAACCCACCCAGACACATTTCCCTCTGACTAATGCACCTAACATTATGGGCAATTTAGCACAGCCAATTCACCTGACCTGCACATCTTTGGACTGTGGGAAGAAACTGGAGCACCTGGAGGAAACCCACGCAGACACAGGGAGAATGTGCAAACTCACACAGGCAGTTGCCCGAGGCTGGAATTGAAACTGGGACCCTGGTGCTGCGAGGCAGCAGTGCTAACTACTGAGCCACCGTGCCGCCCATATCTCAGCCCATTGGCCCATCTGATCAAGATCCCATTGTAACCTGAGGTAACCTTCTTCGCTGTCCACTTCACCTCCAATTTTGGTGTCATCTGTAAACTTAAT
Organism: Chiloscyllium plagiosum; assembly: GCF_037043375.1. Lineage (NCBI taxonomy): Eukaryota > Metazoa > Chordata > Chondrichthyes > Orectolobiformes > Hemiscylliidae > Chiloscyllium > Chiloscyllium plagiosum. Next base: position 20,028,919 of record NW_028270172.1, read on the forward strand.
AACTGTACCTCTTATGCTCACATCCAAATCATTTATATAAATGAGAGTGGACCCAGCACCGATCCTTGTGGCACTCCAGTGATCACAGGCCTCCAGTCTGAAAAATAACCCTCCACCACCACCCTCTATCTTCTACCTTTGAGAGAGTTCGGTATCTAAATGGCTAGTTCTCCTTGTATTCCATGAGATCTAACTTTATGAACCAGTCTCCCATGGTGAACCTTGTCGAATGCCTTACTGAAGTCCATATAGATCACGTCCACTGCTCTGCCCTCATCAATCCTCTTTGTTACTTCTTCAAAAAACTCAATCAAGTCCGTGAGACATGATTTAATGTCACACCCCTAATATATGAGGATAAAGCTGATGAGGGGAAACAATATGTGATGTTTATGGGGAGAAATGTGGGCATCCTTCCAAATGGGAGCCAGATGACAGTGTTTCCAACAGCACTGGCAAACGGGCATCGGAGAAGCTCTCTGCTGGCATTGGTACCTGCCGGTCAGATACAAATAAAGTTCCTGCCCAGTCGCCCCATGAACCTCTGCCTATTGTTTTTCAAGGTTTCGCGTAAAAAAGGATAGAGCAATCAATGTAGCAGAGCAACTTTCTTATTCTATTTAACTCATTGTTCTAGATTTACTCAAAAAGCTCAAAGGAAATAAATCTTTCCTATACTTTAGTCAAAGTGTTGGAACTGCCAAAATTTTAAGTCACATTTAGAAAGCCTTTGCTGCCCTTAAAAATATAGGAAATTCTGCATCTTCTCATCATAGAACCCCTACAGTGCGGATATAGGCAATTTGACCCAACAAGCCCATACCAACTGTCCGAAGAGAATCCCATCCAGACACATTCCCCTACCCTATTACTCTATAGAGCTCTGTTCAAGAAAAATCTAAACACAAACAAGGTGCTTTGAAAGGCTAATGTTATTTTTAAAATTATGAAGCAGTGAGTAAAAATACTGAGTAACTTAAGCATACACTATTTAATCGTAGCTATGTTATGGAACAAACCATCTCATACAGCATCTGCTACTTAGACTCTTTAATGCAGCCTTTAGTTTGAAAACATTTTGGCCGTAACTTGCTGAAAGTTCAAGCAGGTGACTCACAAGCTTGCGGACAATGAGGCATCTTGGACATTGGTGAGTGATAGGAACAATAGTCTATTTTCTTAGCAAATGAGATTTAAGCATTGAGAAAAAAACACAATCAAAAGACTGAGGAAGAGTGTGAATTTTGTCAATTTTGATACTGAAGGTAGAGTACAGAAAGTAAATAAAGATTGAAATAAGAGAGAGAAGTGAAAGTCAGAAAGTTAAAAAAATGAATCTTTATGAAGAACATGTTGCTTGCAGGAATGAGCTTTGACAGTTTAAACTGTTTCCTTTTGGCCGTAGTAATTGATGGAATGAATTCACAATTATTACATTTATTATAAAGGCGCTTACAAAACTAATTGTGAGACCATACTTGAAAACACAGAAATTCCTGAAATGTAGGAATTCTTAAAATATTTTTATTGAGAAGAGTCAGGGTGGCATGCATGAACTAGGAACTTCTGGACATTCGTGATTTAGAGTGTAACTTTTTAATCTTCGAGATTGCTATCCAATTTTGTACTAATATTGGAATGCATTGTTTAAATGCCATGTTTTCCATGAAGATTTGCTCTTTATCTGATGCATAAAAGGGGAGGCAATGGCTGAGTAGCATTGTTGTTGGACCTGTTGATTCAGAGATCCAGGAATAGGTTATAAAGTTGCCACAGCAGATCATGGAATTTGAATTCAATTAAAAAACCTGGAATTAGGAGTTTAATGATGACTAAGGATCTATTGTCAATTGTCAGGAAAATTCCATCTGGTTCACTATTCCCTTTTGGGGAAGGAATCTGCCATCTTTGCCTAGTCTGGCCTATGTGTGACTCCAGTCCAACAAAAATATGGGTGTCTCTTAACTGTCCTGTAACGATTAGGGATGGCAATAAATGTTGGCCTAACCAGCAATGGCCTCATCCCGTGAATAAATTAAAAAATGATGAAAATCTTATGATCAAGTGTCTGAACTCAGAAGTGATGCAAGTGTTGACCATATTCATGGATGTAGCAACTCTCTGAGAACTGTTTGCTATATACCCCTCAGACAGGTCGCTGATCATTCAGTTAGGATAACAAATAAAAGGTTTGTGAACTTGAAGTCTCAGTATACTTTGAAGAGAGAGGAATTACGTGGGATTTGGGGAAGACATGGATTGAATTTGCTATTGCAAAAACAAATGATAATTTAAGGAAAGAATAGAATTGAAATATATAGTTAGGAATAGTAATGAAGAATAAAGAGACATGCATAGACAGAGAACAATAAACTAGTCCATGGATAATATGACTTCCTTGTTGAATGCCCGAGATAATGCTTGGGATAATGCAAATCTCTAGAACTGAGGAAGGGTCACCTGACCCAAAACATTAACTCCGATTTCTCTTCACAGATGTTGCCAGACCAGATGAGCTTTTCCAGGAACATCTGTTTTTATTTCTAAACTGCATCTGCAGTTCTTTCAGTTTTTGTTAGATATTTTAGAATTCTGCTTGATTAGCTTCAGGTATCAAGGAGAGATTTAAAAGAAATCCCCTGTTAATTGCTTAAATAAATAAAACATATTGTTCAATGCATGTGGAAACATCAATCAATGAAAGTAAGTTGTCTAAAGTGAACGGATAGGAGTGAGGAAAGCCACTGGGGTAATAGATGGAACCTATCTTTGGAATAATAAGGAAACATAACAAAACAAGAAATGGATAAACAAACAATCCATTACATATACTTCATTATATAGTTCACCCAAGCAAATGTCAAAAACTCAACTTGAGATTTTTAATCACTCAGTTCCTAAACTGTTTAGAGAGGAGATAAATATTACAAATGACAAATCCTGCATTCTTTGAATATCAATTCTTGCTATCAATCATACTCATTAGATTCAGGAGAACATTGGAATCTTGTTTAGATTAAAATCAGGAGAGATTTTTAATGGGTCGGAGCAAATTACCACAGATGCTAGAATCTGTGCTGAAAACAAAACCAGTGCAGATCACAGTGGGTCAAGCAGCATCCATGGAGAGAGAGCAAGCTAATTTATTTATTGGGTGTCTGATCCAGTGATCCAAGTCAAAATCACTTTCAAACTGGAAACAATGAACTAGCAGTGCAGTTTTGATCATAATTTTTCCCATTAGAGCATGTAATTTGAGCTATTGAACCTAAAGTAGTGAACTGTTAGTTTGAGAGCTGCCTCTAGTCGTGTTAGTGATGCAAAAAGCTTATTCTCATCTGCAAGTACCACACAAAAAAGCATTTAACACAATTTTAATATTAAGTGGCTCAGTGACAACCTTACGGCAAGTGGCAATGCAAATCTACACACTCCATTTTTTATTGTTCTTCTCTAATAAACATTTTATTTTATTATTATATGGAAATAATGATACAGTAGTATAACACAGCTGAAATTCTGGCTAATGATGCAGTTCTAGGTCTTTTATATGGCTTCATTGGCATTATTCTCCGATTTTAGATCAGTTCTTTTTGGAAGATACAAGGGCATTTCCAGTACATTAGAAACCATATTCAGCATGGATATTTAGTTAATGATTTAGATATAGTAATCTCTGTTCAGTGTTGAATTGCACAAAGGTGTGGCCCTGGCTCATGCTGTTAGAGAGGCTCATTAGCCCTCTCAGGTAAAACAAATCCTGACTCCAGGCCATTTAACTAAATCATGACAAACGTTAAACAGATGTCCGATTTCAGCTGTTTTTGAAATTTATGACGTTAGCTATATTTTAAGCAATAGTCTGTTGTCTTCCTATGTTTGCAAGAATAGGACAAAACAATGTTATATTTTCAGGGTTTATCAATCACATACATCAAGGAACCGTTTTGAAGATAAGTTCAATAAAATGACAGTGGTATAGTTCCTGTTTCTTGATTGATGCCTTTGTAAGATTAGGAGCATTGAATTATCTGATCAAGCATCATCAAGTCAAAGCTTCCTTCCTTAGCTTCGGTTAATTTCCTACTGCTGACGCGATTCAGTGCAACAGGGTCTTTGGCTAGCATGGTCCCTTCCATTAGCTCTGTCTTGCTCTCATGGATAAAAATAATCTGTGTTCCCTGTTTGACAAACACAAAGAAAAGAAAACATCCTCACATCCTGTCCTATTGCCAGCTTTCAAAAGGTACAGCATGTGTGCAACTAAACTTCCCTGTTTCAAACAAAGTTAACCTACTGAATTCTCTTGTTTGAGGTCCATTGTTGGCAAATAAACAAGGTCACTTCAGCTTTGTTTCATCTTCTTCAGGCCTACAAGTATTTTCATGTGAGATTTCTCATACCAAGATATCATAGTGTAACATTATCCACATCCTGTTGCTTTGTTTCAACACTAGTGAATGAAATCCTAAGAGCCTTGTTAGAGTGCCTCTCCAGACAATCACCTCTGCATGGTACTAATGGTTTACTAAGCACTGCTTTAACCTGACAGTTACATCTGTAAGTGGTGTTCCCATGGGCACAGTGAGAGGCTGTGATTTATTTTAGTAAAACAATTTGCTGCTTCTTGTCAAGCAACATTGAAATTAGAAGATATTCATTGACCTTTTGAACAAGCACCTGTCAGACATTGAGAAGATTATTGCTTTGATTTAACGGATATCATCCTGTCCCTTGTTACTCAATAAATTATTAAAGTGTATGAAAAATGTATGATTCTACTGCTTATTATTATTGGCGTTTTTCCAAGATGTTTTTTATTTGTGCACTACCATACTGTACAGTACAACAACTTTATGTGAAGTATTAGCATTTCAGAATATAACACATTGTGTGATAGACTGCTTTCTATCTGAGACAGATAAAGGGGATATTGTTTACATTAATATGCCATAACTTGACAATGTCAGTGACCTCTGAACTCATGAGCAAAACAGTCAGGAGTCAATCATTTGGATCACCAGTGATGAATTACAAGTCTGCCTTTCATAGAAACCTTATTCAATATCCTGTTTATATCACAGAAACCTTTTAAATCATAATTTTGTGTAAGTAATGTGATCTCTGAGAAACTTTGCTGTCTGAGGGACAGTAACGTCTGTGACACTCTATAGTTGTGCAGAATATTTAGGATATTTGTGCCAAATCCTTTTTTATATAATTTAAGATGAAAAGGTCAATTTAGAGAGTATAATTAAAAGAATTCATTCATTCTGTTAAAGAAACTTGATGGAAGGCAATTTGTTCAGTTTAAAATTGATAATTAATTAATTCCATGATGCACAAATCTTGACCTTTTCTAGCAGTATTCCTTGAATGTTTAGTGTAGCATCAATAATTATTATAATAGTATATAGTAGATTATAGTAATTATCATAAATCCTCAAATCACTTTCTGTCCTAGTGCTCAAAAAGATTATGCTGGATCATAATGTGGTTGCAAGTCTACTTTCCTGTCTATCCCAATATCCCTTGAATCTCTTGTTTGTTAAACATCTATCTAACATTTTGAAAAAGCTACACGATTTGTTACATTCTTCAATTCTTTTCTGATAACTTTGCAAATCTTTCCCTTTCAGTATTATCCAATTCCCTTTGTTATGTGGGGTGGAAAATAGCTGTTCAATACCTTTTAGATATTAATACATAATTCTGAAAAATCCAAAACAAAAAAAAATCACTATCTATAAAACAACATAATCGGGTTAAATTTTATATTTTACTACGTTGATCTGAACTGAAATATTAAACTGTATTTTTTATTTTCAAGCTGACTGACTTGTTCTGTATTTGAACAATGTTCTACTTTTATCTCTGTTTGACTTTTGTTGGGATGATTTCATATTAGGATGTGTAAAGAGACAATTCTAGCTCAAGACTCAAATATAAAGGTTTGGACATTCTTCTGAAAATAACTAGTAAGCAATTGCATACTTTAGCAGAATTCAAGATGAGATCATTACACATAAAAAGATCAGACAACTGCTGTGAATGGAGTGTCAACAGGTTGAATAATAAGTCTCTGCAGGTGATCAAGAGTGTCAGACAGTGTGAGTAAAGTGTCAACAGCTGAATAACAAGTGAAGGGATGACCTATAATCTGATTAATTGAGGCAGAAAGATAATTACAAAAAAGTTAAAATAATTATGATTCTGGAGACAAATCAAATGACTGGAATAACATGCTAGGTACAAGAGTGGCATGCTGAGTGTCTAACCAAAGAATCAAGAAACTAATTAAGGTACCTTAAACCTAGTATGGTATTCCAGTCATTTGGTTTGTCTCCAGCATCATCTTATGTTTAATTTTTTTGTAATTATCTCTCTGCTTCAATTAATCAGATTATATGTCATCCTTTCAGTTTACTCACACTGTCTGACATTCTTAATCACCTGCAGAGACGTATTATTCAGTCTGTCGACACTCTGCTCACACCATTTGCATGATCATTTGATCTCTCTGATTACAACGTCTGTGCCTGGGTGCTCTCTTTGCTTCACCTGACGAAGGGGTAGTGCTCCGAAAGCTTGTGATTTTAAATACATCTGTTGGACTATAGCCCTGTGTCATGTGACTTTTGACCTTGTCTACCCCGGTCTAACACCAGCACCTCCACACTGTTGGACCTCAAATTGAATGTTTCTCAGAAAAATGCTTAATCATGATGGTGAAATGAATTACAAAGGACATGTTTGCTTTGGAGGGTAAAATGTGCCTGACTCTTCTTTCTTTGCCTGACCTTTCTCCACTGGAAACCAATGGCTTGAGTCATGGAGTTTGCAATTACTGCTCCACCTGCTGGTCCTGAATAGCCATTCCTGGTACCTTCCAAATTGCTGTTCCAAAGTGGACCTCTTTTCCATCATTCACCTCCTGAAAGAAAACCTCCACATTAACATCAAGAAATCAGAAGGATGGGTGTATTATCTACGTATTGCAGGGGCATTTCACAAACTTGAGGGTACTTGCAAAACAATTTCTGATAAAGCATACTCGTTTTGTGTACTGGGAGCTTGCAAAGCCTGTAGCAACATAATATTTGCCTTGTGTCTTTAATAGCTAGAGCTTTCCCTTCCAATATTCAAAAACGATTGGTCATAGAAAATACAACCCTGTGGACAATCCAGGTATTATGTATTATAAAGCCACTGCAGCTTGAATCTACACAATGAAACATGATCAATGAGAACTTGCAGCATGACATGACATACATCTCAGTTACAATATAAAACTTGTCAAGTCACGCACGTGCCCTGTGCGTGAGACCAAGCCATTTACTCCCTGAATGCATCTGATTTTATAAATTGCCAGTGTGTATAACTTTGATTTGTTGCTGCATTCTTTTATGTGCATGGCTTACAAATTGAAATCTCGATAACGTGCTGTAGGTTGGTCTATGTTTTCATACCTGTCACAAAATTTTTTTAGGCATAAGTGGTTCCCACTGAGACAGGCAGTTGTGTAAAGTAGAAATGTCAGCTACCTTTATTTGGTAAGATTTGTGAGAAGGTCAAATTTCTGCTTCACAATTTTATGTCAAAAAATTCCATTAATTCCCCACCTGGAAGAAAATGTTTTATAGTATTCACTCACAATGCAATAAGTTATTGTGAGCTGGTTATTTAATATCCTCCACCCTTGTTACATGACACGATCTTTGAGAACCAAACATTTGTGTTTCTTTCAAAATGAACTTCATACTATAGTGAGTATTCCAGAACACAGATGTGACATGAAAAAAAGAAGGCTATGAGGCAAGATACATTATAAAGATAATACAAGATTGCACCATTACTGCTATTTTACATACAGAGTAGAAAAGGGCAACTTCCCAGTACTCACTTACCCACTGAAAATATATAGTTTTATATCCTTTAGGCCTGTATCACAATTTTGTGATTTTAGAAGTGAACTAAGCAAAGCATTCATTTCACCATCATGATTAAGCATTTTTCTGAGAAACATTCAATTTGAGGTCCAACAGTAATCAGTCCTTAACATATTTCCAACACAGTAGTTGAAAGGCTGAACCACTTTCTAGACAGGCCCCTGTTCACGCATACAGGTGGCTGGAAGGCGAAGGGATAATGGGCACAAGGTGCTGAACAGAATGTGAGAATGCACCAGTTGATGGCTGATAGAATTTCGTAGGATCCAGGTTCCTCAAAAATCTTAAAATAGATGGGAAATATACTCCTATGTTGAAGAAACCTCCAATAGTGTCTTTAATGATCATTGGTTAAGCTTTTCAACATATAGAGGAATGGGACTGATGTCTTACCTGGGCTCTTTGATGGTTAGGGAGAGGCTGAATAGGCTGGGGCTGTTTTCCCTGGAGCGTCGGAGGCTGAAGGGTGACCTTTTAGAGATTTATAAAATCATGAAGGGCGTGGATAGGGTAAATAGACAAGATCTTTTCCCTGGGTAGGGGGAGTCCAGAACTAGAGGGGATAGGTTTAGAGTGAGAGGGGAAAGATTTAAAAGGGACCTAAGGGGCAACCTTTTCACATAAAGGGTGGTGCATGTATGGAATGAGGAAATGTTGGAGGCTGGTACAATTACAACACTTAAAATGCATCTGGATTGGTATATGAATAGGAAGGGTTTAGAGGAATATGGGCCAAGTGCTGGCAAATGGAACTAGATTAATTTAGGATATTTGGTCAGCATGGTTGAATTGGACAAAGGATCTGTTTCCATGCTGTACATCTCTATAATTCTATGAGTCTAAGTGCATTCAAAGGTGTTAAGATCTCAATGTATATCAAAGTAACTTGTGCCTGTTTGAGGGAGTGTTGGTGTTCATCTGAAGGCCTACCAAAAAGTTGCTCAACCAAAAAGTTGATCAGGAATCTTGTCAAATTTCAGATGAGTGATTGACGGCTAATAGTCGGAATCCTCTCCTGCTATATGTCAGCAACTTTGCAGCTACTCCTGGGAAAAATGTTCCTCTGATAGTATTAGATTGTTAATGAGAGCTTCTTATTTCATACTATTTTAGACCTAATTCAATATAAACGTTGTGATTCCATCTAATTTGAGGAAAGGAAATGCTGTGACTTGTGTTTGTTAGCGGCAACACTGAATTTGGATCAGTTTTGTCGTGGCTGAACCGACTGTAAGGATCACAAGTTGTCACTTTGGCATAATCATTTCCAGCCTGATTCAATACATAGATGTGATCACAGCAGGGAAATAAATTTTGCAAGTTAAATCTTAAATATTATTTTTAAACACAACCAAAATCCATTTTCTCCCTGTTATGTGGTTGACATATTCGATCATCTTGGGTTATTACATTGGGAGTGTATGAGGACTGTCAACTTTTCTTTGAATGGATTCCATGGGCTGGACTTTACTGCAGGGGGTGGCCGGTGGTGATGGGAGCAGTGGACCAGGGCACTAACAGAAAAGTCACAGCCAAGCTCATCTCCACGAACACAGGAGGCCATAACCGGATTTTATTATTTGCCCGATACTGTGACTACTGATCCTATGTGGGAGGACATTGCACCTCCAAGCTCTGCCAGCCTATCAGATGACTGGCTGCTTCCCAGTCCCAGCAGCACCACAGCCCAGCAATGGCCAGTGCTGACACTGCAGTCAGAGCCCAAAAAGCAGCCCTAGAGGTGACAAAACTGAAAGGTAAAAGTGTGTGGCCAGCAAAGAATCTCAATTAGCCTAAAGTTGAGCTCACTAGTAAAATACCAGTGGAGGTGAATGGGTGACAGGCACAATATCCCTCACCCCTGCCATCCCATTCAATTTTTCTAAACCACCCCATCTCCTCATGCCTTCCTGTACGCTTCTGGGGAACGGGGGTAAATGTTAATGGCTGGCCCTGTCTTTATTTACTGTTCCTGCAAACCGAACAGCTTCAATTCAGAACAACTATTTCCTGTATTTTCCCTGTAATTTATTGTTGCATGACTGTGAGCATTGTTCCTCAGTAGTGTAGCTCCTCTTTGACTATCTATGTATTTGTATACAGCTATCATAAAATTGCCCATTTTCTACAAATGTAATTCAGAACCGAAAGGACCTTGCAACTCATAGACAAATAAAAGTTATTTATCAATCAGACGTATGAACAAAACTTCAAGTCAATCTCCACATTTTGAAATTTGATGTGTCCCACATGCATTGCATTCTACATCAGTCTTCAAGTCAGACCCTGGTGCAGAATATACAAAGCAGTATTTGATCAATCCATCTTCTAGCTCCGATATTTTGTTTCAGAGTCCTAGTTAGGATGGAGCATTACTCTCCAGATAATTGCTCCGGGAAAATGTACAAAAACCAAACTGTGGTCAACGTCTCCATTCATAACAGCTAAATCTATTTATGGCAAACGACCATTTCCTCTTTGTCCAAATGTACACATTGTGGATTTAAATTGAGATGTTTAACATAATTAAACATCAAGGTATTATCAAAGCAAATTTGATATTGGTTGCATGATGAAATATTAGAACAGAAGACCAAAGTCTTGCTGAAAAATTTAGGTTTTAAGAAGTCTCAGAAGAGTCAGAAGTAGAAAGTTTCAGAGATTGAATTCCACATACTAATGCATTTAGTTAGCAAAGGCACATGCAAACAGAGGGTTTGAAATCAGGGATGGGTATGAATTGGAGGTATATAGAGATTTTGGAGGGTTGTAGGTTGGATGAGGCTACAGAATGAAGGGCTTTATGAATTAGAATAGGGACTTTACAATTGAAGTATAGCTGGACTAAGAGCGTCTTGTTGACTAGTAAGGGCAGCATTTCTGGTTAAGTGAGATTGACAGCAGTGTTTTGCATGAGCAAAATGCCATAATCATTGAAGATGGGAGTCAGATCAAGGGAGAACTGGAATAATTATGTTCATAGGTAACATAAGCATGTCTGAGGGTTTCAACAGCTAAAGAGTTTTGCTTGGTGTGGAGATGGATCTTGGGCAGAACATTAGGGGTGGTACCCCTATAAGGAAAGTCAGCTGGAATCCACATCACTGATTAGAAGTACATCTCACAATTGTAATACAGTGCGGGCAAGTTAAAATATCTAATTGTGGGTTTCCACCCACCACGGAGGAGAAAGTCCTGTCCTCAGGACCTAATGGCCAACATGATTGTTTGGTAGCTTCATCACCCATAACAGCTCCAGAGCTCAGTCATGACCCCCCAATGCCAGGACTGCAGGAAGAGGCCCAAAGAGGACCTTGAGAGTCCTGGGCTTTCCAAGTAGGGAGGGATACCAGAGCATACAGAAGGGCAACTGGAGGTCAGGGAGCCTTATTCTGCCAGACAGACAATGCAGATGGAATGAAAGGGTGAAATCAAGAGAGGAAATGCCCCTATTGCATGAAGGGCACCCTTTGAATGAGATGCCTCCTTATCTCCTTTCTATAGATAATTAAAAACAGTTTGCCCACTAACATCTGACTGTCCTTGCCAGTGTATTTTGGTGTGAGCGTCACATTATCAGGGTCAACTGAGCCTAATTATTTATTTACTTTAGCTGTTTTTGGTGCCTGGCTATCCTCTGTACAATCAGAATGAGCCCAGGAATGGGTAGAAATTTTGAGATCTGATGTGTCCACTTCACCATTATCTGGAATCATTAAACAATCCCGAATTGATTCAATTTCCTCTAAGTATTGAGAAGACTGAAGTTATTGCCTTGGAGTGCAGGTTCATAGTTCCTCAAAAGTAGTTGCAGGTAGATAGGATAGTGAAGAAGGCATTTGGTATGCTTTCCTTTATTGGTCAAAGAATTGAGTAAAGGAGGTGGAGGTCATGTTGTGGCTGTACAGGAGATTGATTAGGCCACTTTTGGAATATTACGTGCAATTCTAGTCTCCTTCCTGTCGAAAGGTTGTTGTGAAACATGAAAGGGTCCCTGAATATATTCACAGGTGCCTGCCAACGTATTTTAAAAGAAAAAATTACGACAAAAAACAACAAACCATTTAACACTATTCAAGAATTAGTTAAAAATCACACAACACCAGGTTATAGTCCAACAGGTTTAATTGGAAGCACACTAGCTTTCGGAGCGACGCTCCTTCATCAGGTGATAAAGATTCGACCGTTTTACTGTCAACAACAACCTGACAGATTCTGAAACCTCAAATGAAGGGACATTTGGTTTCCACTTTAAAGTTCCTTGCTCAGTTAGCTTAGTTGTATTTGGTTTCATAGAGTCCCTGCAGTGTGGAAGCAGGCCAATCAACCCACATTGATGCTCCAAAGAACATCCCATCCAACCCACCAGATCCCTGTAATCCTGCATTTCCCGTGGTTAATCCACCTAACCAGCACATCCCTGGACACTATGGGCAAATTAACATAGACAATCCACCTAACCTACACATCTTTGGACTGTGGGAAGAAACTGGAGCACCCGGAGGAAATCCACACAAACACAGGGACAGTCACCCAAGGGTGAAATTGAACCCAGATCCCTGGCACTGTGAGGTAGCAGTGCTAACCACTGAACCACCATACTGCCCACTGTTTCTTTCTGGTAAACTATTGTCTTTACTCAATTCTTGTTTCTTCAGGTATGTTTTTCTTTAAAGAATCTCCTCTCTTTTTTCTTAACGTGGATCCCTTAAACCTCTCTTAAATAGTTTTTGTTTCTGGATGTTTTGCTTTCCACTCAGGACTTACCTGCAGCCCAAGCTTTGCTGGAGACTGCCAACTTAATAGCAACTTTGCTGCTGTAGTGACTGGGACCAGAGGCAAGTAGATCTGAGATCCTTGATTAGAGTTGTTAACCTGGGCCTATCAGGGAGCCCTGGCTGACACATATAAACAGGAGATTCAGAAGTGTCCTCAAACCAGGCACTGGCTTTGAGCTGGCTGGTCAAGGCACATGTACAGTGCACTTGTAAATAAAAGATGACTTGGTGAATGGATGCCGGTCTCAGTGCAGTTACTTCAGTTGCCACAGTCCTGCCCTCTCTGACACAAACCAGCACACTGCCCAAACTCTGGATGGTCCTCTCTTTCTAAAATGAAACCATTTCTGTCTCAGTTTCCTCATGTCATTGGATACCCTGTTGCAAAGTGACATCCCTTTATTTTCTCCTCTGCTTTTTGTTTCCTAAAAAAATTGTTTGTCTCAAGATTACTGTTTAAAAGCCTAAGTTCAATGCATGTAAACACATTTCTAGACATTGCAGATCATTCACAGAGTTCAATACTGCAACAAAGTCCTTCAATCCTTTAACCACTTGATACAGAAATACATAGTAAGTATTAAAGCTATGCATGGTTCAGGCTATTTAAACCCAAGTTTCCAAACAACAACATATCATGAATCTCTATCACACTGAATACTGGGAGAGCAAGATGCTGGATCAAAAACAATACTTGGGTTAAGAGAGGATGCAATGAGGTAAATATGGGTTGTCAGTGGACAAGTGGAACCTGATGTTGCATAGTTGATTATTTGAAAAGTCACAGGCAGGTTGAAACAAAAGTAAAGGGATAGTTTACTATAGCTGTAGTCATATAGGGTACCTTCATGGCATTGATAATGGATCTTTCAATACTGTGGCATGGGACAGCAATTGACATTGACAGAGTTCATGCAGGTTGGTGTATGATCTTTTGGCACAGACTTCCAGAAACAATAACATATTCAATGGCTTTGGAGGGGAAAGAAATTTTGAAGAAAGTGCCTTGACTTGCCAGGATCAAGAGAGAATAAGTCTCTTCATAACTAATGTATCTCATCCCGGGATTCTCATTAATATCTTCTACATTCTCTCCAATGTATTCACATTCTCTTTACAGTGTAACATCCAGAACTGTATACAATACTGCAGCTGAAGTCTAACCAGTATGTTATATATGTTCCTCATCAGCCCCATGGTATTTGTAGTCTCTGCTCTTATTTATGATGTATGGTTTATTAACAGCTCTCTCTCCATGCAATGTCATCTTTAATGCCTTATAAGCATATACCCAGTTCACTCTGCTCTTGCACACCCTTTACAATAGTAACCTTATTTTATGCTTTCTCTCCATGTTCTTTATACCAAAATGTATTCCTCACACTTTTCAATATTGAACTTTACTTGCTACCTATCCACCCATTTTACCAACTTGGCAATGTTCTTTTGACGTTCTACACTGTACTCTTCAAAATAATTCTCCCACGTTTTGTATCATTGGCAAACTTCGAAGTTGCCCCTGCACCTCAAAATCTAGATAATTTGCATTTATACCATATACCTGGAAAAAAAACAAGATTATGCCCAATACCAACCCTGGACAACTCCAGTGCACACTTTCTTCCAGCCCAAATAAAACAATTAATAATTATTGTCTGATTCCTATCCTCAGCCAATTTTGATTACATATCACGACTGTCTTTGTATTCTAACAGCTATAACTTAACTCAGAAGTCTGTTAAGTGGCACTGTAATGAAATCTACGTACGCCATATCAACAGCATTTTTCTCATCGATCTTCTCTGTTAACTATTCAAACTCAGCACCGCCCTCTTGACCTGTCCATCGTCTTTCCCATCTATCCACTCAACATCCTCTCCGACCTATCACCTTTTCTCCTACCTTCATCTACCTATTACGTTCTCAGCTACCTTCCCTGCAGCCCCAATCCCTTCCCATTTATCTTTCAGCACCCCCAACACACAAGCCTCATTCCTGATGAAAGGCTTTTGCCAAAACATTGATTCTCCTGCTCCTCGGATGCTGTCTGACCTGCTGTGCTTTTCCAGCAACACACTCTCGACTGGGAGCTCTTCAGAACACTCCAGTAAATCTAATCAATCCACATCCCTTCATGTGACTATTAATTCTGTCCCACATAATTGTTTCTAGAAGCTTCTTCACTATCAATGTTAAACTGATAGAAATGTAATTGCTGGGTCTATCTTTCCAACCTTTGCTTTGAACAAGGGTGTAGATATTTCCTGCCTGGGAACTACTTAAGAGCATCCAAAGTGTACCAGGCCTTACAGGATGTGAGCCAATTCAGCTTGTGGGCAAGTTAGTTAAAAGGCCCAGCTATACCCTCTGGACAATGCCTAAAAGTGGGGAAAGATAATCCCCAATTGACCTAAGCGTCTCAATCCTCAAGTAGGAACAAAAGTTGCCATGATGAGGGACTTTAGCTGGCAACCAAAAAATGAGAGACCTGGAAGTTTTCAGCACTCATCCTTTCACAAAAAAAAGATTATCCTGCGAGTCTTTGTGCTTGTTGCTGTTCTCCCTCTGATCAGAGAACTGATGAGTACAGAGTCTACAGTCTATCTTTTCTGCTTCCTCCATTGAAATTTCAGAATGCTAGAGGACAATAGAGTGAGTGAGGATAATGCTTTTCCTGAACAGGCAATCCCTTGGGTAAAGCCCTGGAAATCCTAAGACAATACAAATGGCTGGACATACAACATTACATGTCTCCCGTTTCTCAATCCCTCAGTGCAAGTGACAGAAAAAGACTATAGAGGCACTGACCTATATGCTGAGTAAGGACCTCTTAGCACCCTACTGGGTAATTCATTGTATGTATTGTATTTGTAACATGTTAAAAGGTATTAGTCCTGGTCTCTATTTGTTGAAGTCTGTTTATATTGAGGTTGTCTGAGTTTGAAAAAAAAGCTCATTGAAATGTATCCTGAAGGGACATCTCACCTTTCTGACCTTTCTTAATGCAGGCATGGTCTATTTATCTAAACTGAGGAAGCAAGCTGTTTACCTGCATGGATTTCAAGCATGAGGGCCAGTGCTGAATAATTGTGGAGAGTTTAGCTTTGGCCTTATTCTTTAAAGACAGCCTCTGCTAGTTTAATCTTCTGTTCTAAGTAATATTCCCGATAGAGAGGCTGTTAAAATGCCCAACATATCGAAAACGCACTCGTTCTGTGAAATCTAATGTAAACTCACTGAAAAAAAATTCCACATTATTAAAAGAAATGCTTGGATTGTTTCACTGGTTGAAGTGTGTCGTTTGATCAACATATTTGTTTTTTATTTTACTTTTTTTAAATAAACAAGTCCTTTTTCTCTTGTTGAGCACACCCACCACATAAAGCTGATTACTCAACAACAGCACAACATACAAGATTGATGTCTTTCTGAGCTGAGACTAAGTGTTTTTGATATTATCTAGGTGTTCTGCCATAAATCGTGAATGGATAATTGTGGACCGTATTAAATCCATGTTCACACAGGTCAAAAATTCTCTGTAAATGAAAAATATGATTTTCAGGTGAGATGTTAAATTATAGATGGCTTGTCCTTTTACGCCTCTATAGTCAAATAAACCCTGCATTAGCCCTAAGTTTTAAGCCCTTCTAGCCCATAGGCAAACTCTCAGCTATCTGACCCCTAAGTTTGAGATTAACTTGGTGGTGGATAAACACTTCTGTGATGCACCTTGAAATGTTATATTACATCATTGCAAGTTGTTATTGCCACTCCTATGGTTGAGCCTAAGAGCCCAAGCCATTGCAGCAATACTTAAAATTCACAATTTAATGTCAAAAGGTGAGGAATGTTGTATTATAAACTGCAACTCATGGGAACTGGGTTGAAGTGATCTCATATTAATTATCAATAAAGAAACTTGGAGAAATATACACGTTTATCTCATCCCTTGCAGCAGAATTGGAAGGCAACTGCACGAAGCTAAAGAAACAAACACATTCACCCAGCAGTTCCCAGTTTTACAGACTTCCATTCAATTTTTCTAATTCTAAACCATTGTCCTACTAATTGTTAAGAATGTAAAGTATTTAACTGATCACAATCAATCAGTGACTTTAGCTGAAACACAATGCTCAAGAGGGCTCTACTGATAAAAAGATTAAAGTTGCTCCTCTTCAGTACGCAGGGAAAATCACTAAGTTTATTGTTTAGTTTATTAACAAGAGTAAGCCACTTAGCCCATCAAGCTGCTCCACTATTCAACTGGATCATGACTAATCATCTACATTTTCATGCACAATCTACATATCTCTCAATGTGACGAGGATATTCTTTTCTATAAAGTCCCATTCACACTTACTCAATGAATCAGCATTCCACGAAGGCCTCAATTTTAAAATCCTCATTCTTATGAGTCTTTGAGCTCACAAGGGTCAATAGCGTACAACTAGGTATAGTGTCCACTATGAATTTTGTAACAGTTCCCATTAATAGCTATTCACCCTCACACTCGAAATGTTGATTTCTTCACCTCCTAAAGCTGCCTGGCTTGCTGTGTAATTCCAGCCTCCTGCTTATTCACCGTCCCAGCCAGATCATTATCCATTCTTTTGCCTGTCCACCTGTTCTCTCTTTTTTAGATTAGATTAGATTAGATTAGATTACTTTACAGTGTGGAAACAGGCCCTTCGGCCCAACAAGTCCACACCGACCCGCCGAAGCGCAACCCACCCATACCCCTACATTTACCCCATACCTAACACTAAGGACAATTTAGCATGGCCAATTCACCTGACCTGCACATCTTTGGACTGTGGGAGGAAACCGGAGCACCCGGAGGAAACCCATGCAGACACGGGGAGAATGTGCAAACTCCACACAGTCAGTCGCCTGAGGCGGGAATTGAACCCGGGTCTCTGGCGCTGTGAGGCAGCAGTGCTAACCACTGTGCCACCGTGCCGCCCACATTTTTGGGCTCTATCCTTACCAATCATTTACTCGTTACCCTCTCCCCTGACACTATCTTCTGTATATTAACAGGCATTTTCCAAGCTATCATCAGTTCTGAGGAAGGGTGACTCAGCCAGAAACATTAACTCTCCAGATGCTGCCAGACCTGCTGAGCTTTTCCAGAAATTTTTGTTTTTGTTAGGAATTTTCTTCCATTCATTACGCCTTCACTGTCTGGCAAGTTTGTTTCTCTCTCACCACTCGGGTGTCAGGTAAATTCATTAACATAAAAGGGATCCAACAAATACTCAATGCTAACCTATTGAACATTCTGCTCATCCTCCTGCGCAGGAGCTTCATGGAATCAAAAGAACAGAGGAACATTAGAACCTATCTAGGATCAAGAATAGACCATACAGCCCATTGAGCTTGTTCCACCATCCAATACAATCATGACTGAACATTTGTCTCAACTCCCTGAGATGAGTACTTAAACAAAATAAAGAACTATGGATGCTGGAGATCTGAAATAAACATAATTGTTCTGATGAAGAGTCATAGGACTTGAAATGTTAACCCTGCTTTTATCCCACAAATACTGTCAGACCTCTGAGTTTCTGTTTTCCTTCAGATGGGGGTTTTGGTTAGCTCACTTGGCCGAACATGGGTTCAGGTCTCCACACCAGCTGAGGTTAACATAAAGGATCCTTTCCCCTTGTCTGAGACATGGTGACCTAAGGTGACCACAGGTCAAGCCTAATGACAGACAAGCCCTGTAGTCCAGTACGACTATGGTGACTTTGTCTTCACAACTCTCCAAATATCTTTTGATTCGCTGGGAGACCAAAAATCCATTTCAGCCTTAAAAACATTCAGCATAGGAGGATTTGAAAACCTTTGTCTCCATTTTCA
Organism: Chiloscyllium plagiosum; assembly: GCF_037043375.1. Taxonomy (NCBI): domain Eukaryota; kingdom Metazoa; phylum Chordata; class Chondrichthyes; order Orectolobiformes; family Hemiscylliidae; genus Chiloscyllium; species Chiloscyllium plagiosum. The sequence goes on from NW_028270172.1 coordinate 20,047,508, forward strand.
GAACCCATTGTATTTCTAGGCCATTCTAATTGACCCAAAGTTGCTACCTGCCAGAAATGGAATGATGTGTTCCAAATAACAGATTAAATGGTCTGGCTCTGATTTGCCAGAGGATTCACCCTGTACCTGCATGAATTTAACATTTCTCCTGGGTCCCTCAAGCTGCACTTAGAAAATGAATTGCCATTTCTGAGAAACTTCCATCCAAACTGGAAAGGTCAATAACATTATCTCTACATGATGACTCATTCAACTCCTTAAGTGACTCTCAGCCTTGGTCTCAGTTCAAACATCACACGCCCTCAATTCAAACATCACAATCCAGTCTGGTTAATCTACTTAATTAAAAAATTAACTTAATCAGTATATAGGCGTCATCACCAACCTTTCTTTGGTCAAATACACTCCCTTACGTTATCTGAGCAGAAACACTTTGCTAGTATCTCACTTAAATAATCTCTGACAGTTCAATTTGTAAAAATCCAAAGCAAAAACACCATTGCAGTCTACAAACTATCAATCGAAATTCAAAGTGGAATTGGTTCCTAGTTAGTTGATTTGAAACTGCCTCATTCTTTTTCAGACTTATTGTTGAGTGGCAGTGATGGCTGTATTATGGAACTCAACAAAGCTGGCTTTTCATTTGTTTAGAAAACTATATTGGCATCTCTGAATATTTTCTTACTTACTAGTACAAATCAGCTAATACAATATTTGTTTTTATTTGAAGATGTGGTGTATGAATACAATTGATTCAGTGAGTACAGGTTGCTGTGGCAACTTGCACTTTTACATGCATTTTGTAGCCTGGAGCTGTTGGTAGTAATGGTAGAGACTCTAACATTTGTTCCATTATGTGGCTGACCAGCAAGAATCTCTCCTGCTCTTACTACCTGAAAGGATGTGCAGGTTGATTTTCAATCTGCTTGATCAGGGTAAGGTACCTTCTTTGGCAACAAAGGTGAGATTTATTGGCCCAGGAGAAATGATGCAAGCAGGTACAGCTTCTTGCTTTCGTGGATAAATAAAAAGCATTCAAGACACTTTCATCACGCTGGAATCATGTTTAGTCACATCCACATTAAACTCTCCCGTTGTTGGACAACTCCCGTTGTTGGACAATGTTGAGAGCTAGTCCATTTAGGTAGCTAGGACTTTGCTATTTTTATGCTGTGATGGTACAATGGCTATAACAAGTGCATATTGTCCTGTTTTTTTCATAAAGAGAGATTGAGACAGAAGTGGAATGCAGTCTGCTCAAAGCCAATGAAGTAAACAACTTTGTAAGGCCTTAAGCCTTTTTAAAAAGTTGAAACAATAAAAGCTGCCTGAATGGGTGGGGTCAAGCTCCCATAGAACCAGGATTTTTAGTTCAGCTTTCAGTAGCTATTGGGGTTGTGAAAGCTGATACATCTGTCTCACTCTTTGCTACAGCTAAAAGCTTGGGTTCTCTTCCTGCTGCAAGAATTGCATGTGGAAACAATCTATTTCACTGACTTCGCCTTTGCTGTAGGTGTCCTTTAGAGATATTGCTATATTGGAACTTTTGACAAGTATTTTATTATTTTGTTAAGTATTTTGATAGAGTTACAGTTAAGCCAATTATTTTGTTTTCTTTTTATTTTGTCTGTATTTTGACTAAGGTGTGAATAAAGTGTGTTTTGCTTCAAGCCTGGTAGTTTGACCAATTGAATTGCATCTGGAATGCAAAGCCTTACACTAACTTTAAAATAAGAGCAAGTAAGAATCTCGGCTATCTTTTAAAAATATTTTGAGTGGTTTGGTCAATTTAGGAGCTCTTGGGATCAAAACCTCTAATTTCAGGTTAGGTTTAGGATTATTGGACTCAAAGGCAATGAGTGGTGATTGTTGCTGTTTTTTTTATTTTTGGTGTTTCGTTCGGTAGGGGTTTAAAGAAGATGTGCCCTGTGCAATAATGGCTCTTTCAATTGCTAGGAACTTCATGGGGATGGAAAAAGTCACTCCAGGTGTTGTGTAGACAGAGAGACAGGCAAAACTTTAGGAATTGGCAAACATGTTGAAGTCGAAGTTGCCTGTGTTTGTGAGGAAAGAGGAAATAATTGTGGTCATAGCACAGCATTTACAATTGTCAGGAATGCAATCAGTATAATTGGAAATAGCTAAAATTCAGTTGCAAACAAAGCAGCTTGATTTAGAGGCAATGGCAAGGGAAAAGGAAATGAAACAGTTTGAATTATGATTAAAAGCAGAGGGAAAAAAAAGAAAGAATAGGTCTGGCAGAACAAAAAGAAAAAGGATAGAAAAAGAAAGGGAGAAGGAGAGGGAAGAAAGAGAGAGGTTTGAACTTCAGAAATTGGAACTTAAAATAACTCCACAGAGTCTGTATCCCATCACCAAGTCACCCCATATTTACAAGTAGAAAGCTCTTGTCTTTAGTACAGCATCATCAGATTCAAACCCAGGGTGTCAGGGTGTTTGACACTCATGTAGTTATCTGCCAGCCAGGGCTCTCTCATTAGACCAGTGTAACAGCCCCAATCAGAAAAGTCATATTCTATGAGGTCCACCTGGCTGTCTTCATTACAGTCAGTACAGAACTAAAAATTCAAAGTTGTCTGAAAGTAGTGGAGGGAGAAGTGAAAGATAGGAGTCGTGATGAGGAGAATGATGGAGAGCAATCCCAAGGTAGCAAAAGACTTCAGTGAGATCTATTTAAATATATTCAAGCATTGTCTAAGTTCTACAAGAAGGATGTAGAAAACATTTCTCATTTAATTTTAGAAAGTAGTGAACAAATGGAATGGCCGATGTTTTGCTGGTCCAAAACACATTTGATAGGTAAAGCGAGTGAGGGATTTGCATCCAAAAGAGAAAATGCTGGAAAATCTCAGCTTTGACAAAGGGTCAGTTAGACTCGAAATATCAGCTCTTTTCTCTCCTTACAGATGCTGCCAGACCTGCTGAGATTTTCCAGCATTTTCTCTTTTGGTTTCAGATTCTAACATCCGCAATAATTCGCTTTTATCGAGGGATTTGCATCACTATTAGATGAGTTATCTGTGGAGTATGATGAGGCGAAAATACCATCTTAGGCCCAAATGAGGTAGTACTAGTGGCCTGCAGACAATGTTTTAGGAATCTAAGGAGGGAACCTGGTCAAACGTACATTGAATTTGAAAGGATCAAACAAAGATACTTTGATAGGTGGATAAGGGTATTAAAAATAGATCAGATATATGATGTTCTTAGATGATTATTTTGAAGGGGTTCGAAACTTCACATCCTGAAGTAGTGAGAACTCATGTGGAAGAGCAGAGAGTTAAGACTGCAAGATTAGCAGTGGAAATGGCAGATGATTATGAGTTTGTTTATAAATCAAAGCCTGGCTTCTGACATCAGTTTGAATTTATAAGCGATAGAAATTGGGGAAAAGAGAAATCCTTAGCGGGTAAGGGAAAAGGAAATCTCATTGAAGATAGCTTAGAATAGGGTACTGGCAGGTAAAAGAACCAAGGAAATTTCACCTTCATGGCATCTAATGGATTGTACCAGTTTAAAGTCATTACTTTTGGTATGAAAAGCATGCCAGCCATATTTCAAAGGCAAACCAATAAGGTCATTTCAGGTATACCCAACTGTGTGGTGTACATTGATGATCTGGTGATTTTTAGTCACAAATGGAAGAAAGGTTTGGAGTATATGTTGGAATTGTTTAATTAACTTTGGGAAATGGATAAGTGATAAAACTGGCTAAAAGTGAACTTTTAAAAGTCCGAGTCACATTTCTTGGCCTTGTCATTGAACATGGACAAATGGCCTCATGGGACATGAAAACAATGATTATTACCAGTTTCCCATACCAGTGATGAAGAGGAAAAACTACGATTCCTGGAACTGAGTGGTTTTTATCAGATGTCTGTATCAAATTTTAGCAGTGTGGTTGCTCCACTGACTGACTTGTTGAAGAAGTGTAGAAAATTTCAGTGGGCAGAGGAATGTCAGAAGACATTTGACAGCCTGAAATCTGTAGGCAAAAGTGAGTGCTGCAGATGCTGGCGATTAGAGTCGAGAGTGTGCTTCTGGAAAAGCACAGCAGGTCAGGCAGCATCCGAGAAGCAGGAAAATCGATGTTTCGGGCAAAAGTCCTTCATCAGGAATGAGACTGGAAGCCTCGGAGGTGGAGAGATAAATGGGAGGGGGTGGGGTTGGGGATAGGTAGGTGAAAGTTGGATGGAGGTGGGGGTAAAGATGATAGGTCGGAGGGGAGGGTAGAGCAGATAGGTGGGAAAGAAGATGGAATGGTGGGACAGGTCATGAGGGCAGTGCTGAGCTGGAAGGTTGGAAGTGGAATAAGGTGGGGATGGGGAAATGAGGAAACTGGTGAAATCCACATTGATGCCATGGGGTTGGAGTGTCCCGAGGTGAAAGATGAGGCATTCTTCCTCCAGGCATCGGGTAGTAAGGGAGTGGCGATGGAGGAGCCAGGACCTGTATGTCCTCGGCGGAGTGCGAGGGGGAGTTGAAGTGTTTGGCCACGGGATGCTGGGGTTGGTTGGTGCGGGTGTCCCGGAGATGTTCTCTGAAGTGCTTTGTCTCCCCAATGAAGAGAAGACCACATCGGAACAATGGAAACAGTAAATGACATGTTTGGAAATGCAGGTGAAACTTCAATGTGGAAGGCTCCTTTGGGGCCTTGTCCTAGTTTGGCGTTGGGATTGCAACAGTTCAACATTTATATTGCCAGCAATGTGTCTGAGACAACTGCATATACTGACCGTAACTCATTTGAAAAGGTTTTGGAAAAATTGCAGGATAAAAATTCCAGACTATTTAAATGGAGCTTCTTATTGCAGCCATTCAATTTGAAAATTACACACGCGGCAGGACGAAAGAATGTAATTGCTAACATATTGTTGCAATTTTGATAAAGGAAGATGGAGGCGTTTGGTGCTTGGACAAAATGGACTGAAATGGACTGTTGTAGTGAGTATTTGCGCACTTAGAGCCAATGTAATGCATATGTATTATGGTGTACTAATAGAGTAGGCCCATGGGTTTAAAAAATGAAGCCATTTTTGTATATTGATTTTTCATTTCTTTTAAAGGGGGTATTTGGTCACCTTTTTTATGAAGAAATGTTGAGACAGAGATACACAGCAGTGTGCTCAAAGCCAATAACTTGTGAGGCCTTGGTATTTTTTAAGTTGGAACAATGGAAGCATCCTGAGTGGATAAGGTCAAGCTCCTACAGAACAAGGATTTTTAGTTGAAGCTTTCTGCAGCTGTTAGGGACTTGAACCTGGATGTGGAAACTCTTAATCCTTTCTCTGTTACAGCTAAAAGTTGGAGTTCTCTTCCTGTTGCTAAATTTGCATGTGAGACAATTTATTTTACTGAATTTGCCAACCTAAAAATAGACCTTTCTGTCCAACTCATCCACACTGACTAGATATTCTAAATTAACCTCGTCCCATTTGCCAACATTTGACCCATATCCCTCTAAAACTTTATTCTTCATAGACCCATCTAGATGCTGTTTTGAATGTTGTAATTGTACCAGCCTCTTTGGCAGCTCATTCCATACATGCACCTCTGTCTGCATGAAAACATTGCCCCTTAGGTCTCTTTTATATCTTTCCCCTCTAACCTTAAACCTATGCTCTCTAGTTTTGGACTCCCCTACCTTGGGAAAAAGATCTTGACTGTTCACCCATCAATGCCCCTCATGATTTTATAAACCTCTATAACGTCAACCCCCAACTTCCAACATGGCAGGGAAAATAGCCCCAACCTATTCAACCTCTCCCCATATCTCATGCGCTCTAAGCTCAGCAAATTCCTTGTATATCTTTTCTGAACCCTTTCAAATTTAATAACATCTTTCCCATAGCAGGGAGACCAGAATTGAATGCAATATTCCAAAACTGGCCTAACCAATGTCCTGTACAGCTGCAACATGGTATCTCAATTCCTATACTCAATGCGCCGACCAATAAAGTCAAGAGTATCAAACGCCTTCTTCAGTATTGTGTCTACCCATGACTCCATCTTCAAGGAACTATGATCCTGAACCTCAACGTCTCTTTCCTTAAAATACTCCACTGGACCCAATCATTAACTGTATAAGTCCTGCCCTGATTTGTCTTATCCCATTTCTGATGAAGGGCTTATGCCTGAAGTGCTGACTCTCCTGCTTCTTGGATGCTGCCTGACCTGCTGTGCTTCTCTAGCACCACATTCTTCTACACCAAAATGTAGTACCTCACATTTATTTAAATTAAATTCCATCTGCCACTTCTTGGCCCATCGGCCCATCTGATCAAGGTCTCATTGTACTCTGAATAAACCTTTTTCAGTGTCCACCACACCACCAATTTTGGTGTCATCTGCAAACTTACTAACCATTCCTCTGAAATTCGCATCAAAATCATTTGTATAAATGGGAGTGTTTATGGGAGGTTGCTATATTGAAACAGTTAATTACTCGTAGTCAATATATATTATTTTGTTGAACATTTTGATTGAGTTACAGTCAAGTTCTTTTATCTTTATTTTGTCTGTATTTTAACTGTGATGTAAAAACAAAGTATGTTTTGCTTAAGGTCGAGTAGTTTGACAAATCAAATTGCATCTGGAATGCAAAGCCTTACACTTACCTTCAAAATAAGAAAAGAGTTAGGGTCTATGTTACCTTGTGAATATTTTGAGGAGGTTTAGTCTGGTCCTTAACAGAGGAATTTCATTGCAAGTATGCATGCTTCTGGGTTTTAGTAAGCAGAGTTTTAAAAATAAGGATCATTCATTTAAGACAGAGATAAGACTTTTTTTCTCTCTGAGAGGATCACAAGTCTTTGAAACTCTCTTCACCAGATGGCAGTGAAAGCAGATTCTTTGAATACTTTTAAGATAGAGGTGGATATATTCTTGGTAATCGAGGAGGCAAAAGACTATCAGGTGCAGGTGGGGACATAGATTTGAGATCATGATCAGATTATTAAATAGCAGTATGACTTTTCTTCAGAACTCTGTAGAAGTTATACCAGACCAGAACATTACATCTGCTTTTCTCTCCACAGATGCTGCCAGACCTGATGAGTTTCTCCAGAATTCTGTTTTTTTTTGCAAATTTCCAGATCTGCAATGTGTTGCTTTTATTAATATTTTGTTGTTTCGTACTTTTAGTGAGCTAAGCAGAGGACGAAGTTCCCAGGTTTTGATTCCCACACTATTTTCAAATGAATTGATCTCAATAGGAACATTGTCAGTCTTTAGGAGACTACCATCAGCTGTAGCAGTGCTCCCAGTCATGTTTTTTTCCAGGAAAAATGACAGAACCATACCTGAATATTGAAGCAGGCTCTAGCTTTTCTGACTGAATACCTCACATTTAATGCCTGGAATCACTTAGGATGAATTCTACATGGTTAATCATTGGAAACCCTTTAGCTCCCTGGAAGCAAACTTCTGCACAGATCAACATCTTTGAGACAGGATGGAGAAAGACTTCAGGAGGAAAATTAACATAAAAGGACATGTGAACCACTGATGTATTTGAATGATGTAGTTAAACTACATACTTAATAGCTATAGAACTCTGACATGTCCTGTGACAGGATTTATTAGCAATAAAGCGGGACGTGTAGCAAAAGATTAAATCTATTTTGTGCATCTTGGTGACTCAGGTTTATCTAATTGTGTATAAATAATGTAGTAGCTTGATGAGCAGGAAGAGAAAGGTTAAGGGCTTAAACAACAACATACACCTTTAGCAGAACAAAGGAGCATTATTGTTCAATACATTTCTCAAAGACAAATAAAAAAAAGGCCACACCTAAAACAGGATTTCATAAATGTGTATATAAAGAGCTGTTCTTGATGGGAACAGCGGCTTCATGTTGAATTTGCCCTGTCTCTTCAATTGAATACTGTAGACAGCAGGTGTAAAAGCAACAAAATAGACTTCCTGGAAACAGTCCACACTGACAATGCAACCCTCACTCCACCCATTCCCATACTGGCTGTTTCTTCATGTTTATATTAAAATCCTTTTATTAAAATGTCATTCTTAGACCAGAGGTCAGAGGTGGAGTCATTGTCATGACATCACATGCAGAGAGCTGGAGTCTATCCAAACTCCCACTCAAACTGTATTCACACAACTCTCTGGGAGCCCACCAAATGCTAGTCATTGAGGGTTCATTGATTTAATTTTCACATGAGCCAGGGCCATCTGTAACATTCACTTTCATTTGTACATGAGGTTTCAGTGCTATGAATATCTACTACAAGAACAGATTTATTTCACAGCAAATAAGAACTTCCTGTGAATGAAATGTAATTATTTAAAGTCAGCCCAAAAAGACAGACATTAAACTTAGCACAAAACATAGACATTATTCAAAGCTCCAGCATTTTAAAAAAATCACAACACTAATGTTATGTTATTGCACCAGATTATTCCCCATGTAGGAAAAATTCTTGTTGAAGGAAGGGTTCTGAATTCTGTCTATAAGTGGATGTCTGATATTATTGAGGAATTTTAATTGTGATAAGATATTCTCAAGAGTGGAACAGAAAGTGGACAACACTTTCTCTCTTTTGTTTTTTGCTAGTTTCTGCACAATTCCAATTAAAATTTAAAATTTCAGCAAGGTGCCCAGAGTCATATACAATCACAGCATTGGGGAAGATTTTTGGGAGTAAAATTTGCTATTGGCAAATGCAGCAGCTACAGATAGGAGATATCTACAGAAAGAACCTCCTGGACAAACAAGGAAGCCAGGCTTCATGGTCAAAATAGAATTGGCACTAGCTGACTCCATTGCCATTAACAAAAGCCGTATTGAAAGCAGAAAGGTGAAACTGGTATTTTTCAAAACTAAATTTCACCTGTAAATATTTCACATTACATTGGTTTTGCTTTATTAATGTAAACATCATTGTTATTTGTTGACACAATCTTAGTAAGAGAGCTGAATGTATTGGCACACCTCATAGTTAGCATGCATTCTTGGATACGGGGAGTAAGTAACATTGTTTTACTTTTGGAAGAGAAAATGCTTTGTGTTTCTTTATTGACTATTGAATGTTCATGTTAGTATCCTGTGTTGAATGAACTTTCAAGCTCAGCTGCTCCTCTTTTCTATTCATTGTAACAGACATTGCCTGAGATCACTCGCAGCAGGGATACTTGAAAGCAAGGCTGGTGAGGACTTTCCCAACCAGCACCTTGAGATGAACTGAAATATGGATAGTACCAACACTGCCACTTAGGCTCCCTTGTTTTCCTACCCTGAATGAAGGCCCCCTTATTTCTGTACCTTGACTGAAGACCCTGCACATTTTCGTATCTTGACAGACAGTTCCCCAAACTCACTGCCATGTCTTTCCCAGGTCACTCCTCCATGCCTTTGACTCCTCTGTCCTCTCATGGATCTCTCTTCCACACCTGCTCCATGTTGCCAACTCACTGTTACTCCATCCGACAACCACTGACTCAGCCTTAGACCGAAAGGCCATAAGATGCAGGAGCAGAATTAAGCCATTCAGCCCATTGAGCCTGCTCTACCTTTTGATCATGACTGATATGTTTCTCAACCCTATTCTGCTGTCTTCTCCAGTAGTCCTTGATGCCTTTACTAATCAAGAACTTTCTATCTCAGTCTAAAATATACTCAATGACTTAACCTCCACTGCCTTCTGCGGCAGTGAGTGCCACAGATTCATCACTCTCTGGCTGAAGAAAATCCTCCTCACCTCAGTTTGAAAGGGTTGTTTCAGTCTGAGGCCGTACCTTCGGGTCCTAGTCTCTCCTTTTAGTAGAAACCCCTTTTCCACATCCACTCTATCCAGACCTTTCTGTATTCTGTAAGATTCATTGAGATCCTCCCTCATCCTTCTAAACTTCACTGAGTACAAACCCAGAGTCTTCAACCTTGCTGGTAACAAGCCTCCATGTAAGGTGTCATATTCCTGCACTCCCCTCTTGTATTGCAGAGTTCACCAAGGAAAACCATTTACCTCAGAAGCAACTGTGCAGAACCCACTGATGCATGCAACATTTAAATGGTTGCATTGGTTAGAGCATTGAGTTTAGGAATTGGGATGTCTTATTGCAGCTGTACAAGATGTTGGTAAGGACACATATGGAGTACTGCATGCAGTTCTGACTGCCCTACTGTAGAAAGTAAATTATTAAACTAAAAAGAGCGCAGGAAAGATTTATGAGGTTGCTACCTTGACTGGACAGCTTGGGTTATAAAGAGAAGTCGGACAGACTGGGACATTTTTCTCTGGACCATAGGAAATTGAGGGGTGAGGTTGATAAAATCATGAGAGGAATAGATAAGGTAGATAGACATCAGCTTTTCCCCAAGGTAGGGGAGTCTAAAACTAGAGGGCATAGGTTGAGAGTGAAAGGGAAGAAATACAAAAAGGTTGAGAGCGGCATTTTTTTTCACACAGAGGGTGGTGTGAAAAAACCCTGAATGAAGGCTCCACAGTGTCTGGAACAGGCTGTCAGAAGTAGTGGTGGAAGCGCTTACAATTTTGTCATTTAAGAAACATTTTGACTGGTACGTGGATGGGATAGGTAAGGAGGGATATGGATCAAATGCAGACAAATTTGACTAGTTTAATTGTGAAAACTGGGCAGCATAGGCAAGTTGGGCCGAAGGGCCTGTTTCCATGCTGCAGACCTCTATGGCTCAATAGCTATGACTCTATGACTGTGAACCAGGTTTTGCAGAATACTTTATCATGAAGTTAGGACATAATTATGAAGATTTTTAATACAATGCATATTCATGGCATGCAAATGTAGTACAAGTAGAAATTTGACACAGGACAGTATGAATCCTGACCCATCACAAACATATCCCTGAGATGCCTCTAAATTTAAATATGCAGTAGGGAAAGTGATATTTCAGCTCCTGCCTAATTATATCACTCTGCCCGTCACACTCTGCTTTGTCTGTGAGCAAATAATCCTGCCAACCCTCCATCCCACACAGACTTTTATTGAGAAAGCAGAATCTTGTCAGCAGGCTGGGCAGCCAGTAAGAGACTCCCCATCTACTGATCTTCCAGCAGAGGTCTGCTGAATCTGACACCAATCCAGCATTGTCAAGTCTCCCTCACAGGTCTTAGCCTGGACTGAAGAGCCCCGGGGGGGCGATCCTGCTCAGTGAGAGATGTTGGCCAATCAGAGGCTAATCTTTCTTGGATGTAGTGGCAGCACAGAGAACCCCTGGCTGTCATAGGACAGACACCCAGAATTATGGAGGACCAACAAGTTTGGGAACTGACTTGTGTGATGGTAGGGGAGAGGGGCGTTTCTGGGATCACAGTATGTTGTGGGCATTGTGGTGGGAAGTTGGAACAGGGAATTGACTCTTAACAAATGTATGCAGGTATTAGGTGAGAGAATGATATCAAACTCAGAAGTAACATCTCTCTCATCCCAGTCAAAGAGACTGATAAACAACAAGACCTACCCACAGGAAAGGCAGCCATATAAGAAAATCAGAGTAGTCTGGGTTGTACAAACATGAGGGGCAGAGGATTAAGAAACCAAAGAACTGCAGATGCTGTATATCAGAAACAAAAACAGAAATTGTTGGGTCACTCAGCAGGTCTGGCAGCATCTGTGGAGAGAAAGCAAAGTTAACATTTTGGGTCTGATGACCCTTCTTCAGAACATTTCTGAAGAACTTAAGATAGTTAGGCATAAGATACTACCTTGAGGAACTCGTGGTTGTGAGATCCCCACCCAGTGGAAATTCTTCCCAGTTGGCTCCATCCCTTCACCTTAATTCCTTGAACACTAAAATTAAATTGCTCCTTAACCTTCTACATTCCAGGGAACACAATCCTAGTTAGTGTACTCTTTCCTCATTACTCAAACTTTGCAGTCAGGTATCGTTCTGGTAAATCTATGCTGTACTTGTTGCAAAGCTCCTTCCTAAAGTGCAGGGCCTAGAACTGTTCACAACAACCCAGATGTGATCTAGCCAAAGCTTTGAACAGCTAATGCATGAAGTCTACTACTTCTTTCTATATCATTTCACTAGACATAAAGGCCAGCATTCTGTCAGCCTTTGGTTGTTTTCCTTTCATGGCATTTTAATGTCTGTGTACTTGGTCTCACAAGCCTCTTTCAGTGTTCTTAAAATAAATTAAAATTTAGACTCAGCATTTCATTCATTTCATAATCAATCAATCCCACTTCCCTAAAGGAGATAGAGTTGATAATAATGATCAAAGTTGTTTCACACTAACTCATGAAATGAAGGGCAGGTTGCAATTGGGGGGGGGGGGGGGGGGGGAATTCCACGAACAACTCAGGCAATACCCACTACTACAAAACAGAAATTGCTGAAGAAACTCAGCAGGTCTGGCAGCATCTGTGGACAGAAAGCAGAGTTAATATTTTGACTCCAGTGGCCCTTCTTAGGATCCCACTGCATGTTGGTCAGTGTCTTCCTTGATGCTATACCTTTCCTTCATCATTTGATCCACTCATTCAGTGTCTTTTTCTACCATTACCAAGGCATCTTCATTTCTTTCTCATCTCTGTATTCTCCTTTCTTTCCACTGTGATCCATCAATTATCAGATGCTTAATACATTACTCTCAAAAACTGGGATAGTTCAGGAAATAGTGAAGTTAAAAATTAATCTGTTGCATAAGAAGCTACTATAATATATTAAAATAGCTGGATGAGATAAATGGTCACTTTGTGAAGAAATAATTCAGGGCCAGATGCATACGTCTGTCAGTTATAGAGTCATAGAGATGCACAGCATGGAATCTCTCAATGGAAGGGACATTTATCAGCAAGTCATGTAAGAGTACACATAAGGAACTCATCGAAAATGAAGGGAACCTGTTCTCAAACTACGGCTAGTGAATGATTAATAGTTCAGGCTGAAAGGACAAAAAGCTGCAAGATCACCTTAGGATACTGATTTGGATTGCAGCTGGAGAGAAATTTGTTTATAACTACAATAACCTATTGTTGAAGGGGGGCACAGTGCCTATGAATTGAAGGGGACAAGGGGATCAACAGGCCTGGCTGTTATTTGGATAGGCTGCTTACTCCAAGAGTTTCAAATGAACTATTTACATATTTAAGCATGACTAATGTGGCCTTTAATGGCAAATTACTGTAATTATATCAGTGAAATGAATCACTGTTGGTTATTTCTCTGGGCCATAAAGGATAGAAAGCAGCCATAAACAGCAATGAGATTATAAGGACACAGTAATCTTTTATAGACATAGATAAGCACCAGCCAGGATTCTTGACTAGGTTCCTTGCTTTCCTTCAAATAATGCAATGGGATATTCTGTGCCCACCTGAGAGGCCTCAACTTTACTATCTCATCTACGAAACAGAATCTGATGCAAGGGTCTTGGTTGGTGACTGGAGGACCAGTAAATGGCCATGGTATGATCTTGTTCCTACATGGCCTGCTGCATCTTCAGCTTCTCAGGCTTCTAACAGAAGAGCTGTGGATCTCCTCCTGTCCACTGAGAGCTGTCAGACAATCAGTCAATGAACCAGTAGTTCCTCTGCAGTCAACAGCATCAACAGGGAGGCAATGCCTGCTGTTAGAATGATGCCCAGTCAAGGCTGTGAATCAATGAAAGACCCTGGCACAGATGTGTGACATCAGGAAGGGGTCGTGGGAAGGGAATCACGGGGAAAGGATAGAAGATAGACAGAGGCCTGCAAGCAAGTACACCGATATTTGCTTGCCATGTTGCCTGCCTGCTGTGTCCTTTGTTCACTGATGGATTGATGCCAGTGGTATTGGTATGTCACCCTCAACTTGGCACTAACAGGCTCAATGGATGGCTTTCCACTTGTTGAATTTAAACAGGGAGGAGACAGAAAGGCGGTTTGCTGCCTCCACATCACCCTGTGTGATTAAATGCCCTCCAAACCTATGACAGGAGAGGGCCCAGTATTATCCTAATTATCTCTGACAATGCAGTGAGGTGCTGGCCTGTGCGTGTTCTATCGAGAGTATGGCCTGAACACCAACTCACTTCAAAGTGCGAGTGCTGTCGATTAAAGCCAAAGACTGACACCTGGTTTCAACATCATCCTGAATCTTCTCTTCCCACTTCAATTCCAGAAGCAAATAACAGGCATCACCCTATTATGTCAGTTGAGTCATCACATTCGTTTAGATTGATCTGTATCTTCTGAACTGCATGTTTACCAAGTTTTACCTCAAAGGGATGGACATAAAAGGGAGTAGTGCACTGTAAACGGATCTCTAATCTCTTGGGAGTTATCTCAGGCTGGACAAATGATAGGAGAAAAGAGCGTAGTCTGGGCTAGTCTTTGCGCATGAGAAATTGTGTAACACTAACTTGATTGAGGTTTTGAAGAAGTAACAAAGAAGATTAATAAAGACAGAAGGGTGCATATTGTCTAAATGGTCTTAGCAAAGAGTTTGGCAAGGGTCTACATGGTAGAATGGTTAGCAAGGTTAGATCCCTTGCAATCCAGGAAGACCCAGCCATTTGTATACAAAATTGACTTGAAGGTAGGAAATAAAGGCTGGTGGGAAACAGTTGTTTTTTGGACTGTAGGCTTGTGGCCAGGTGTGTGCTGCAAGGATTAGTGCTGGCTCCATTTCATTTTGTCATTTATATAAATCATATGGATGTGAATATAGGAGGTATGGTTGGTAAGTTGCAGGTAACAGCAAAATTGGTGGTGTAATGGACAAAGAAAAAGGTTATCTCAGAGTGGAACAGGATCTTGATTAGATTGGTCCATGGGCTAAAGAGTGGCAGATGGAGTTTAACTTAGATAAATGTGATGTATTACATTTTGGTGAGGTAAATCAGGCCAGGACTTATACACTTAATAGTAGGATCCTGGGGAGCATTGCCAAACAAAGACACTTTGGGGTGTAGATTCATTGTTCCTTGAAGGTGGTGTCATAGGTAGACAGGGTAGTGAAGGTGGCGTTTGGTACACTTGCCTTTACTGGTCGAAGCATTGAGTGTAGGAGTTGGTGAGGCCAATTTTAGAATACTCATTCATTTCTGGTCTCCCTGCTACAGGAAAGATGTTGTTAAACTTGAAAGGATGGAGAAGAATTTACAAGGATGTTGCCAAGGTTGCAGGATTTGAGCTATAGGAAGAGGCTGAAAAAGCTGGGGCTATTTTCCCTTGAATATTAGAAAGTGAGAGGTATATAAAATGACGAGGGGCATGGATAGGGTGAAGAGCCAAGCTCTTTTTCTCAGGGTAGGGAAGTCTAAAACTAGAGGTCATAGATTTAAGGTGAGAGGGCAAAGATTTAAAAAGGACCTCAGCAGCATCTAGATGGGTACACAAATAGGAAAGGTTTAGAGGGATATGTGCCAAATACTGGCAAATTGGATTAGATGAATTTAGGATATCTGGTCAGCATGGACGAGTTGGACCGAAAAGTCTGCTTCCATGCTGTATAACTCAATGAATCTATGATTCTAGTGAAGAAGTGTCGCACTGGAAAAGCACAGTCGGTCAGGCAGCATCTGAGGATGAGGAATGCTTTTCCAGCACCACACGTTTTGACTCTGATCTCCAGCATCTGTAGTCCTCACTTTCTCCAATTCTATGATTCCAGTCAATCTCTGTCTGTGTGTGCTAGTGAAAGAGGTGTGCTACTGAGCTGTTGCTCTTTTGTGTCACTTTGGGTTGAGGTACTCATATGCACTAGTCTGGGTTCAGGCATTAGTGTGTTATGAAGGTCGCAGTCAAATAACCACCCACTAGTCATCTCTGCATTGTGGATAAAACATACTTATTCTGAGTGCTAAAAGCCACTTAGACAGCAAACTAATCAAAAGGAAACAAGACATAAGGAAGAGTCTCTTGCTCTGAGTGCTGCTAGTCAGCCACCATCAAAAGGAAACAGAACAGAGGGATTTCAATACACTTGATAAATCATTAATCCTACACTTCATGAAGGATACATAGGTACCTATGTGTAAATCTGATTTCTAATATATGTATGTGTATGTGTTACATTACTATTCCTTCTTCTATTTATTAACTCATAAACTCACTTTTTCTTATCAGTTAAGGAAGCCTGGTGAACTTGGCTTGCTTTAAAATATGAATTGTTTTGGTCAAGGAGTCAGGTATTGATTGACAAGTGAGAGGGTCCATTGTAAATTAACCTTCTTATGACCAGCTGAGAGTGTGGACAAATAAAGATGGGGAGGATGTTCACCCTTTTTATCTGGAAGCTTGACAATTTGGAGTCTCCCATTTGAAACTGTAATAACTTGGAGAAAGCTGCCTGGGGATTTGGTTGTATCAAATGGGGAGCTTCTAAGGTTTGGATTTAATAACGTTGCATAATTCTTCAGGGATCAGAATACTGATAGCATATGATTACGTGAAGGTCACACCATTAGATGTCAAGGGATGATAATTAGATTCTCTCTTGGAGATGGTCATTGCCCAGCATTTGTATGGTATGAATGTTAATTGCCACTTTTTCGCTCAAGCCTAAATATTGTCCAGATCTTGCTGTAATAGGGGATGGACTGCTTCAATATCTGACATCTCGTGAATTGTGCTGAAGATTATTCAGTCATCAGCAAACGTCCCCACTTCTGACCTTGTGATGGAAGGAAGGCCATTGATGAAGCAGCAGAAGATGGTTGAGTCTAGGACATCTGGAGGAACTCCTGCAGAGATATCCTGGAGCTAAGTTGACTGACCTCCAACAACAATGTTCCTTTATGCCAGTATGACTTCAACCAGTGAAGAATTTTCCCTGATTCACTTTGATTCCAGATTTATTAAAGCTCCTTGATGTCACACTTTACCTTGATGTTAAGAGCAATCACTCTCACCTTTGCATTATAATGGCCATAATGTGTTTCCCATGGCTACTAGGTGCTTACTGGCAGGCACACCATCTGTATCTGGAAAAAGACATTGGAGACAGGAAAACATTGGTGATCCAGCCGAATGCAAATTTTACACTTTTCCTACTTCTCTGTACCTTTGAGGTTCACAAAGATTCCCTCTGTACCTCCATTTCTCTCTCTTCAGAGTTTGTTGGACACTTGAGTAGCCCACATTTCCTGTATTTAGTTTAGATTTGTAGCATTGCAGTGTTTTTGGTTCTGTATTGTTACTGTTGATAGTCTAAACTTTGGTTGTGATTGTTAGGTCATTGTTTTGGTTGATTTTGACTTTAAATCAGTTTGGAATGGGCAAAGCCAAAAGCAGAATACTTCTGATCCATCACCCACCAACTTCAACCTTTTCAGGGGAGTATTCATTCTCTGTATGTAAGTGGCCCTCACCCTATACTCGAAACATATCTCAAAGTGGAAAATTCAAAGGAATGACTTCTTGTGACCCAATGTGGATCTCAGGATTTCTTGGTGCAATGACTGTTGGATCTTCTCAATGTACCATTAGCTGTATCATAAAGCTGATTTCGTCCAACTTTCATACTCCACTTTTTGATAAGCATTTCACCCATGGGTGGACCCATGACCATTAAATGATTTCATAGATGCCCCGTTACCAATGGTAATTGAATGAATTATTTTGATTCCTTCCCCTGAACAATTATGCTGAATTTTAGATCTGGAATTGGGACCATGATATCAGGTGCATTTCAATGTCCTAACCTTTCATTGGGTTAGGTTGAATGCACAGTGTCATATTTTACAAACAGGCCAATTTTGGATCCCACTTATGTATGAAAGATGGGTTCCTGAGGTATCAGAATATTGATTGTACATGGGCCCTGAACTGCCTTTAGAAGCTATTTACCACCCGTGGGTGGAATGTCTTCAGCCCCAACCCTTCCTCCACCAGAAGAGTCATGCCAGCATCCTGGCACTTTGCTCACCAAGGCAAATTTTCGTGAACTGAAAATTCTGCTCACTGTTTTGATTTCATGTTGTCACTTTAGACACTTGAAATTTTAAACACATGCATAGTCAGTACCAGAGTTCGGTTCTATACAGGAGCATAAGAAGAAACAAACATTGTATTTTGACCCTGTTCAGCAAACAAACTAACATCATTTCTTACTTATGCAAGATTACATTTACATCTATTTAAGGCATCAGGAGGGTCCAATAACTGAACAGACTCCCTTTAACTTCAGTGGAAAGACTTTAAATGGTGGTCTTTCCCTACTGCGCCTTGGTGACAGCTGCCCCAAACTTTAGTTCATCCCTCAGTACGTAGTCCCGGACTTTGGAATCTGCCAGTCTGCAACATTTGGATGAGGTTAACTCTTTGGTCTGGAAGACTAAAAAATTTCTGGCAGACCAAAGAGCATTTTTCACAGAATTGATAGTCTTCCAAGCAAAGTCAGTTTGTCTCGGTGTGTGTCCCGGAAGACAAACAGTAGAGCACAGAGCCCTGCATCAGAGAGCTGCATGGGACAAATCTTGACAAAAAGTACTGCATCTCTCTCCAGACCTCTTTTGCTAAAGGGCATTCTCTTTGAATTGCAGTTCGTATAAAAGAAATTGCACCTACTTTGTATTCATTATACAGTCAGAGAGTCATACAGCACGAAGACAGATCCTTCAGTCCAATTCATCCATGCTGACCAGAGATCCCCTTCTGATGTAATGCCATTTACAAGCATTTGTCCCACATCCCGCTATATCCTTCCTATTTATGTGCCTATCCAGATGCCTTTTAATTCTACCTGCCTCTAATACTTCCTCTAGCAGCTCGTTCCATACACCCCTCTATGTAAAAAGGTTGCCCCTGAGGTCCCTTTGAAATCTTTTCCCTCTTACTATAAACGTTTGCTCTCTAATTTTGGACCCTCCTACCCAAGGAAAAAGACCTTGGCCATTCACTCTATCAATACTCCTCATGATTTTATAAACCTCTTTCAAGTCACCTCTCAGCCTTTGTGGAGGTTATAAAACATGGCATTATCATGAAGGATTAAAGTCGGCTGTTGAGTTCTAACACCCACTGGATGCTGGTCTTCAGGATGTCCACTGCATCAGCTTCTTCCTTCAAGGTAACTTGAGTATATCTCTTGATTTCAAAGCTCTGTGGCCATATAATCCACACCTGTGCAGCGTATATGCTTGGCAACACATTGCAAATCTCTTACAAGTCTACCTGGACATGGAGGTCTTCCTACTTAAGATCTCCATTTTCCCTCTTGTTCAATTCCTTGCAATGACCCTCAGTAACTCTTCTTACAATTTACAGAGGACTATTGAAACATAGACTATGGATTGCCACCAACAATAAAAGTTCAGACTCCTCCCGAAAGGATTAGGGAGGGCAGAATTCCTGGGAATAAATGAATCGTGGCACTGTCTGCAAATCTAGTACTGATATGCAAGGTTCTCTGCAGCCGGTCTATGTACAGCAAATGGAAGCCATTTCTATTCTGAAAATTTCAGGGTTAATTTATGAGCTGTCAATGTTACCATGAGTGTCATCAACTGCACCCTTCTCTTTGGAAAAATTGGCAATCACGTAAGACTGTCTGATGGTTTGCAAGATTGTGACGTACCTCATAAATTCACAAACTCCCTGCATAGCAATTGGGGTAATATTAACAGGAGTCCTGAAACTGTTTAAAATCAGTGGAGTATTAAGGTCTCTTTAATTACCAGTTACAAAGCTCCTGGGCAGAATATTTTGGCAGCAGTCTTCATGTCGTGGTGATACCTTTTTGATTAGGTGTGTTTTTTTCTTCAACAGCTTCGCATTGAAATCTTCTATGAATTCCCTTGAACGTTTAATAAATATTATCAGACACTCCAATGCCATTCCACTCAGCTCTCCCGCACACCTCCTCGCCAGTAAAAATGAAAACAAAAAGTTTAACTTTGGGAATTCCATGACTGTCAGCTAGAATTTTAAAACTTGCAGAAGGGAAATATTTAAGCATGATTTCAAACCTCTTGGGCTGTCATAGACAAACTCAACTCTTTTCTGCAAAAGTACAACTAAAAAAAAATACTCTTGTATTCCAAAAGTCATGCCCCAAAGTTTCCCTTGGACAACACAGATATTCTCAAATTACACCCAGAGCTCACTGTTAAACGTATATAAATGTAATACGACAATTATTTTTCTGCTTCCAGATTATTTCGCAATTCTGTTGCATTACTAAACACCAAATTTAATGTATTCCTTGTCCTCATACCATACTTCACATCTTGTATCGAGAAGCTGTAACTGATTACCTTGTAATTTGACAATGTCTTTCTGCCTGGCTCTCATCTGTTTACTTTAGTTCTGGGATATTGAAATCCCTAATGTTATCGTACTGTGATTTGCTACAATTCTAATGTGTTGGCAATCTTGTTCTGAACCTCATGCCCCAAGTAAACATTGATGCAAAGCCACGAAAAAATAAATTTAAACAATCTCTTGAAGATATATTGCCAAAGAAATGTTGGTTAAACTGTGCAGCTATTTTGGTTTTAATGTCTTCACGTCTTCATGTGGGTAAGATGCAACAGAGCAAATTGGGTCCAACTGCTGACACCTTTATGTCTGGCTGTCTATTTGTAACTAACTGATGGGGTGTTTGACAATGGCTGCAGGCAACATTGCATGGAAAGGCAGACAGTGAGTGATACAACAAAAGCTTACTAATTGGTTAGTTTGCCCAGATGTTTTTTATCACTGTACCTACATAGCAAAACAACAGATCGTGCTTACTTGACTAAATTCATTGAACACTTTCAGCATTTTCCACCAGCGGCATAGATATCAGGTGATCCTGACTCACCCTTTCCCCCTCCATTGCTCAAGTGTGCTTTCTGGCTTAGTTGAAGAAGTGACAACACTGAAAAAGCCAAAGTATCATAAACATTTGCAGTACAAAAGGAGGACAAAACATTTGGAACAGAATCTAGTAGAGGTCCAATAAGGAACGATCTGACTATCTTTTTTTCTATTTCTTTATGGGCCAGGGGAGGAGGAGTGCTCAGCAGTGATACAGTCAGCGAAACAGAGTCTTCTCTGCAAAAATGTGCATGAGAAATTGAAGAGTTGGCACAATCATGATTTGCAAAAGTGAAGTTATAAAAGTTCAAAACTTGGCCAAAGTCAACATTTATCACAAGAGAGTTGGTTTAATTATTTATGGACTGCTTTACTTGACACTGGGAACAGTTCAGGAAAAATGCATTAAGTTGAATACTGAGATGAAGAAATGAGGAAAGGGCAAGCAGGTTGGGCTAATGCTCCATTAACTTGAGAAAGGTGAGAGTTGATCTTTTTGAAACATGTAAGTTTCTGCAAGACCTTGACAGTGTAGATGATGAGAGGATGATTCCTTCCTGGGGAAATCTACAACCATGGGAACAGTTTCAAAATTAAGAGATCCCCCATTTAGGATATAGTTAAAGAAGAATTTCTTTTATCAGATGGTCATTTGAGTTTGGAATCCATTATACATCACAGAGCAGTAAGAGTTTGGATAATTGAACCTTTTTAAGGCTGAATTAGACAGATTTTTTAATGAACAAGGGAGTCAAGGTTATGGGAGGTAGGTAGGAAAGCGGTGTTGATGCCAGAGTCAGCTCAAGGATGATTTTGTTGACTGGTACAATCGGCTTCAGGGGCTGAAAGACTTGATTTGTTCCTATTCCTTATGTTCTCACTTTAACTAACTTTCTGGATGCAATAATGCAACATGCATATCCGTTTTTCTGTTACTTGCTGCACAGTTTTTCAAATGATGGTCCAAAACTAGAGGATGTGCGTTTACGGTGAGAGGAGAAAGATATGCAAAGTACCTAAGAGGCAACCTTTTCATGCACAGCATGGTGCATGTATGGAATATACTGCCAGAGGAAGTGTTGGAGGTGGGTACAATTACATTTAAAATGCATCTGGTGTAGGAAAGGTTTAGTAGGTTATGGGTCAAATTCTGACAAATGGCACTAAATTAATTTAGGATATCTGGTCGGCATGGACAAGTTGGACCAAAGGGTCTGTTTTCATGCTGTACATTTCTATGACTGCTATCTCCTTTGTCACCAAGTTGCCTGTTTGACTTGTGCTGTCATAATCCCTTCAAATACTGCCAGCATTTATATCCTGCTGTAAAACTAGGTCTCTGCTCCTTCTCAAGGGATTTTGCAAAGCTGACACATTCCACTCCCCACAAACATTCTCCACTGCTCTTTGTAAATGCAAATTACTATGGACGCTGGAAATCTGAAATAAAAACAGAGTACTGGAAAAACTCAGCAGATTTGGAAGCAGTAGTAGAGACAGAAACAGAGTTGATATTGTTACACATTTTTCATATCTATCACACCTTTGCTACTATTATCACTGTCTTTGTCTGTGGCACGCTCACCATCTATTTCAGGTGCTCCCATCACCACTCTGTCACCAGCATAAAAACAATAATTTTCCAGCTCCTTTCAGTTCTTCAGAAGCATCATATTGAACTAAAAATATTAACTCTATTTCTTTCTCCATGGATACTACCAGACCTGCTGAGATTCCTCAGAATTCTCTGTTTTTGTCCCACTATGATTTCTTCCTATCTTGCTTCTTCCAAGCATTCAATCCTTCACCAATACTCATCACTCCTGTAATAGGTCAGAGATGTCAGAGGCTATGTTTATAGATTCTGCCTTAATCTGCAAGCACAAATTATGCTTTAACCTTTCCCTGGGCTAGGTTAATCAAATTATAACAGCTTCACATGAGATACCCGAAATAATCAAGCTCTTGGGTAAGAATGCTCCCTTTCTCTATTCACCTGTCTCCTTAGTTGGTCTCAAAAAGTTTAATTAAACAAATTCCCTCCCATGTGGATAATCTCTTCCCAGAACAACTAACTTTATGAGTACTTGAGGCATTTTTTAAAACTTTGAGTTAATGAAAGTTTATTAGTTACTAAATGTGATAACAAAACTTAATTCAATATGCAAAAATTAGAAACAGGTTAGAAATGAGAAGAGATTTTAAAGAAAGATAAAAGTTAAAAGATATATGGATCAGTCTCTGTGTCATTTGTGAAGATTAAATATTGATAGTTGAGCAGCTTATTTTGAGATTCATGGCTTTGCAGGTGAGCAGAAGTTCTTTTGTCCTCTTCCCTTTTGAAGGAGATTGTTAACTGCCTTCCAGCATGTAGACTGGGAGCCCCATTTTTGTCATGTTTCCTTTTGACTGGTTTCCAGCATTCAGAGTGAGTGATTCATTTACCTACAATACAAGGGTGATGAGTAGATCTTTCTTTGACTGTGACATCCACGGTACACTGGTGGTTGAATCCAGGCTGGTACCTACAAATACCTCAGCCCACTAGCACACATGATCACTTCAGCTCACTTGCCAACACACACACCAGGATGGAACCTCATTTTTGAATTCCTTTCCCAGAATATTATTGAAAAGGGAAAATGGTAACATGTCTCTCATCCAGACTACTACTTTTTCTCCCATCATGTTCATGTTCTGAGATAGTCACAGGAGATCAATGTTCAGTTTGTAATGCATTTCTCTCTTTGAAGGAGCCTTGGAAACACAGTTAAACATTCCAGACAGCCACTGAATCCTCAGTCATCTTTTGGTTGTACATCTTCGTTAAAAAAATACATGTGTGGCTATAAAAGAATTGAACACCTGTACGTCCATAGGTGTTCTGATCCATAATCATGACAATTAGTTAACCTGTAATTTATGATAGAAATGGAGTTTAAAAGCCCCTGTTTGTCTCAGTTCTAATGGCATAGCAACAGCATCAGAATTGCAGACCTTTTGTATGGATAATTGAAACACAAATAATTTTTTTCATGTATTCTTAATTTTGAGAGCAAAAAGTATCCTTGCAGTTCTACAATTTGACTTCTAAAGGAGGGCACTGCCATTCTCTTTTGGAATGCATCGTTAAATAGCCTTTTACAATTTCAGTGACTCTGTGTGGTCAACTTATTTTTACAGCAGGATCCATCAAAATATTCTACTGAGGTCTGAATATCCCTTGGATTTCGTGGTTTGTTTTGCCTCTGTCTACAGACCTTTCCGCAGCCTGTTCAAATATGTAACCCTTTGATTATTTTGCTATTCTTCGGCTCAGATCACATTAACTGTTTGCAGACTAGCAGATACAAGAAAATAAAGCAATATATCTACAGCCTGTTTGGATAATAGTACAATTTTCTATGCATTTTGACTTTATTCACTCTCACCGTCAGATATCTGTGGAGCTCATCACCCAAGTATTACTCAATATAAAATATAGTTAGCAGGAAAGTTTTAAAGAATTCAAATCTTGGTCAAGACATTAAATTATTGTTTTGTGCTTCTTCTAATGATTGACATTCTATATTCTTTCAGTGATTTTTTTAAAAATTTAAGTAGAGAGCTGTCAGCTCATTGAATTTGAATAATTTTTCATTTTTTCAGCAGCGTCCAGCAGTGTCTAAGGACCTGAAATGTTGACTAACTGACGTCTGTTCCTCTCCAGAAGCTGCTGAGTATTCCTGGCACTTTCAGATTTTGCTTTCAGCTATTGTACATTCATAGACAGATAAGGAACGATGATCTCTTTACTCTGTCTCCATCATTAACCTCAAACTCCAACTTAGAGATGTAACCACCCTACTGCATCAATGTGAATTTTCCAATTCATTACCTTTGTGAAAAGGTTTCCACAATTCACTCAGAGAACGAACTCATGTACAATAGGATTGCTTGTGTGCAAAATAGAACAAATTCTTGTAGTTTGCATCCTTCGTGCAAAATTTGCCAAAATGAATGGCAGCCAATTTTATTTAAAAATATTCTTAAGTAGCTTCATAAGGTAAATGCTGGGGGAATGTTTCCTTTGTTTGGAAAGTCTTCAGCTAAGTTAACAGTTGAAGATAGAGGTTGGTTAGTCAATATTGAGAGATGGAAACATTTATTCAATAAAAGATTTGATCTGAAGAAAGGTCAATGGACTTGAAATGCTAACTCTGCTTTCTATCCACAGATGCTACCAGAACTGCTGAGTTTTTCCAGCAATTTCTGATCTGTTTCAGATTTACAGCTGCAGTCCTTTTGTTTTATTCAATCAAAACGTTGTGGAAATTTGAAATTTTTCATGTCTGAAGTTTGTTGATGTTTAGTAGTTGAGTATTTTGGAAGCAGACATCAACAGGTTTTTTTGTTTGGAAAGACATCAAGGGATGAGGGGATAATATGCCAAAGTGGAACCGTGACTCAATTCAAGACATTTTTGCCTTTGGGTCCAGAAGGGTGTGTGTACAAATCCCATTCTAGGGCTTGAGCAGAAAAGTCTTGGCCTACACTCCAGTGTGATACTGAGGGAGTGCTGCACTTATTCAGATGGAACAGTCCAGTCTGCCCTTTAAAGTAAATTGGACATATTGTAAAGAACTAGGCAGAAGTGAGGACTGCAGATGCTGGAAACCAGAGTTTAGATCAGAGTGGTGCTTCTATTCCTGATGAAGGGCTTTTGCCACAAACGTCGATTTTCGTGCTCCTCGGATGCTGCCTGACCTGCTGTGCTTTTCCAGCACCACTCTGACCTAAACACATTGTAAAGAACAGCAGGGGAGTCATTCCTGGTTTCCTGGACATTATTTATCCATCAACCAATATCACAAATAAACAAGATGATCAGGTCATTATCACATTGCTGCTTATGGGGTTTGCTTTCTGTGTATTGCTGCTCTTAAATTTCTTACATTTGTGTAAGATTCTCCTTTCTGGAGAAATACTGCAGTTTTGAAGAACCACTACAGAAATTTGACAACAATGTGCATCACTAAATGAAAGGAGTAAACAGCTCATCAAAGATATCTTTGATTGATTCTTAGATCACCATCAAGAGATTCCAGCAGTGATTGCAATGGTACATTTCAAACAGTTAATTATGATTTACAAGGTACTTTGAGACATTTCATTCATTTAAGTTTTTGCTTCAAAAGTTCAACAGTCATAGGATTTGAAGATCTCACTTTTGCTTTTTTTAAAAAAGTCTCCTTATGTACACTTTGAAAGTCAATAAAAAGGAAAATTGGTTGGGACATTTAAGTGGAGGATGATTTGATGTTGTTTTCTGGTGAAATATTTGTATCATCGATAGTCACAGGTGAGGTGCTGGAAGACTGGAAGTTGGCTATTGTGGTGCCACTGTTTAAGAAAGGTGGTAAGGACAAGCAAGGGAACTATAGACCAGTGAGCCTGACGTTGATGGTGGGCAAGTTGTTGGAGGGAATCCTGAGGGACTGGATGTACATGTATTTGGAAAGGCAAGGACTGATTAGGGATAGTCAGTATGGCTTTGTGCGTGGGAAATCGTGTCTCACAACTTGATTGAGTTTTTTGAATAAGTAACAAAGAGAATTGATGACAGCAGAGCAGTAGATGTGATCTATATGGACTTCAGTAAGACGTTCGACAAGGTTCCCCAAGGGAGACTGGTTAGCAAGGTTAGATCTCACGGAATACAGGCAGAACTAGCCGTTTGGATACAGAACTGGCTCAAAGGTAAAAGATACAGGGTGGTGGTGGAGGGTTGTTTTTCAGACTGGAGGCCTGAGACCAGTGGAGTGCCACGAGGATTGGTGCTGGGTCCACTACTTTTCGTCATTTATATAAATGATTTGGATGTGAGAATAAGAGGTAAAGTTAGTATGTTTGCAGATGACACCAAAATTGGAGGTGTAGTGGACAGCGAAGAGGGATACCTCAGATTACAACAGGATCTTGATCAGATGGGCCGATGGGCCAATGGGCTGAGAAGTGGCAGATGGAGTTTAATTTAGATAAATGCAAGGTGCTGCATTTTAGGAAAGCAAATCTTAGCAGGACTTATACACTTAATGGTAAGGTCCTTGGGAGAGTTGCTGAACAAAGAGACCTTGTAGTGCAGGTTCATAACTCCTTGAAAGTGGAGTTGCAGGTAGATTGGATAGTGAAGAAGGCGTTTGGTATGCTTTTCTTTATCGGACAGAGTATTGAGTACAGGAGTTGAGAGGTCATGTTGCGGCTGTACAGGACATTGGTTAGCCCACTGTTGGAATATTGCATCCAATTTTGGTCTCCATCCTATCGGAAAGATGTTGCGATACTTGAAAGGGTTCACAAAAGATTTACAAGGATGTTGCCAGGGCTGGAGAATTTGAGCTATAGGGAGAGGCTGAACAGGCTAGGGCTGTTTTCCCTGGAGCATCGGAGGCTGAGGGGTGACCTTGTAGAGGTTTATAAAATCATGAGGGCCATGGATTGGATAAATAGACAAATCTCTTCCCTGGGGTGGGGAATCCAGAACTAGAGGGCATAGGTTTAGGGTGAGAGGGGAAAGATATAAATGAGACCTAAGGGGCAACTTTTTCACTCAGAGGGTGGTACGCGTATGGAATGAGCTGCCAGAGGAAGTGGTGGAAGCTATTGCAATTGCAACATTTAAAAGGCATCTGGATGGTTTTATGAAAGGGTTTGGAGGGATATAGGCCAGGTACTGGCAGGTGGGACTAGGTTGAGTTGGAATATCTGGTCGGTATGGACGAGTTGGACCGAAGGGTCTGTTTCAATGTTGTGCATCTCTACGATCCCATTAAATCTCTCCATCTCCTGCCATCAAGAGTTTCCAGCAGTGACTGCAATGGTACCATTCATTGGACCACATATAGCACTCACGACACAAAGTGAGACAACATGTGGAGAAATTGGGTCATT
Organism: Chiloscyllium plagiosum; assembly: GCF_037043375.1. Lineage (NCBI taxonomy): Eukaryota > Metazoa > Chordata > Chondrichthyes > Orectolobiformes > Hemiscylliidae > Chiloscyllium > Chiloscyllium plagiosum. The sequence continues at coordinate 20,075,190 of NW_028270172.1, forward strand.
CCCAGTGAACACCACAAACAGATATCACAATGAAGCTTGTTCCTTGGGTAGATCTACATATTACCTGGAACAAGTGCAAACCTGGCTCAGCTGCAATATTCACAAGTTGACACTTCCCCTATGCACACAGAGATCTGCAAGTTCCATTTTTATTTTCAAAAAGTAGTATCTTTTGTACAATTAACTCTTTTCACCTCCGCAATATAAAATGTTTCGCAACTGGTTGCTTACTTTTCAAGAGTAGAGCTTATTGCCATATCAGTAAATGGCAGCACTCAATTTGCACTCAGCAGACTCCCACAAACAGCAACAAGAATAACATTGGTACTGAACGAAATATTGGGCAGGGCACCAGGCAAACTCCCCTGCTCCTCTTTGAACAGTTCTGACTGCAGACATCACTCAGCAGTTTTCAAATCAGAAGAAAATATTGAATGGAACAAGTATTTGTTTGTTCATTCAGTGCACAGCAAGCATTCAAACTCTGCAGGACACTGGCCAAGAGTAAATCTAAAGGTCAAGAAAAGCATAATTTACATTGGGGCTGAGGTTTGAGAATCCCATATGCAAAAAAACTGCCATGAGCTACGATTCACTAAAAATATGAACTTGCTTCACTTGCAAATCAATGTGTGAGAGGATATACTACAAACACTGGATTGGGAACAAAGTTTAATGGCCATGGAATTCTCTGAATTAGAGGTGTTGCTGTCCATTCAGAAAATTACTTCCTGAAATTTAAAGGTTGGGGGGGATGGGATGGGGTGGGGAGGATAGTTAGCTTAACCTTCTCCCCAAAAAGAAGAAATATGGACCATCTGACATAGGAGCAGAATAGGCCATTCAGCCCATCAAGTCTACTTTGCTATTCAATGTGATCATGGCCACTCTGATAATCCTCAACTCCCCGTTCCTGCCTTTTCCCTGTAACACTTGATTTCCTCACTAATTAAAAATCTGTCTATCTACACATTGAATATAAATGATGAGTCAAAGGACTGGAGGATGGTGAAGGTCAGTTTCTGGTGCATAGCAAGCCATAGTTCGCAGTTCATCTTTCAGCAGGTGATCAACCTGTTGAGGAATACTGTGAAAGGGAAAGTGTAGCATGGGTGCAAAAATGTCCACAAGACAGCACCATTCACCTGTGTAAGGAAGAGTTAACTTTACTAGTAGAAATAAACCAAAGGCAAATAAGGCAAGGATTAGATCTCTGTCTGTAACCTTAGCTATTTAGTTTTATGTTACCTTCCTCAGCAAGACATGTGTTAAATGGAAATACTGTCCGTTTTTTTCAGATTAAATGCAGTAACATTCCATTTTAGAAAACAATTCTACATTTTAGAAATTTCTTCATTATTCTGGGGTACTTCCAAACCACAGCAGCATTGTTATTTTAACTGTTCATTTGCATCTGTGGTAATATCGAAGTTTTGATCAGATGCCAAAAGAAATTGTTAAAATTAAATAAATTCTTGCAATCATATTTCAGTAAAATTTTGATAGTTGTCTTCAATTTAGAGTAATTTTTAAAATACCATAAAACACTGTGTTGAGTAATCATTGGATTAACGTCATGAATAATTACTTCAGGATTTTTGAGGATTGGTTGAAGAACAGATGATAGGGTTCAAATAACTTCTGGAATGGTGCCTAGTTTCACTCTTGTCAAGCAAATACACCAACATACTCCATCAATATACTCCTCGACCAGTCACCCAGGAATCCTAGGTTTAGCCTTCAGCAAACTTAGTGCATATTTGTTAAAGATGGCATCCTTTGTATTTATAAAATTTATACTCCATTTCATTTCATAGCTGATATCCATAATGAATAGTATGAGAGAAACATGTGGATATGCAGCTGAATTTGTAATTTTGATGAGTCAAGCTACTGGTTCAAGGCCAGAATAAATTCATTTCTGTTTTTTTAGGCCATAGTTCCCCATAAGTTTCGAAACACTTTTTTTTCCCATTTCCTTTTGTTGTTACCACTGTTGACAGGCCAATCAGGTGATGAAATCCAGATAAAATGACAGGAATTAGACTATTTTTTGTGTGTAATTTGGATATGTTGTCATGCCAAATTTTTCCTGGTCTCTGCTTGATTTATAAATGTAAGGAACTGGCTGTGGAATGGCCTGTAGAGAAATGGAATGGAGAGGAAATATGGAGGATTTTTCTTGAAATCTTTGTGCCAAAGAAAACTCACAAAATTGACCTTAGTTCTTGTTTGTGGAATAATTATCTAAAAGGTAATTGCTAACTTATGCATTGAAATTGGGCCTATTTCTAAATCCGTAATTTTGGACAACACTTCCCCAGTGTCAGCTCATCTGCTACTGAAGCCCTCATTTATGCCTTCACTATGTTAAGACCTGACTCATCTGATACACTCCCACATTCTACTTTCTGTAAACGTGAGGTCATCCAAAACTCTGTTGCCTGTATCTTAACTCACTTCAAGTCCATTGTCATTCCTGGGCTCACTGACCTACATTTTTTAAATTCATTCACGGGATGACGGTGTCGCTGACTAGGCCAACATTTATTACCAATCTCTAATTGTCCAGAGGGCTGTTGAAAGTCAACCACACCACTATGGGTCTGGCGTCAAATGTAGGTAAACCAGGTAAGGACGGCAGTTTCCTTTCCTAAAAGACATTTGTGAACCAGATGCTTTTTTCTAACAATCAGCAGTGATCATTATTAGACTCTTAATTCCAGATCTATGTGGCTACACTGTCTGAGCAATATCTTGATTTTAAAATTCTTATTTTGGTTTTCAAATCTCTCTGGTACCTCACCCTTCCATAGCTCTATACTGTCCTCCACTCCAATAACCCTCTTAAGAATCTGCACTTCTTGAATTCTGACCTTTTGAGCATCCCAGTTTTACTTGCTGGGGCCAATCGGTGACTGGGCTCAGTTGCCTGAGCTCTGAAACATCTTCCCCACACCTCTCCATCTTGTTATTTCATTTTCCTTCTTTAGAGCACTCCTTAAACTCTTTAAAGCATCTTTTAAACTCACCAGGTCTGAAGAGCACCACTGGACTTGAAACATTAACTATGCTTCTCTGCACATATGCTGCTAGCTCTGCTGAGTTTCTCCATAAATTTCTGTTTTTGCTATTGATTTCCAGCATCCACAGTTCTTTGTTTTATTTTAGCCTTCAGCTCACCTCTTTTGATTAAGATTTATGTCGTGTGACTGAACATGCCCTTATTTGCCTCAGTCTAAGACATAAAATGTAGGAGCAGGTGTAGATTATGCAAACCATTGAGCATGTTCCATGTTTTAATACAATAAATATGATTTTTGGCTTCAACCTGCTTTCCTGTCCACTTCTCTTATCCCTTGATTTCCTGAGATATCATATATTGCTTATTCTAGCCTTAAAATATTCAAAAATAAAGCAATCACTTCATCTGTGATGGAGAATTCCAAACCATACCCATTGGATGAATAAATTTAACTTTCAGTTCGGTTGTAAATGATTGGCTCTGCATCCAGAGACTGTGTCTCGTTTTCTAGATTCCCTTGCTAGTAGATTCCCTTGCTAGAGGAACCAACCTCTAGGTAAATACCCTTTAAGCTTTATTGTCTCTTCAGAGTATCTTTTATGTTCCAATGAGATTATTTCTCATTCACAGTTGAGGACCAATTTACTCAGCCTTGCCTCATAGGACAATCCTTTCATTCATAGGACCAATTAAGACAACTTTCACCTCAATTCAAATGTATCTTTCCTTAAACATAGAAACCACAGTACATAGAATACTCCAAGTCTGGTCTCATTAAAGCCCTGTACTACTGTAGTAAAATGTCATCATTTTTGTGCTCCAGTCCTCTTGCAATAACTGACTTCATGATACTTGCTTTCCTTATTTCTTGCTGCGCTTGAACACCAACCTTCAGTGCTCCCTGTCAGAGTTCAATCAAGTCCCTCTGAACATCAATATTTAGAAGTTTCATGCTTTTTAATAAGTATTCCGTTTTTATACTCTCTCAACTTTAGATTTCCCCACATTATAATCCATCTGCCATTTCTTTGCTCATTCACTTACCCGGTCCCGATGAAGAGCTTATGCTTAAAATGTGACTCTCCTGCTCCTCGGATGCCGCCTGACTAGCTGTGCTTTTCTAGTACCACACTTTTTAACTTGGATTCTTAGCAGCCTCTTTGTCTCCTCCTCACATCTTATTTTGTTAAAGGAGCAATATAAATAAACATTGTTATTTTTGTTGGTGAAGTTAGGAAATAATCCAGCACAGGTAAGCTCACAGTCGTTCCAAGTGCAATAAGTGCTGAATTTGATTAGATTAGATTCCCTACAGTGTGGAAACAGGCCCTTCGGCCCAACCAGTCCACACCAACCCGCCGAAGAGCAACCCACCCAGACCCATTTCCCTCCGACTAATGCACCTAACACTATGGGCAATTGAGCATGGCCAATTCACCTGAGCTGCACGTCCTTGGACTGTGGGAGGAAACCGGAGAACCCAGAGGAAACCCATGCAGACACAGGGAGAATGCGTAAACTCCACACAGACTGTCGTCCAAGTCTGGAATCGAACCTGGGATCCTGGTGCTGTGATGCAGCAGTGCTAGCCACTGAGCCACCGTGCTGCCATCATTTGAATGATAAATGATTTTACTGTCACATATACCTTGAAGATATAGTGAAAAGTGTTTTGTTGCCACAATCTGGCATTGTTTCGAGCCACAGAAAGAATAAAATAAATTACTTAAATGAGATTTCATTTTCAGACTGGGTCTCAAGCATGATTCCAGGGCTTACAAGGTCAATGCAAGGTGTTCCAATAGGTTGATTCCAGCTCCACTGCAACTGTTACTTCACTGACATTGCCAAGTGTCCACGCTTCAGGCCTACCACCTCCAGGAATTCTCAGTTTGGGTACCACTGCCGCCAATTGTTCAGGCCCTGGGCTTACCACTGCTAAGAGTCCAGGTTCTAGGACTACCATCACCAAGCGTCCAGTGTGCGGGCACTGCCTCCGTCACCAGGAGTCCTGTTCCATGCTGCCGATGCTGCAAATCCTGATGAATGGCTTATGCCCAAAACGTTGATTCTCCTGTTCCTCAGATGCTGCCTGACCTGCTGTGCTTTTAAAGCACCACACTCTTGACTGCTGCCACTATCTCTATGACACCACTCCAGTGTCGAAGTTGAAGAAAGAAAAGAAAAGCAAAGAGACAAAAAGTAAATAGGGAAATGGATGCTGCCAGCACTGCAATAAACCTAGACCAATGATAAAATTAACTTTGACCAGAATCAACTCAATTTAACATGGGTTTGGGTCCAGAGGACAGAAGCACAACAAATTACCGTCCAACTGATGATGTAGAAAATAGAAACATCCACATTTGGGTAGATTTACTGGACTCTAGCATTAGTACATTTGGTTGTCAAGAGTCAGCTATGATTGAGTTGGTGATCCCTGCCTATTCCTGTCAGATATTTCAGCATGTTCTAAAATCTGATTAAAATGAAGGTGGGAGAAACATGATGGCTATGCAATGCAAGGCACATTGCCATTAGTTTATAACCGGCTAGTCTCCATATTGTTGGATAGTCATTATTACAATCAGTCTTTTACAGTCCCTAGGTAATGACTGCACAGAAGTTCTTCCGATTACAGAAAAAAACTTGATAATTGTTTTAATTGAGACATCATTGGACAGCTTTACTGATGCAAGTCAAAACTGCTTTGTTCTCTTACATTAACAGTGTTGAATAATTTGTCTAAATAATACATAAACTGTCACAATTATTATTTCTTAAATAAAAGCTGTCCTTTTCCATTCAAATAATTTAACTGACAGATGCTAGTGGTTAAATAAAGTTAAGTGGCAAGATTTTATTTTCAGTCATATTTTAACACTCAGAAACTGTGGTGTAATGAAGTAGACCTATAATCAGCATATTCCTTTGGTCATTATCAAGATTATAGTTCATCACAGGGAATGAAAGCCACGTGAGGGCATGCAACTCAGCCAAGCAATTATGAAGACAAGCATCAACTAGCAATGATAGATGCCCCACAGCTTGTTGCGTAATATCCACCTACTGTTAGCACTAGACTCAAGAAATAAGGTTCAGACAATTTACAGAGCACTTTCAAAGCTTAAACACTTATTTATTGCATATTAGAGCATCATAATAGACTCTCTTGTCTACAATTGGCTGTAGAAAGTTAACTTTAGCAATTAACATAGTGTTGTGCAAGCCTGAGGGCTGATTGAATAAGATTTTCCCCTCTCTTAATGACATTAAGAGTAAACACATCTCAATCTATTATCATATTACCTGCTTCAGAGACCTCATTTTTTTCCCTAAATCTTAAAAAGAATGAAGAAGATAGAAAGTTATTTGAATGCATCAAATGCATAGCCTTAAATAAACTTCCTTTTCAACATTTGTGTTTGCCTCAGGCAGGATAAGATCACAGAGGCATAACTCATTAACACAGTCACTGAGATACAGTCACCATAATCAATCTGTCAGGCAATTTGAATGTCACCTAAGTAGTTCTGGAACACAATAATTGTAACAAAAAATAACAGCATTAAATACTGAATTTATGTTTTGGGAGGAAATCTAGTGCTTCGATTATATCTCTTCAGGGGATATAACACTGGGCTTGGCTTTAAGTAAATAACAAATGCTGGAGATCACAGTGTGTCAGACAGCATCCATGGAGAGAGAGCAACCTAATGTTTTGAGTCCAGATGACGATTTATCAGAGCTGAAGTGAAGTGTGGATGGGGCAGCATTTATGCCATAGTTGTGTTTGGGTGGGGGCAGTGATTGGGGTTGGTGGAGTATAGAGTGCTAGGGAGAAAATAAATTGATAGTTCAGATTAAATGATCACATTGTCATATTCTGATTGCTTAATCCCAAACTCCCCCCTCCAAGAATAGCATATATGCTGTCCCTTCACTTCAGCTCTGATGAAGAGTCATCTAGACTCGAAACAGTAGCTTGCCTTCTCTCCATGGATGCTGTCCGACCTACTGTGATCTCCAACATTTCTTGTTTTCAGTACAGATTCCTGCATCTGCAGTAATTTGCTTCTACATTGTCACAAGTTATCTGTTAGATTTTATGATTGTTCACTTGGGTAAACACTGTTTAGAAATCTAAGCAAAAAAAAACCCAATTTTGAACTCCCACAGGTGGCTGGATTATAAAACCAACAAACTATAAGGGCACAATTCTAACTTACTCAAACTCATTTGCTTGCACAGAGATAAAATCAGGACCAATGAGCAAACTAGCTGAAAATTAGGTGGGGATAAGTGGTACATCTGCATTGCAATCCTAACCAAATGCAACAAATTCCATTCACCCTCATATTCCCCTGTCCCAGTAACTCCTTCAGCCAACTCCCCACCAATTAGTAGGAGAGGGCCATTGTGCTTCATGGATTCTTTAGTTACATTGATTGGCATCTCCAATTAGGCTTAATTTCAGTCATTAGTCAAAATTTTACAAGTTACTTCACTGCATAGTGTCACAATAAACTCAGTTAATTCCCCTTAGAAATGAGCATCAAACTGAAATCCAAATCCAAAGTAAATGCTACCATTGCCTTTGTTCAGATTAATTTACTGAATATCTGGAGTTGGGCCAAGTTTAATCATTTGACTTCAGATGCACCTATCACTTAAAATGTTCCCCTGCATTCAGAATGTTTAGGCTTTCTTGCTTTATTACTAATTTCCCAGTCATTTAAAGCCAAGTGAGCAGTCATTGACTCATGGAATCACAGAGACAAAGGTATCTCATCACAAAGTGATATTTTGTTTTGAACAAGCTCTCTGGATTGTCAACATCCAGCACTATAACAGTTAGAAGTATTCTTGCTGTAATCCCACTGCTTGCCATTTCAACTCCTGGCAAAGACTGAAGAAATAATAGGACCAGCCACAATAACCAGGAATAGCAGCAGGCTAGCTCCTGGAATAAGGCATACTGTTGGCTTGACCAGGAGGTTATACTTTGCCGTTTGCTATCGAAGTCACCATCGATCCTTACATTTATCCAATAAGTTTCTGGCAGGTTGTTGCAGTGGATATTATGCCCAAAGCTGCAATGCATAGCTGCACCAGGCAGGTAAAAGGACTGACCAATGCATCATAACATCCATGAGGAAATGAGGGAACATTAATAAGGGAAACATTAAAAATGAGAGTAATCTGGAATATGCAACATATGTTTGTCTTCTCACACACCTGGCCTTAAAAACTTGTGTTTGCATTTGCTTTCTTCAACACAAAAGTCTTATAATTAAATTAATCTGCAGTTAACGTAGATGACCGGTATAGAACAATTGTGCAGATCCTCCCTGTTTGACAGGCAGCTGTCACAACACTGTCTTTTCCAGTTCCCCTGCCATTCCGCCTTTCCAGTAATGTAAGGCAACAGCTGCAGTGGGGCAAGGGCTACCTCTTCCAACACCACCAAACTTCAACAGCTCAGACTCAATCACATCCATGGCCTGAACTCGGCATTGTTTGCTCAGTGATGAGAAAACTGTTGGGCTCTGATGGAGAGATTGTGCAGCTTAAGATGAATGGAGTGCCCAAGCTGGCACCTCTTTTTAAAGATTGTCCTTCTCTGAGGAAACTCTTGCTGCTGAGAAGTACAGGAACTTGAAAAAAAGAGGTAACAAATGAAATGGCGTTGAGCATTTATGTGGCAGGAGAAAGAATACTTCATAACTTTCCTTGACAAGATAAATGTGACTCTTCTGAGGTGCAAGAATGAGTGCATCCAATAATCAGACTCCCTATTTATAAAAGTTCAAAATCCCCAATTCTGCTAATTATGAACATGTTGGCAGGGAGAAAGAAGGAAGGGAAATGGGGAAACATGAATGAAAAGTATTCCCAATCCCAAACGGGCATTGAAGTCTTGAGAGGGAAAGTTGGCCCTGAAATATCATGAGGACGCTCCTTAACTCATAGAGTCATAGAGATGTACAACATGGAAACATACCATTCGGTCCAACTCATCCACGTCAACCCATATCCTAACTTAATCTAGTCCCATTTGCCAGGACTTGGCCCACACCCCTCTAAACCCTTCCTGTTCATATACCCATCAAGATGTCTTTTAAATGCTGTAATTGTACCATTCTCCACCACTTCCTCTGGCAGCTCATTCCATACACACACCACTGTGTGAAAAAGTTGTCCCTTCGGTTCCTTTTAAATTTTTCCACTTTTACCCTAAACTTATGCCCTCTAGTTCTGGACTCCCCCACCCCAGGGAAAAGACCTTGTCTATTTATGCTATCCAAGCCCCTCATGATTTTATAAACCTCTATAAGATCACCCCTCAGCCTCCGACGCTACAGGGAAAACAGCCCAGCCTATTCAGCTCAAATCCTCCAACCCTGGCAACATCCTTGTAAATCTTTTCTGAACCCTTTCGAGTTTCACAACATCCGTCTGATAGGAGGCAGAACCAGAATTGCACACGATATTCCAAAAGTGGCCTAACTAACTGACCCACAGCTTCCAACCAAACCACCATCTCTGAGACCACACATAACCTCATCACCTCAGGGGATCTCCCACTCACAGCTTCCAACCTCATTGTCTGGGAACATCATACTGCCCGATTCTACCTCCTACCCAAGATCCACAAGCCTGACTATCCCAAGCGGCCTATTGTCTCAGCATGCTCCTGCCCACCAAACTCATCTCCATCTACTTCTATGCTGTCCTATCCCCTACCCCCCCCTCCCCCCCCACCAGTCCAGGAACTCCCCACATACATTTGGAACACCACCCATGCCCTCCACCTCCTCCAAAACTTCTGTTTCCCCGGCCCCCAATGCCTCATCTTCACCATGGACATCCAGTCCCTCTACACCTCCATCTGCCATGACCAGGGCCTCCAAGCCCTCCGTTTCTTCTTCTCCTTCTTCTCCTCAGTATCCTTTCATTGACACTCTCATTTGTTTGGCTGAACTGGTCCTCACCTTTAACAGTTTCTCCTTCCAATCCTCCCACTTCCTCCAGACGAAAGGGGTAACCATGGGCACCCTCATGGGCCCCAGCTATGCCTGTGTCCTTGTCAGTTATGTAGAACAGTCCATATTCATGACTTATACTGGCACCACTCCCCACCTCTTCCTCCGCTACATTGATGACTGCATCGGCACCACCTCGTGCTCCCTCGAGGAAGTAGAACAGTTCATCAATTTCACAAACACATTCCTCCCTGACCTCAAATTCACCTGGACCATCTCTGACACCTCCCTCCCCTTCCTAGACCTCTCCATCTCCATCCATGAGGACCGAATCAACACTGACATCTTTTACAAATCCACTGACTCCCACAGCTACCTGGATTACACCTCCTCCCACCCTACCTCCTGTAAAAATGCTATCCCATATTCCTAATTCCTCCGCCTCCACCACATCTGCTCCCAGGAGGACCAGTTCCACCACAGAACACACCAGATGGCCTCCTTCTTTAAAGACCAAAATTTCCCCTCCACGTGATTGAAGATGCCCTCCAGTGCATCTCATCCACATCCCGCACCTCTGCCCTCGAATCCCACCACTTCAACTGCAACAAGGACAGAACCCGCCTGGTCCTCACGTTCCACCCCACTAACCTCCACATAAATCGCATCATCTGCTGATATTTCTGCCACCTACAAATGGACCCCACACCAGGAATATATTTTTCCCACCACCCCATACGCTTGCCGCAAAGACTGTTGCTCCGCAACTCCGTCAGGTCGACGTCTCCTAACAAGCCACCCTCCCCTCATGGCACCTTCTCCTGCCACTGCAGGAACTGCAAAATCTGCACCCACACCTCCCCCCTCACCTCCACTCAAGGCCACAAAGGAGCCTTCCATCAAAGTTTCATCTGCACTTCCACCCACATCATTTATTGTATCTGTTGCTCCCGATGCGGTCTCTGCATTGGGGAGACTGGAAGCCTTCTCGCAGAGCACTTTAGAGAACATCTCCGGGACACCCGCACCAATCAACCTCACCGCCTCCTCCTCCCACTCTGTCGAGGACATGTAGGTCCTGGGCTTCCTCCATTGCCACTCCCTCACCACCCACCACCTGCAGGAAGACACCTTATCTTCCGCCTCGGGACCCTTCAATTCCAGGGCATCAATGTGGACTTCACCAGTCTCCTCATTTCCCCTCTCCCCATCTTAGCCCAGTTCCAATCTTCCAGCTCAGCTCCATCCTCATGACCTGTACCACCTGTCAATCTTCCTTTCCACCTATCTGCTCCACCCTCCTCTCTGACCTATCATCTTTACCCCACCTCCATCCACCTATTGCACTCTTAGCTACCTTCTCCCCAACCCCCTCCCATTTATCTCTCCACCCCCCGAGGCTCCTAGCCTCATTCCTGATGAAGGGCTCTGGCCCGAAACGTCGATTCTCCTGCTCCTGAGATGCTGCCTGACCTGCTGTGCTTTTCCAGCAACACTCTCTCGACTCTGATCTCCAGTATCTGCAGACCTCACCTTCTCCTAACTAATATCCTGTACAGTAGCAACATGACCTCCCAGTTCCTATACTCAATGCTCTGATCAATAAAGGAAAGCATACCAAACACCTTCTTCACTATCCTATCTGCCTGCAACTCCACTTTCAAGGAACTATGAACCTGCACTCCAAGGTCTCTTTGTTCAGCAAATGTCCCCAGGAGCTTACCATTAAGCATATAAGTCCTGTTCTGATTTGACTTTCCAAAATGCAGCACCTCGCATTTATCTCAATTAAACTCCATCCGCCATTCCTCAGCCCATAGGCCCATCTGATCAAGAACCCATTCTACTCTGAGGTAACCTTCTTTGCTGTCCAACTTTGGTGTCATCTGCAAACTTACTAACTATACCTCTTACGTTCACATCCAAATCATTTATATAAATGATGAAAAGTAGTGGATCCAGCACCGGTCTTTGTGGCACTCCACTGGTCACAGGCCTCCAGTCTGAAATGCAACCCTCTACCACCACCCTCTGTCTTCGACCTTCAAGCCACTTTTGTATCCAAATGGCTAGTTCTCCCTGTATTCCGTGAGATCTAACCTTACTAGCCTGTTTTCCATGAGGAACCTTGTCGAACGCCTTACTGAAGTCTATATAGATCACATCCACTGCTCCATCCTCATTAATCCTCTGTTATTTCTTTTGCCATAATTATATAGGGACACCAGGATTTCCACCTCCCCCACTTCCTCTAGCCATATAAAGTAGGATAAATCAGCAGTCTGCTGAATCATTGCCATAGTTAAACCAGAAAACCTGGAAAACAATACCAAAATTTAAGAATATTTTGATTTTTGCTTGTTATCATGATTCAAATTACTATTATATTAATTATCTGTTTTCTGAATCTCTAGTTGTGGAGATACAATCAAAAAAGTAAACGAGCTAGGCCCAAGTGTATTTCAGAGCCCGTTTGCAGGTTATACTGCAAGTGGGGTCATTATTAACTCTTTATATGTAGACCTTTGTGAAAACAAATTTGGGAAAAGACTATGCTTTGGACCATTGGAGATAATGCTGCTTATGGTCATTTCTGTTGAACAACAAGATGAACTGTACCAACAGAATCATTGTAATGTAACTCTAACAACTTTAAGAAGTAAAGAATATATCAACACCAAAGATAAAACTGAACATGATGGTTTTCATACATGGGACATATGCCATGAATAAACTCAGGAACATTCAATGTGTTGTTTTTGTTCACATTTAAACATATACAATTTTCCATTAGAGCAGTTTGCAGAATCTGATAATTGTTTCCTGACCATTAGATCCATTTTCCACTGGCATTTGTAACAAACCAAAATGAAAAATAATAGCAGCTAATTGACAAGCTATGTAAACATATGTAACATTGAACTGTGGGGTTAATAAGCAATAGAGACTGTACAGATTTCATTTTATAAACAACATTAATCGTTGATAACAATTACTGTGCAGACAGGTCATTTGTGTAATCTATCTGATAGCTGCAATAGTTTGAGGTATAAGACATTATTAGGTAACTAATCTGAATTGTAAAATGTGAAAAAAAGCCAAGCTTTTCTGAGATGTACAAATATTCCCTCTAAGTCACACTATGCTCTTCAGTACACTGTAAATGTAATGTTTGTAGATTGAGTCAGTTAACCACAAGACGTGCAGAAACTAAGAATTGAAGATTTTTAGAGGATGTTACTGTTTTCAATCTCACAATTGATCAGTGATATTTTGTAAATCATACTGGTTTAATTCTGGCTTTATATACTAATTAAAAGGCTGATTTATGAAAATGCTGGGTTGTCACCAAGCAACTTAGCAACTAGCAAATGTGTACACAAATGAACCTGATAATTGCAACCATATTCTCAGTGTTACCCAATGGGAGGCTACTCAGCTAGGTCTGAAAATCCATAAACCTGGAGCAGGGTCAGATACCACCATTTTAACACCTGTTTGCTTGAGTTGACTGCTATTCATCCTCTGCTGTTGCATTCACCTAACATCTGTAATTCATATTCAGATTTTGATACAACTCAGACAAAAGAAAAGCTCGAACAAACATGCTAGAAACTGCAACTTTGTTGCTGAGCAACAGATCTTCAAAACATTTGGCATTTGGAAAAATTGTATTGTTACGATATTCTTGGTATTGTGCTGCCAAAGAATACTTAGAGCCTGCTAAGATAAGGAAAACATTAACTTTATTTAAGAAACATCTTACTGTGGTTTTATCTTGCCACAAGGCTGCAAGACAAGGCAAGACCATGTGATATTGCATCACTTCCTGTGATGTTTATTGTATCTCTTTCGCATATCACACATCAGATTTAAGTCCTTTTTTCTTAAAATCAACTTATTTGCATGATGTGATACACCTCTGGGACAGGTGCAACGTGGACCTGGACCTTCTGGCTCAAAGATAAAAATAATTCACCACCACCTTCCCAAGATCAACCAGGGATAGGAAGGGGTACTGACTGCACTAAGGCTCTAGGTTGATATCAGACATTTCCCCGACTTATTGTGTCAAGATCCCCTGACCGAAGGGTGTCTCTCTTGACATGACTGAGCACTACTCCCCTCTGACTTTGAGACACCGCTATTTGCTTCCAGCACATGCAATTTGCTTGCCATCTAATGGCCCATGGTGCAGGTATAACATTGACATAGCATGGTTCCATATAGCAACACATCTACGTCCTGGATCAGTAACAGCTGGCGACCATGACAAACAATATGTGTCTGTATAAAAAGGAAGGCACCTCAATGCAAAGCAGGGCAAGGCAGAGATTTTGTGAGTGTCCAAGTAGTGCACGGTGACTGTGGACTCAGAGAGCAGCCCTGGATCAGTCTATGAGCTTCTTGTCCTTTCAGCACCATTGCAATGTGAGGTGCTGGTGTACTTCAAAGAGCAATATTAAAAAACTGTTAGTGGGTCATAGATATATTGTGATGATGTGGAGTGGTGATCATGTGTCTGATGCTGAGGATGTGAGGTGCAAATGGCTGCTGGCCTGGAGTGTGCCCTGTGATGTTGGTACTGCTTGTCCAAGATGAAGGTTCAGTGGAGCAAATGGTGAGATTGAGTTGCCAAGTACCTGCTCTGGCTTTATCATCAGGGCAGCATGGTGGCTCAGAGGTGAACACTGCTGCTTGACAGCACCAGGGTCCTGGTTCAATTCCAACCTGGGGTGACTCTCTGTGTGGAGTTTGCACATTCCGCCCCTGTCTGCTAGGTTTCCTCCTGGTGCTCCAGTTTCCTCCCACAGTCCAAAGATGTGCAGGTTCGGTGCATTGGCCTTGCAAAATTGTCCATACTGTCCAGGAAAATGCAGGCTGAGTGGATGATCCATGGGAAATGTGGGCTCACAGGGATTGGGTAGGATGTTCTTTGCAGGATCGGTGTGGATTCAGTGGGTCAAATGGCCTGCTTCCACACTGTTGAGATTCTATGATTCCATGAATTCTTATCATCTGGTTTCTATTTGGTACATTAATGGATATTAATGTGATAAGATTCAGTATTAATGAGGGTGATAATAAGCAACAATTCCTGTTATCAGGCATCTTGCTGCTCACTAGTGCAAATCTGTCTCAATGCCTGGTACTCTGCTTGTGCCTCCTGACTTTGAGGATGTCTGACACCATTCTTCCAGATTTCTCACCACAGCCCAGGTTACTGAAGGCTTTATAAGATTCTGCTCAGAGTCTTTGGAGTTGGAGTTGGAACTCCCAATAACTCTTTGAGCAAATGATGAAATAATGTGAGTGAGGATCAAGTAATTGCATTGTTCTTGACACTGAATACATCTGAAGTGCGCAAGATTGGGGTCATTTGACCAGTTGGAGTGAGTTCATGTTGTAATAATATGATAGAGACAGGTTATTATGGGGAGGCTCCACCCATACTTGTAAATTATGTTTTAATATTATACAATATACCATGTAGTTCACCCCTCCCAAAAAAAGTGTCTATTATGAAGACAAATGCAATTAGACAGCACTAGCACTTGGCGCAGCAGATAAAGGAACTGGCTCAGAAAGTCAACATGAACATTATTCTAATTTTGGCCTCCTCCTACTCTCTAAAGAAAACAACTACCCATAATATAAAATATTCAATAAATGCAATATATCAAGAAAAAAATCATATCCCACTCACAGAGATAAAAATCCAACAAAAATTAGATGTATATCCTCACAGTGTAGTAGGCTGGTTCAAAATGCTCGTCAGAGTTCTTTGCTTAAAAGGATAGATATTCTTTAAAATAAGCATGTTGATAAAATAAAGCTTAGATTATATCAATAGATATAGAAATAGATAATTTGACCCAAACAATCTATGGGTGGCATAGTTGCACAGTGATTAGTACTGATGGTTCACAGTGCTAGAGACCGGGGTTTAGTTTCACCTTCGGGTGACTATGTGGCATTTGCACATTTCCTCCTTGCCTGCATGCGTTTCCTCTGGGCGCTCTGGTTTCCTCCCAAAGTCCAAAGATGGGTAGATTAGGTGCTAAAAAAAAAGTCCCATGGTGTCCAGGGATAGCAGGCTAGGTGGATTAGTGATGGTAAATGTGGGGTTATGGGGACAAATTTCCCTTGTTTCCACTCTACAGCATTCATCTACATTCTTCATGTTTCATTCTTCATATTTCTTCTGATTCCCCTACTAAATATTTTGATGATTATATTGTATTGATAGTCTCTAGTTATGCTCCCAATCTATCCGAAGCTTTCATAATTTTAAAGATGCCTATTAGGTCACCACTCAGCCTTCTTTATTGAAGAGAAATGGGACCTCATTCATCAACTCTTTCCTATCTTGTTATTTTTTCTTAACAACCTGTTCATAGATGTTGTTATAAATCAACAAAATGCCAAACTATATTCTTCAAAATCTAATGATTGTAAATGTTTTGTTCATCCTTGTTGAAGTAAGTTTAAAGAAATCCACTGCTCTGTCAAGGAGGGCATGGCACCTTTTGAATGTGTCTTGAACTCATTCGCCTCTTAAACGTCTGTTTTCACAATCAGAGCTTTGATTTTACAGGTTTTAATGTTTGCCAATGTTATTTATGAAAAGAATTCAAACAGTACATTAATGGGTTAACTTCAATCTGTAAAACGTCCATGTAAAATCTTTAGAGTTCTGTTTCATTTGTGAATCTCCCTCTGTTCTTTTGGCATTGGACATTACACAAACACTTCAAAGTACCTTAAATAACCTAGCACATTGCTTCTTTCTACTTCGGCGTCAATGTACGTGCAGTTTTTCACCTTTCTCTTCATTTTGACATTTTCACTAACGTAAAATAAATCATGCCCTGCACCTCCGCCCACTCAGCTTGTGCATTCCTGCTCTTTCAAGTCCTAACAAAGTGCAGATAGTCTTCACCCTCACCCAGTCATTTCCACTCTACCAACCTGTACATTTAATAAGTAGCTAACTAAGAAACAAAACCATGTCAATCAGCTACCTTTCAGCTCCCAGTTTACTAGTTCCCTCTCTTCTGCTTCCCACAGGGATACTTCGTTGCAGATTGTTGACTGTTTACACAGCTGTGAACACCAGGCAAGCAAGAGTACTTTCCACACCTTCAGACAGCTGTTTTCTCCTGTCACGCCATGGCGCAAAGTTAATAATCTCTCATTGAATGTAAAAATACTGTAAGTTAGATTTTGCACCTGTTTGGTGGTTTACACAAGGTGGTGTCCAACACTGAAAGACCATTAACTTCTCAATCGTTGTATCAATCAACAAGCCCCCAGGTAGGAATAATCTTTACAATTCTGCTACAGAATATGGGCAGATGATTCAAGTGAGCCAACCTTTGCATGCAAGATTTCTGCTCTTTGAAGTGTACTGAAGAACACGTGGCCAGCAATATGCAAGCATCAACAAGATAGTGGGGCAGTATACGTGAATCACTGTGACAGATGTCTAACTTTATGACTTATGTGGCTTTATTAGTGAAAGTGACTGATATGCTATTGCCTTACTTATCAAATAAAATCTCAGGTGCCAATAAATTTGCCACAAACTGCTAATTGATCTTGGCTTTATATATTCCTCTATTTGCAGCATCAAAGATATCTTTGTCAGTGTGGATTTCCTCCAGGTGCTCCAGTTTCCTCCCATAGGCCAACGAAGTGCATGTTAGGTGAATTGGGCATGCTAAATTGTCCATGGTGTCTTGGCATGTGCAAGCTAGATGGTTAGTCATGGGCAATGCAGGTATGCAGGGATAGGGTAGGCGGCTGGCCTGGATGGGATGCTCTTCAGAGGGTCAGTGTGGACCTGATGGGCTGAATAGCCTACTTCCACACTGTAGGGATTCTATGAACGTTTGGATAGACTGACCAACTGATAAGGCAGAAAACTACTTTGCCAGTCATTAGCATAATTTGGTATCTCAAATTACACTCATTTCCATTTCCATGAATGGCTGTGAAATCTGAAATCACATGTGCAGGGTATTGTCACCATTCCAATTAGCAAACAGTTATCACATTCTTCCAATTAATATTTTGATATTACCAACTGCTTATTAATTAATTATTAATTTTCTACCATCCAGGAGGATAAAGGAACAAATACATGGAAATACCACAACCAGTAAGATCCCTTTCAAGCCATACAACCACATAACTTGGAATCACATCATTATTTCTTCAGTGTTGTTGGATCAAAATCCTGGAACCCTTCCCTTAATAGCACTGCAGGTGTATTTACACCATGTGTATGCAGCTACATTCAAGAAGTGGCTTCTCAAAGGCAAAGCTAGCTGCTTGATGATGGAGCGGGGCTCTGAAAGCTTGTGGTTTCAAATAATCCTTTTGGAGTATAACCTGATGTCATGTGATTTTTGATTCCCTCTACGAAGGGAAAAAAATTATCCCCATTTATGCTCCTCACCACTTTGTATACCTCAGTTAGATCCCCCTGTTAGCCTTCTATTTTCCCAGGAAAATAACTCCAGCCTATCTAACCTCTCTTCATATCTAAACCAGTCCAGCCCTGACAACATCCTTGTGAATCTCCTCTCTAGTGAAATCACATCCTTCCTATGGTGTGGCAATCAGAACGGCACACAGTATTTCAGTTGTGGCCTCACTAATGTTAAATACAGCTTCACTGTATCCTTCTTGCTCTTGTATTCAATGCCTTGACCAATAAAGGCAAGTATTGCAAATGCCTTCTTAAACACATTATCTCCTTGTCCTGCTGCCTTTGACAATCTGTCAATACACAGAACAACATGCCTCTGATCCTTTGTACTTCCTGGGGTCTTGCCATTCATTGTGTACTCCCTTGTCTTATAAATCCTTTGAAAATACATTATCTCATACTTTTCAGTATTAAATTATATTTGTCACAGTTCAGCCTATCTGACCAGCCCATCAATATCATCCTGTAGTTGAAGACTTTGCTCCTTACTTTTTACCACACCACAATTTTTTGTAACTTACTTATCATACCTCCTATATTCATAACTAGATTAATAATGGACATAACAAATGGCAAGGGACCCAGCTCTGAACCTTGTGGTACACCACTAAACATGGCCAGTCTCAAAAACACCCTTCAACACCACCCTTTGCTTCTTGTCACTTTGCCCTGGATCCAAGGGGTCTTAGTTTCTTAAACAGTCCGCCATGCGAGACCTTGTCAAAAGTCTTACTGAAGTCCATGAAAACTGATTCCTGATTCCCGATGAAGGGCTCCTGCCCAAAACATCGATTTTCCGGCTCCTTGGATGCTGCCTGATCTGCTGTGTTTTTCCAGCACCACTCTAATCTTGACTCTGATCTCCAGCATCTGCAGTCCTCACGTTCACCTCCAAGAAAACTATATCAACTGCAATATCTTCATCTACATACACCTTGTCACCTTATCAAAATATTCAATCAAACTTGTTTTCCCATGGAAAAGACATACTGACAATCCTTGATTAAACCATGTGTCTCCAATGAAGATTAATTCTGTCCCTCTTAGTTATTTTTAATCATTTCTCTACCACTGATTTTAGACTCACTGGCCTGTAGTTTCCTGGTTTATTCTCATGATACTTCTTAAACAATGGTACCACATTAGCTGTCTTCCACACACAGGTTGATCCTAACAGCATATCAACACCAGAGTAAATAAAAATGTCATGCACTAGATTTATAAACCAAGAATGCCAAGATCATAACTTTCAAGGAGAAATGGGTGAAGCATGCCCAGCCCTCTCCAGTTCTGAAGCTTAACCAACAATCTATGAAGGGTCCTCTGGTGGTAGCTCTCAAAGGTACCTTTTATTTAATAAGAATTTTGCGGCACCAGAAAGTGAGGGACTTTCTGATCCATTTTAATATAGAATCCCTATAGTGCAGAAGGAAGTCACTCAGTCCAAGTCATCAACCCTTGAAGAGCATCCCACCCAGACCCCACACTATATTCTGTAACTCCCATTTACCAAGTCTAATCCACCTAACCTGCATACAACAGGGCAATTTAACATGGCCAATCCTTCTAACCTGCATATCTTTGAACTGTGAGAGGAAATCAGAGCACTCAGTGAAACCCATGCAAACACAGGGAGAATGTACAAACTCCCCATAGACAATCACCCAAGGCTAGAATTGAACCTGGGTCCCTGACACTTTGAAGGCAGCAGTGCTAACCACTGAGCCACAGTGTTGCCCATTGCAATAGCCTTCCATGGCTCCTTAACACCTCAAAACAATTTATGACTCGTTACATTTCACATCTTTTCTTGATTTAAATATTTTTTTTTGCTAGAATTTGCATTCCTGTACTGAAAAAGTCTCATGTTGAAATTGATCATCTTTATTTGGTGTATTCTAAGTTATATAGCGTCTTATATCTGTGAGCTTAACTTCCATAAATAGAGCACACCATCATCTTAAATTATTTAAGTTAGCAGAAGGGATTCAGTGTGCAGATCATGGGAAGGACTAAAAAATGATTCACAGGGGCATCAGTTTTGAAATGGGAAAAGCTTTCTGTTGTGTGTTGAAAATGTTGGTCTTATTTAATGGTACTTGTTAGTGTAACATTTCTGGAGAAGAACAGAAAATCAAACTTTATTTTCAGTGAGGTTCCCGGTTAGGTAACGTATTGATTGGCTAGTGTATTTTTCATCAACAGCTTAGGATCTGGTGCAATGTTTCCTCTTCTCTACACAGGTACCAGGCAACACCGCAACCTGGAATATAATCATACAGGGAATAATCACGGCACGCATACACAGCATTTACTTTAAGATATATCCTGGTTAGGGGGAGGGGGTGGAAGCAGGGGCTCATGGTGATTCTTAACAAGACTGTGGAGGCTAAAATTGAGATCAAGTGGAGAAAAGGGAAATTAGAGAGAATATCGATCTGGAGCAATGTTTTCTCAGCTGTTCATTCTTCCTGTCCTTTTATGGACACGATCCAAGTATTCTTTGTGAAAATCCAAGTAACTATCACAGCCTATAAATTTCGAGCATGAATTATAGGATGGTCATGGAAAGATCTTGAGGTTCAAGTTCATTGACTGACTCTCCTTTTTTAATGAAGACTTTTTACATCAGCCACAAACAATGACCCCTACTATCTAATATTTGGCTAGTGATCAATGTGATGTGTTGTCTGGCCTGGAGTGTGACAGATGCATGCTAGACGCAAAACTATTGTGTCATATAACAAGCTAATTTCCTGCGTCGTAGACCATGGTTGGTGGGATGCTTTGCAGTTTTATTTAAAGCCATGTAATGCCAAATGTATTACTTTGCTGATAAACCGGATCTGTGTAATTTAACACCACAAACAATGGATGAGAAGGAGTGGTATCGATTATACTAAAGATCACAAACATTTATTTGTGTGTTTATTTCCCAATTAAAAGACTCATAATAAGATCAATCAGGAAATGAAGGCGAGTAAGTTTAACCTAACCATCAGCTGGGAAACTGACAGAATAACACTGCTTTTATACCACATCCAATTGTACACTCTGTCAAGAGCCAGGTGTAATTTCGCTTTGGAGGGGTCGGTGCTAACTGGGGTGGAAAATGTTAAAAATCACACAACACCAGGTTATAGTCCAACATGTTTATTTGGAAGTACCAGCTTTTGGAGTGCTGCCTCTTCCACCTGATGAAGAGGCAGCGCCTTGAAAGCCAGTGCTTCCAAATAAACCTGTTGGACTATAACCTGGTGTTGTGTTATTTTTAACGGTGTAATTTCAGCATTCCACCTGATTATATCAGTTACCCATCAGACCGGTTTGGCTCAAATCGTAACTACTAAAGTTTTGATTTTATTTCGTCCCTTTTGAAAAAGCCTGATACAGGAGATATTGCGGAACCTGAAATCTGAAAGAAAGTTTTGATGGAAAGGAAGTAGCAGATTTTCCATTGCTTTCAATCATTGAGCAGAAAAGTTATCTTCCCCAAATTCCCCAGAGATTCCTGCCCTAATTCTGCATCTGCTGTACATAGGCCTCTTCTACACTGCCACATGTTAGACACTGTCATAGGCTGGCATTTACTAAGGAATTATCTGGTCCATATCATCATTCTTATATCCTATTTATGTCTATCTCAAAGATCCTGTTGAACTGTCCTTCAAAATATTATTTTCATGCAATATATCAGTTCAATGTTGAACAGAAACCTGGCTTTATTTAAATGAATATAAGGACAGATCAGAGCGGTGTATTCAATTCAGACTCAGTTAAGCTAGAAAGTAACATCTCATTTAGATGGGTGCCAACTTATACATTTGATACGGTGAGGAAATAACTAACTGCTCTTTATATGTGAGATACAGTGTAAGTGATAAATAACAAGTATTTCCAATTTATGGTATGCACACACTCTGCAGAGCAAAGTAAGGATCACTGTGAAAATCAGACAAGATTTAAAATCTAATTTTTGCAAATGCAGAAACAACCACAGCAAAATGCTTGAGGTGCATAAACGGAAAGTGTATTTAGAGCACAGTGCACATCAAACAATGGCACATATTGCAAAACATGTCAAAATACAACTCACAAATGGAAAATGCATCAAGGCTCATTAGTGCAAGATTTAGTCCTATTCATTTTAATGACAGCATCTCATTCTACAGCCACCTTTCCAAGGCTAAAAATAACACAAGCATAACCACTGGTTGGTCCACGATGCATAATATTGACTCAAGAGATTTTAAAAATCACTATACCTAACATTTATTGGTTTGTACAATGATTCCACTGGGACCATTATTGCAGGAAGTGTAGCCGCCTGTTTTTCCTCCCTGGTAAGTTATACTGCAGATGTGGCATGGTTGTTTTCCTTTTTTACTTTGATTAGAAATGTGATTCTCAATTTGGCAAGACCATCATTTTATAATTAGTGTCAATGTGTTGACAATTGGAATGATCAGATAAATTCTGACTCCTGATTCAGAGGAATTGAAATGAAAGGCCTAATGCAAGCACGTGCTAAGCAAAGCAAACATTTTCATGGTTCTGAGCTCAGCTGTGAATATCTGTCATTAGTATTTTAATGTAGGTGAAATATAAACAGAACATGCTGGAAATACTCAGCAGGTCAGGCAGCATCTGCGGAGAGATGAATAATCAACTTCATCAGAAAGGTTCTTTATTTTTCACTCTCGATAAGTGTTGCTTGACCGGCTGAATATTTCCAGCATGGTCCTGTTTAAATTTCAGATTTCAACATCTACAATATCATTCATACAGTTGAATGTGTTCAAGCATATTCACCAAATCTGAAGAAATTACTTTGGGATAATGTAATTTTATCTCAACAATTGAGCTATATTCTCATTTCCTTTGACACCACAGAATCCTGATAGTGTGGAAACAGGACATTCAGTCCATTGTGTCCACACCAACCCATCAAAGAGCATTGCCACCTAGACCCATTCCCTCTATCCTATTTGATTCCTGTAACCTTGCATTTCCCATGGCTAATCCACCTAGTCTGCACATGTCTGGACAATTTACCATGGCTAATCCACCTAATCTACACATCCTTGAATTGCGGGAGGAAACGAGAGCACTGACAGGGAACACATGCAGACATAAGGAGAATATGCAAACTACACACAGACAGTTGCCTGAGGCTGGAATCAAACCCGGATCCCTGGCACAATGAGGCAGCATTGCTAATCAAAAAGCCACTATTCCACCCCCTTTTGCCTCTACAGAAAG
Organism: Chiloscyllium plagiosum; assembly: GCF_037043375.1. Taxonomy (NCBI): domain Eukaryota; kingdom Metazoa; phylum Chordata; class Chondrichthyes; order Orectolobiformes; family Hemiscylliidae; genus Chiloscyllium; species Chiloscyllium plagiosum. The sequence continues at coordinate 20,098,960 of NW_028270172.1, forward strand.
TTACCTGTGTGTTAGGGAGGTGTTACCATTACAAAACATAATACTTCTTTTCAATTAAATATTTGAAAGGAGAACTGGTAACATTTTCACTTTGGTTGTAGTGCATCTGTTTTAACATGAGTTACAAAATGAGGGATACTTTGTACCAATGACTACTTGCAAAGTTACATTTTCAAAGGAAACAAGCGGTTACCGCAAAGTACAATGGGATCTTGATCGGATGGGCCAATGGGCTGAGGAGTGACAGGTAGAGTTTAATTTAGATAAATGTGAGGTACTGCATTTTGGAAAGGCAAATCAGAGCACGACTTATAGACTTAATGGTAAGGTCCTAGTGCGTGATGCTGAACAAAGAGACCTCGGAGTACAGGTTCATAATTCCTTGGAAATGGAATTACAGGTAAATAGGATAGTGAAGAAGGTTTTTGATATTCTTTCCTTTATTGGACAGAGCATTGAGTATAGGAGTTGGGAGGTCATGTTGTGGCTATAAATGACATTGGTTAGGCCACGGTTGGAAGATTGTGTGCAATTCTTGTCTCCCTCCTATCGGAAGAATGTTGTAAAACTTGAATGGGTTCAGAAAATATTTAGAACATAGAACATAGAAGAATACAGCGCAGTACAGGCCCTTTGGCTCTCGATGTTGCGCCGATCCAAGCCCACCTAACCTATACTAACCCACTATCCTCCATATACCTATCCAATGCCCGCTTAAATGCCCATAAAGAGGGAGAGTCCACCACTGCTACTGGCAGGGCATTCCATGAACTTACGACTCGCTGAGTGAAGAACCTACCCCTAACTTCAGTCCTATATCTACCCCCCCTTAATTTAAAGCTATGCCCCCGTGTAATACCCGACTCCATACGCGGGAAAAGGTTCACACTGTCAACCCTATCTAACCCCCTAATCATCTTGTACACCTCAATCAAGTCACCCCTAAACCTTCTTTTCTCTAATGAAAACAGCCCCAAGTGTCTCAGTCTTTCCTCATACGATCTTCCTTCCATACCAGGCAACATCCTGGTAAACCTCCTCTGCACCCGTTCCAGTGCCTCCACATCCTTTCTATAGTATGGTGACCAAAACTGCACACAATATTCCAGATGCGGCCGTACCAGAGTCTTATACAACTGCATCATGACCTCAGGACTCCGGAACTCAATTCCTCTACCAATAAAAGCCAGTACGCCATATGCCTTCCTCACCGCACTATTTACCTGGGTGGCAACTTTCAGAGATCTGTGTACATGGACACCAAGATCCCTCTGCTCATCCACACTACCAAGTATCCGACCATTAGCCCAGTACCCCATCTTTTTGTTATTCTTCCCAAAGTGAATCACCTCACATTTAAAAGAATTTTGCCAGGGTTGAAGGATTTGAGCTACAGGGAGAGACTGAATAGGGCTAGGGTGTTTTCCATGGAGCGTTGGAGGCTGAGAGGTCGGGCATGGATAGGAGAAATAGACAAGGTCTTTTCCTTTGGATGGGGGTGTTAGAACTAGAGGACATAGGTTTAGGGTGAGAGGGGAAAAATTTAAAAGGGACCTAAGGGGCAACATTTTCACGCAGAGGGTGGTGCATGTATGGAATGAGCTACCAGAGGAAGTGGTGGAGGCTGGTACAATTACAACATTTAAAAGGCACCTGGATGGGTATATGAATAGGAAGGATTTAGAGGTATATGGGCCAAATTCTGGCAAATGGGACTAGATTAAGTTAGGATATCTGGTCGGCATGGACTAGTTGGACTGAATGGTCTGTTTCCATTCTATGGCTCTAAGCACATTCAAAGTGCCCAAATTGAAATAAATGAAGCTGCTGTAGTTCAGCCAACCCACTCCTTTTGGACTCACAACTCATGTTAATTCACTGAGAATGCAAAACAAATTTTATAGTCCAGCCACAAATTCTCTTTGCATTCCACTCTCTGCCAGTATTCTGATATCAACATATATTGATGTTAATGTTAATTCTCTTGAAAGAAGTCACTTATCAACCATGTTGACCCCCATGCCATTAACTATGCTGAACCTTCATGACATTTCTCATTTGTAGCAATTCGGTCGTGACCTTTCACCTAGGAACTATGCCTGTCCATTAAGAACTTCCTGAGAAAATTAATCGAAATTGGAGGTCAATAGCTAAATAGTCATTCTCCTAGTGATTCTGTGTGAGTGATTAGAATATTTTATAAATTCGTTCTGTACTGAAGATGTACTTGGCTTGATTATTTTTATCAAAAGCTTTCAGTGAGCATGTCATATTCCAAACAGGCTAAAAAGTGGCAGCAAACCAGAAATGGACAGTGTGAAGAACAGAACACATAAAGGGAAGACATCTATTTATTGCAGCCTGTTGTATTTTGACTCAAGATAACTTAACCTCCACAATCCCTTGATGAAGGAACGGCGCTCCGAAAGCTAATGCTTCCAAATAAACCTGTTGGACTATAACCTGGTGTTGTGTGATTTTAACTTTGTCCACCCCAGTCCAACAGTCCAACACCAGCACCTCTAAGTCAAGATAACTTGGAAAGATTGAGATAAAAAAGCAGAGACAAGCAACTGCCAATCCCTGCTGTTATCTATAATCACCGTGAATCTGAAACATGTGGGCTGGAGTTTCATTTGGATTGCAAGTGAAACATATCTGAGATTTGGGCAATTGCTGAGGAAATAAGTATCCGTTGGTTCCCAATCAAATGCCAAAAGGGAAACAGAAGCAATGATCCTGCTGGGGAGAAGATCAGATGAAAGGTCATTGACCTGCAATGTTAACTCTGCTTCCCTCCCAGATGCTGCCAGAACCATGGAGTAGTTTCAGTTTACATTTCACACTTTGAGCACCCAAAGTATTTTGGACTCATGTAACCAGTATTCTATTCCTTATTTAGGTGAAACAGCTTCTGTCAAACAAAACTGTGTAGAATACAAGTGTACTTCTGTTTGTTGGTGCACCATTCATAGCACTGCTGCAATGTATAAGATGCTAATTGGTGTAACTAAACTGAATACCAACATTCTGATTATGAACCCTTCCCTTTCCAACATCAGCTGTAGGGAGGGACGACAATTTTGCCTATAGAAATTCAATGGAGAGTGCAGGAGGGCATGCCAGGAGCAGCATCAGGCATACCTAAAAATGAGGTGTTAACCTGGTGAAGCTACCAAACAGGACTACTTGTGTGCCAAAGGAATAAACAGCAAGTGATAGGCAGAGCTAAGCGATCCTACAACCAACGGACCAGACTTAAGATCTGTAACTCTTCCACATCCATGCGTGCATGATGGTGGACAATTAAACTATTCACTGGAGGAGAAGGCGCCAAAAATATCCCCATCCTCAATGATGGAGGAGCCCAGCACATCAGTGCAAAAGATAAGGCTGATGCATTCACAACAATCTTCAGTCAGAAGTGCTGAGTGGATGATCCATCTCGGGCTCCTCCAGTGGTCCCAGCATCACAGATGCCAGTCTCCAGGCAATTCAATTCACTCCGCGTGATACCAAGGAATGGCTGGAGACACTGGATACTGCAAAGGCAATGGGCCCAGATAATATTCTGGCAATAGTACTGAAGACGTGTGCTCCAGATCTTGCAGCTCCCCTAGCCAAGCCCTTCCAGTATAGTTACAACACTGGCATCTACCCGACAATGCGGAAAATTGCCCAGGTATGTCCTGTTCACAAAATGCAGGACAATTCCAACCCGGCCAATTACTGCCCAATCAATCTACTCTCCATCATCAGTAAAGTGATAGAAGGGTTCATCAACAGTGCTACCAAGCAGCACCTGCTCAGTGACACCCAGTTTGGGTTTTACCAGGGCCACTCAGCTCCTGATCACATTACAGTCTGGTTCAAACATGGACAAAAGAGGCTGAATTCCAGAGGTGAGGTGAGAGTGACAGCCCTTGAAATCAAGGCCACATTTGACTGAGTATAGCATCAAGGAGTCCTGGCAAAACTGGAATCAGTGGGTGTCAGGGGACAAACACTCTGCTGGATCATTGCTGGCACAAAGGAAGATGGTTGTGGTTGTGGAGGGTCAGTCATCTCCGCTCCAGGGCATTTCTGCAGGAGTCCCTCAGAGTAGTGTCCTAGGACCAATAATCTTCAGCTGCGGTCATCAATGACCTTCCCTCTGCCGTAAGGTCAGAAGTGGGGATGTTTGCCAATGAAGGCACAGTGTTCAGCACCATTCATGACTCCTCAGATACTGAAGCAGTCCATTCTCAAATGCAACAAGATCTGGAAACTATCCAGGCTTGGGCCAAGAAGCGGCAAGTAACATTTGCACCATACAAATGCCAGACAATTACATCACCAATAACAGACACTCTAACCACTGCCCTTTGACATTCAATGGTATTGCCATCACTGAATCCCACACTGTCAACATCCTTGGGGTTACCATTGACCAGAAACTCAACTGGACTCACCACATGAACACAGTGGCTATAAGAGCAGGTCAGAGATTAGGGATACTGCGGCGAGTAACTCACCTCCTGACACCCCAAAGCCTATACACCATCCACAAGCCAGGAGTGTGATGGAATATTCCCCAGTTGCCTGGATGGATGCAGCTCCAACACACACAAGAAGCTTGACACCATGCAGGTCAAAGCAACCCGCTTGATTGGCACCAATCTACAAACATTCAATCTCTCCATCGCCAGCACTCAGTAGCAGCAGTGTGTACTATCTACAAGATGCACTGCAGAAATTCACCAAAGATCCTTAGACAGCACCTTCCAAACCCATGACCACTTCCATCTAAAAGGACAAGGGTAGCAGGTATTTGGGCTCACCACCACCTGCAAGTTCCCCTCCAAGACACTCACCACCCTGACTTGGAAATATACTGCCATTCCTTCACAGTCGTTGGGTCAAAATCCTGGAATTCCCTCTCTACTGGCATTGTGGATCAACCGCTACAGTGGACTGCAGTGATTCAAGAAGGCAGCTCACCACCACCTTCTCATAGCAAATAGGGATGGGCTAATAATGCTGGCCAGCCAGCTATACCCAAGTTCCATAAAAAAGTTGTCAAATGCTCCTTAATCGGAAGAAATCATATTGATATTTCAATCTGAAATAATATCTCAATTATACAATAACAGCCAGATTATCAGTCATGCCTTATAATTCTTGACTATGTTTTCTTTACGATACTTCAGCCTTATATTTTGTTCATTATTAATCTTGCCCTCTTGATCACTCACCATTTATATATAGTTACTAAAGTACATGCTGCTAAATGGCCAGCTATTGCACAGGCATTGATTTCAGATCATTAGTTAAATGTTCAACATGCTACAGAACTGGAGGTGAATATTACGGTGAGACACATGGGTTGACTGAAAGCCATGCCTATCCTCCAAGACACGTGCATGCTCAGATAGAAATGGGGTTAAGCTGGCTGACATTAAAAAATGCTGCCCTGCTGCTTTAATACACAGGGAGTAACCCTCATGAGTTGAAATCGGGAACTCTGCCTCTCAGAGAAAGGAAGCCCCACCCTCGAGAGATGCCAGGCAATCGTAGTCCAAGCCTGAGGCAAGTAGTCGTATTGGGAGTGCAAACAGTCTGGATGAGAAGAACCATGGATTTAGAGGTGAATCCAGGTTTCTTTTTATCGTGGATGGATTACGGGGATTAGTGTGGAGGTGAGAGAGTGATCAAGTTCTGGAGACAAAGACTTGGGGGAGGCAAAAAGGAAAGCACTATGTGAGTGGCAGTGCCTTAATATGTGGATAGGGAGTCCTCAATGGGCCTACTCCAAAGAAGATATCTTCCCCTTCCTTTGGGCCTTTTAACCTGAGATCATGAAGGAGCAGGATGGACCTTTTGTCCTACCTTCCCAACCAGTGGAGGCTGTCAGGTATGGACTTCGATAGTCCTAAGAGCAGGCAGGCTGGCTTTGCCTTACCCGCTACCACATAATGGGGGAACAGGGCAGGACTGGCCACTGGTTAATTATTATAATTGCTTATCCTAACCACCTCTCCCTACAAATAGATCATGGGGGTGTTGGGAGTATGCATGCACCTGTGATTCCTCTCAATGAGAACCAGGATTTGCTTTTGTTCCCATCTCATCCTGTGTTTAGTAAGAGTCAGATTTTCGTGGCAGTGCTGTTAATACTAATATTGCTAAATACTAACATTAGGAAAGAACAAATTGTCTTCTGCTAACATTCCAAATAAAAGTGTCACAAATTTAGACTGCCAGGTTTGTACAACTAACTGTGCTATGAGGTAAAGGTAATGTTCACTGCCTCCTGGAGGTGATTGCTCTACTTTAATACATTCTGGAATTAGATCATCAAGGTTACTCCCAAATTTGTATCAATTCAAATCAATAAAACTCAGCCACAATTGAAAAGCACTGATATAATTGTGTTTTCATGCATTATATATGTATTCATTCCTGCTGCATCCCTGCTTATATATTGTTTTAATTAAAAAGGCCACCTCCATTTGCAATTCTGCTTGACCTCATGGCAGTGATCATGATATGACTGAATTTACTCTGCAGTTTGAGAGGGAGAAGATAGAATCAGAGGTAACAGTATTAAAACTGAATGAAGGCAACTACAGAGGCATGAGGGAAGAGCTGGGTAGAGTTGACTTGGAGAGGAGCCTAGCAGGAAAGACAGTGGAACAGCAATGGCAGGTATTCCTGGGAGTAATTCAGGAGACATAGAGGGATTCACCCCAAGGAAAAAGAAGCATGGTACAGGGAGGATGAGGCAACAATGGCTGGCTAGGCAAGTCAGGATAGTATAAAAGCTAAAGAGAAAGTATATAATGTGGCGAAAGGCAGTGGGAAACCAGAGGATTGGGACATTTACAAAGACCAAAAAGGGCAATAAAAAAAGAAATAAGGAAGGAGAAGATTAAATAGGAGGGTAAGCTAGCTGATAATATAAAGGAAGACCATAAGAGTTTCTTTAGATATACAATAGACAATAGACAATAGGTGCAGGAGTAGGCCATTCTTCCCTTCGAGCCTGCACCACCATTCAATATAATCATGGCTGATCAACCTTAATCAGTATCCTATTCCTGCCTTATCTCCATAACCCTTGATTCCACTATCCTTGTGAGCTCTATCCAACTCTTTCTTAAATGAATCCAGAGACTGAGCCTCCACTGCCCGAATGGACAAAGGACAAAAGCGAGGCAAATGTGGACATTGGGCTGCTGGAAAATGATGCTGGAGATACAATAGTGGAGAACAAGGAAATAATTCTGAGGAACTGAATAATTACTCTATGTCAGTCTTCAAGGTGGAAGACACTAGTAATATCCCAAAAATTCAAGAGAGTGAGGGGGCAGAGCTGAGAATGGTGGCCACCACAAAGGAGAAGCAGCTAGAAAAACTGAATGGCTTGAAGGTGGATGAATCACCTGGACCAGATGGACTACATTCCAGAGTTCTAAGGGAGATAGCTGAGGCGTTAGTGGTGAACTTTCAGGAATCACTCAAATCAGGAAGGGTCCCAGAGGACTGGAAAATCACTAACATGACACCTTTTAAAAAAGGGAAAAAGGCAAAAGAAAGAAAATTATAGACCTATTAGCCTAACCTTGGTTTTGGGTAAGATCCTGGAATCCATTGTGAAGGATGAGATTTCTGAATACTTGGAAGTGTATGATAAAATAGGGCCCAGTGAGCATGGTTTCATCAAGGGGAGGTCATGCCTGACAAACTGCTAGAATTCTTTGAGGAAATAATGAGCAGATTAGATCAAGGAGAGCCAATGGATATTATTTACCTGGACCTCAAGAAGGCCTTTTTTGACAAGGTGCTGCACAGGAGGCTATTGAGTAAGATAAGGGCCCATGGATAGAAGCTTGATTGTCTGGCAAAAACTATAGAGTGGAGATGGCATCCTTCTCAGGACGGAAGCTGGTGACAAATGGTGTTCCGCAAGGCTCAATGTTGGGACCACATTTTTTCACTTTTTACATTAACAATCTCGATGAAGGAACTGAGGACATTCGGCTAAGTTTGCAGATGATACAAAGATAGGTAGAGGGACAACATTGAGGAGACAGGGAGGCTGCAGAAGGATTTAAACAGATTAGGAGAGTGGGCAAAGAAGTGGCAGATAGAGTACAATGTGGGAAAGTGTGAGGTCATGCACATTGGCCGGAAAAATATAGAAGTATGAAATGCAAACAGACTTGTGAGTTCTAGTCTAGGATTTTCTCAAGGTAAACTTGCGGGTTGAGTCTGTAGTTTGGAAGGCAAATACAATGATGGCGTTTATTTTGAGAAGACTTGAATATAAAAGCAGGGATGTACTTCTGAGGCTCTGGTCAGACCACATTTGGAGTTTTGTGTTCAGCTTTGGGCACCATACCTCAGGAAGGATGTACTTGTCCTGGAGTGTGTGCAGAGGAAGTTCACGAGAATGGTCACAGGAATGAAAAACTTAACATATGAGGAATATTTGAGGACTTTGGGTTTATACTTGATGGAGTTCAGAAGGATGAGGCAGCATCTAATTGAAACACACAGGGCACTGAATGGCCTGGATAGAGTAAATGTTGAGAAGATGTTTCCATTGGTAGGAGAGACTAGGACGTGTGAGTATAGCTTTAGAGTAAAGGGAAGACATTTTAGAATGGAGATAAGGAGACACGTCTTCAGTCAGAGAGTGGTGAATCTGTGGAATACATTGCCATAGAAGGTTGTGGAGGCCAGATCATTGAGTATATTTCAGACTGAGATAGAGGTTCTTGAGTATCAAGGGGATCAAGGGGTTCAGGGAGAAAGCGGGAGTATGTGGTTGAGAAACTTATCAGCCATGATTGAATGGCAGAGCAATCTTAATGAGCTGAATGGCCTAATTTCTGCTCCTATGTCTTATAGTCAGCTCAATGTTTTACCAAATAAAACAATCCCTGGTATAGAATCAATCATAAGCAATGAAATTAATGATAAGCTGGATGACTCAGTAGTATTCTGGAGTGTTGATAGACTTGTATTGATCAGGTTGAGGATTAACAGCCATTAATTTTCCTAATACCTGCAGTTTCAGAAGTAAAAGTTTCAGGCGAGTAGCCAAGTAGTCCCCACAGAGAAAGTGGAAAAGAACAAGAGTAGACCATCCAGCCAGCTGTACAAACCTGCTAATCTTCCAAACTCTTCCAAACCTTCCCTACTTTTAAAACTCACAATTTCTCAATCATCTGCATTATATTTAATGAGCACAATTTGACATCATGCGATTTGTGGGCTTCAATACAAGACACAGAGAGGACGGTACATCATTCACATTTGCATTCTGCAGGTTAAGGAGACTCTCTTTTTATAGCGTCTTATCTTTATTTGTAGACATGTATGTTCAGAATTGGCCATTTTAAATTATTTTATATTTTACTTTTGTTTTAATTATCTAGAACTAAATTTAAAATGCTTGTTTTAATAACTGTTATTGGAATGCTCACAATAAGCTACATTAGCTGAATGAAAAATAAGGTGGTACATTATCACTGTAAATATGACCTCAATTTTATTTAGCGTTTGAAGTATTAACTAGCCTCTTCCGATTACTGACTCTGCAGTCACTCAATCCACTGACTCAACCTTGTTTTTTCCAAATGATTTCTCCTTCATTTTTATTAAACCAAACAACTCGCCTATATACAATTAGAATACACAAGCAGAAGCCAAAATCTGAGGAATGGAGATCGTTAGTTATCGTTCACTCTGGATGTCCAAAAGGTACTTCTACATGCATGTTGTAGTCTGCAATTAAGGACTGTGATAGTGTAGGTTCTAGTTTTCTTTCCAATGATATGGCTGACCAGGAAACTCTCCCACTTTTATTGCCTGCCACTGGCATGTGTTGAATGATTTGTGCATTGATACCCAACCTGTTTGCCAATACAATTAGCACACTTTGTTCTCTATACAGACAATGGTGGGTGCATGGAATGCACTGCCAGCAGTGGTAGTAGAGTCAGATACATTAGGGACTTTTAAGCGGTATGTAGGTTAGTTTGATCTTAGAGTAGGATAAAACATCAGCAGAACATCGAGGGCCAAATGGCCTATACTGTTCTGTGTTCTATGATTATCACGTTCCGGAGTAGGACACAAACCTTGAGCTTTTGGCTGCGAGGGTGTTACATACCCAATGAGGTATAAGATTTTCATATTGTTTCTTATATTTTTCAATGTATTACAGGACTTGTCATGATAGTGATTAAAAAAAGATGACAGATATTCACATTCCATTGTCTGATTTTAATACTTGAGACCTTCATGGAATGAAATGGTTTTAAAAAGGCAAAAGAAAAATGACTGACTTAAAATGGTCACAGCAATCAACTGGTACATAAATTAGCCAAACCTTATGCTCCTGGAATGCCCTCCAGCACTCTTCATTAACCAGACTTGATCCCCTGACTTGATGGTAAGGGTAGAGTAGAGTTCGTGGCTGGCCATAAGCTTAATGACTGCTGCTGCTGATGATGGACCACTGGGCCTCATGGATGGCCATTCTTGAGTTGTTAGGTCTACTTGATGTTTGTTGCGTTTAGCATGGTGATAATGGCACTAAACGCAATTCAAAGTATTCTTGAGGTGAAGGTGGGACTTCATCTCCCCATATCCTGTGCATTGGTCACTCTTACTGACAGATGCACCTACAGCAGGCAGTGATGATAAAGTCAAGTATGTTTTTCGCTTGTAGGTCCCCTCATCACTTGCTGCAGATTCACTCCCTCAGCTTTGTCCTTTCGGATTCAAACAGGTCAATTAGTAGTGCTGCTGCCACATCACTGTTGACTGAGGACATTGAGATCCTCAACCTAGAGTACATACTGCACCCTCAGCGTTATCTCTAATTGATGAGTATTGATTCATAAGTTGGGGGGGGGGAGGAGTCAGTGGGAAAACTGTTCATATGTGGTAATCAGCTGGTGGTTCCACGCCCATGTTTGATCTGATGCTATGAGATTTTACCACTGTCTGCAAGTTCCCCTCCAAGCCATTCACCATGCCGACTTGCAAATATATAGTCATTCCTTATGTCACTGGGTCAAAATCTTGGAAGCCTCTCCCTAAAGTTTGGAGGATGGCTAATGTGGTGCCAGTTTTTGAAAAAGGCTGTAAGGTAAAGCCAAAGAATTATAAATCAGTGAGCCTGACATCGGGGTGGGTAAGTTTTTTAGATTAGATTCCTTACAGTGTGGAAACAGGCCCTTCGGCCCAACAAGTCCACACTGACCTGCCGAAGCGCAACCCATTCCCCTACATTTACCCCTTCACCTAACACTACAGGCAATTTAGCATGGCCAATTCACCTAACCTGCACATTTTTGGGCTGTGGTAGGAAACCGGAGCACCCGGGCCCATACACACACTGACTCTCACTGGGGTATGGGCTCCCACACACACATACTGACTCTCACAGGATTACAGGCTCCCACACACACACATTGACTCTCACTGGGATACAGGCTCCAACACACACTGGCTCTCACTTAATAGTTCCTTGAAAGTGGAGTTACAGGTAGACAGGATGGTGAAGAAGGTGTTTGGCATGCTTGGCGTCATTGGTCAGTCCTTTGAGCATGGGAGTTGGGACATCATGTTGCGGCTGTATAGGACATTGGTGAGGTCACTTTTGGAATACTGCACTTAGTTCTGGTTTCCCTGCCATATTGTTAAACCTAAAAGGGTTCAGAAAAGATTTACAAGGATGTTGACAGGATTGGAAATTTTGATCTATAGGTAGAGGCTGAATAGACTGGGGATATTTTCTTTGGAGTGTTGGAGGCTGAGAGGTGACCTTATAAATTTTATAAAATCATGAGGGGCATGGATAATGTAAAGTGACAATACCTTTTTCCTAGGTTAGGGGAGTCCAAAACTAGGCACAGGTTTAAAGTGAGAAGGAAAAATTTAAAAGGGACCTGAGGGGCAACTTTTCACATAGATGGTGGTGTGTGAATGGAATGAGCTGCCAGAGGAAGTGGTGAAAGGGGGTACAATTGCAACATTTAAAAGGCACTTGGATGGGTATGTGAACAAGAGGGGTTTTGATGGATATGGGCCAAATGCTGGCAAAATATCAGTTTAAGCTTTCTAGTTGGTGCAATCAATTTGGACCAAAGGGTCTGTTTCTGTGCTGTGCAACTCTATGCTTCTATGATTCTATGACAGTGCAGGAAATAAATTTGCGACTGGAATGAAACAATCCTGGGTCCCAGGTTAAAAGCCTAAACCTTAACTTTAAACTGTATATTCTTTTGTCATCCTTTTATATTTGGCGCTTCTCCGCTTTAATTTTTTTTGCCTTGTGTGTATGCTTATCATGCTGTACCTTTGCTATTTTTCTCATATATTTTAACTGTAGATAATAAAATTGCTTTTTTATTCACTTAAGAAACCTTGCAATTGGCTCATTAACGTTTCTGTGAATTGATTAACAACATTTTAATTTTTATGTTAAAAAGAACATAAAAACTTAATTGCCGCCAACTGGGGTTGTTGAAAAGAGTGGAGTCAATTAGAGTCATAGAGATATGTAGCATGGAAATAGACCCTTCGGTCCAACTCGTCCATGCTGACCAGATATCCCCACCCAATCTAGTCCCACCTGCCAGTACCTGGCCCATATCCCTCCAAACCTTTCCTATTCATATACCCATCCTGATGCCTTTTAAATGTTGCAATTGTACTAGCCTCCACCACTTCCTCTGGCAGCTCATTCTATATATGTACTACCCTCTGTGTGAAAACGTTGCCCCTTAGGTCTCTTTTATATCTATCCCCTCTCACCCTAAACCCATGCCCTCTAGTTCTGGACTCTCCCACCCCAGGGAAAAAGACTTTGTCTATTTATCTGATCCATGCCCCTCATGATTTTGTAAACCTCTATAAGGTCACCCTTCATCCTCCGATGCTCCAGGGAAAACAGCCCTAGCCTGTTCAACCTCTCCCGATAGCTCAAATTCTCCAACCCTGCAACATCCTTGCAAATCTTTTCTAAACCCTTTCAAGTTTCACAATATCTTCCCGATAGGAAGGAGACCAGAACTGCATGCATCACTGTGTGAGAACTGTCACTTAATATGATTTTCCCACGAGTAGCCAATTAATGATACGATAGGCCAAGCAGACTTTTGAAGTTGGAAAGCCCACCAAAGACCTTTCAGATTGGAAGCAGCAAAAGGTTATATGGTAGATAAATGAGAGGGAGGGCATCTCAAAATTGTGGCACACTCTATCTAACTTTTAAAACTTTAAATGAAAACAGCCTTGTCGTCAAACCATGAGTCTGGGGAAAATTCTAGGTGGCTACTGTGGATAGGTCTTAATCTTTAAATGGATCAATTGGCTAGCCCTGCTACCCTATGCTGACAAACCAACATGTAGGCCTGTAATGCAAAATTCTGCACAGCCCCACTCAGTCCCAGCAGTGGCTAAAACTCCAGCACCAAGGTCTTGCAATGAATCAAACATTGCCAAGGCCACTCTTCTTCATCCCACTCAGTTCCACAATGTTTTAGATTATATTGTCACGTCAGAGGTCGAACAAAGCTGTTTGTACAGTGGGGTGCAAATCGCAATGCGATTTGGTGTTTTGCAAGATTTCACTTTTTTTTAAGAAAATACATTCAGAACAATAAACAGTCTACCAGGGGTTGAGGAGAGCACAGTCTTTGGAGAATAAACTCTCTTAGGTACCCCGTAGAAGTTTGCGGAGTTCAGTCCCTTCCTTCCCCTATGTACTTGTTTGTGAAAACAACAGTGGATTGTGAGTGAGAAAATTAAGTAATTTTGCAACATCTTAATTGAGCATTGAAAGTTTAGAAAAGCACTACTGTGTTTTAAGGATAAACTTTTTTGCTGTCTTTAATGTGCCATAATTCCCACAACACCAATGTTAAAAACTATGTTCTATTTTGAGTTCAGAAAGCCTCACTAGGATTGTTTTAGGAGATTTTTGTACTTATGAGCATCACCTTATTAAAGCCCTCAAGACTTTCTTACCCAGGGGTTGTTAAGTTGCCTGTACACTTGGGATGAATCTGATAAAACTTAAACAAGTAAATTAGTAATGTGTCTTGAGTACAACCTGGAAGATCACATAACTAATTTTATTCACAATTTTGTTTAAAAACCTGCTATAGCACCTGTGTCCATAGCCACAGGGCACCTGACACATATTTTTTTAAAAAGTCATCTGAACCATTATCCTTCAGATACAGTGCAGGAAAAGTATATCCATCTACCCAACCCAAATTTCAAATCATCTTGTCATTGAAATGGGAAATAAAACTACAACAATTTACACTTTGATGGAAGAACTTCTGTTAGTTTACAGCATGATAATATTTTAAGCAGACATCCCTTTACAGCACTGCTCGAGATATATATATATATAAAATTACATTTGCATTAATACAGAATAAATTACCAAGGGAAAAATATTTTAGTGTTGGCAAAATGATACACAAGTAGAGCCCACACGTGCAACAGTTAGTAGTCCCTTTGTATATTCATATAGGAGCCTTAAGGTCATTAGAAGTCACCTTTGCAATTTTGGAAACAAAAATAGAAATTTCTGGAAAAGTTCAGCAGGTCTGACAGCATGTGTGAAGAGAAATCAGAGTTAATGTTTTGTGTCCATTACTATATCAGATTTGTCTAAAATCAGACAGCCCAGCATCTATAGAGAAAAAAACACTGTCAGTGAGCTGGATCATCATGCCCTTGCTGAGTGTATTTTTGGTGGCAGGGTGAGCATGTAAAATAGGGAAGGAGCCTAGCCACCAGAAATTGGCACCCATGCACCATATGTAAATTAATAATCAGTGCTCAGTTGAGGTGGTTAAATATTCAGTTGACTCCAATATTAGCCAAGCAGCTGATTTTTTTTAAACAAATGTTTAAAAGTGCATGAAGGTTTGTGCTACCAACTTTGGAGGGTACCCTTTGGACTTTAGCTCCCCAGCTAGTACCTACTTCCATCCTCACTGTTCTGTATTTAATATCCACCACTGCATCCACCCCCAAGGTGGCTAAAACCTTCTTACTTCCAATACGAGGAGAAAATGAGGACTGCAGATGCTGGAGATCAGAGCTGAAAAATGTGTTGCTGGAAAAGCGCAGCAGGTCAGGCAGCATCCAAGGAGCAGGAGAATTGATGTTTTGGGCATAAGCCCTTCTTCAGGAATTCTCCTGCTCCTTGGATGCTGCCTGACCTGCTGCGCTTTTCCAGCAACACATTTTTCTTACTTCCAATATTCCCTACTTGTTTGAGTGTGGAGATTAAATGAGAATTAATCCTGGACTTGTTGCAGTCCCAGCAACCACAGTGTGGATTTTAGTGCCACTGAGAGGTAGGAGTCCAAATATCCACTAATATAGCCAATTGATACTCGTTATGGCTAGAGGGCATTATATAATTTAACTGAAAGGCCTATGTAATCTCCTGAAAATACAACATGGTAAAATGTTATAGCAAATAAGCAAACAGACAGTGAACTGGCAGAAGTAGATTTTCTGCATCTTAAAGTTCTGCTACCCCTTGTTTAGGTTCAATAGACTTTAACTGGGGAGGAAAAATCAAACATGATCGATAAGAGGTGGCTGATTCATTACAGCCAATGTCTGCCCAATGTTCTTTCTCCTACCTTTAAAATAAATGCATGATTACTTTATGGGAGCTAAAAATTATTTTTTATATAAGCCAGGGAAACATTGAGCTTAATTAGATCAGGCTGTGATATCTCTGATGCAATCCCTCACATCTAGCCCGATCCCCCGTGCTGCTGCTTTTTTCCGAATCAAAGCTACCTGCTGCTCTTCCCAGATGATTGCAAGTAGGATCAAAAAAAATCTCAGAAGAAACTCAGCAAACATCTGCTACAGAGCTGCTTGTGAATCACCAGCTTTACTGCTTGATTCTTTTTTCTGTTAAAATGCTATTAACCTCAAAGTTTACCACAGGAAAAAAATAACTCGCTTGTAAGTCAAACTCAGATCTGTATTTCTTGAACAAATAGTGTTATATTATGTTTCACAGGGCAGAAAACATAACAATATCTGATCAGAAGCATGTTGATTATCAGAGCTTAATCCAAATGATACCAAGGATATATAGCACATGCTTAAGCTATTCATCCTAACAGATGATATCAGCATTTATGCTCCACATGATCCTCCTGCCAACATTCCTCATTTAAATCTATCATTGTATCCATCCATTCCCTTCTACCTCATACGTTTGTCTAGCTTTCCCTTATTAATATTATTCCTTTCAACATCTCCTCCTGGTTGTGAGTTCCATAGTCTTATCACTCCTTGGTGAAACCTTTATTCAGAATACCCTTTTGGATTTCTTTGCAGCTATCTTGTTTAGGCAGCCTCCAGATATACTCTTCCTCGCAAGGAGAAGAAATTCTCTGTATCCACTCTCTGAGAACCTTCTGTAATATTAAATACTTCAAAAATGTTCCCTTGTCAATATGTTGTTGAAATGAAAAACCCAGCTTTTTCTACTCAGTCAGGAGCCTGTGAGGAATAATGAGGTTAGTTGCAACTGAAGACAATAAATCAATTTGATCAGTTAGAATATGGAACCAGAGCTGATCACAATCTAAACAAGACAGTGTAGCTTTCTCCCACTATTGAGCAAGTGTGGCGTTGAAGCAAATACACTTTAAGATAAGTGGATAGTTTCTGAAAGTAAAAGTTAACTCTGTTTATGTTAGTGTTTGATCTAAATAGGTAATGTAACAGTAAGCTTCTGGAATAACAGTTCTTTTAAAAACAGCTTTGCCTTTGACAAAACAGACCAAGGTTTTGTCTTATTTTGGAATTTTACTTTCTCCAAAATTATTTGCAGATGCTAATTTGTAATAACTAGGATGTTCCTTGCTGTAAAGGCACTAGTTGGTTCTATTTGAACGTTTCTAATGTTTTACTTGCAGAATTGATTGGCATTTGGCACGAAAGTTGAAAAAGAATGAAATGTACATTGAGTTTTGTTAATTTTAAATATGTACAGTGAGATGCTACCATCTAACATTGCACAACAATTTCACTCATGTCAGATATCCCTGCAATAGGCAAGACAGTGTGCACACTACTTAATAGAAAATAACCTACAACCATAGGGAAATATGAAGAGAAATGTTAATAAAAGTGTCATTACTGACAAATAATATTCTGGAGGCAGTTGGTCCAGTCGCACAGTGGTTAGCACTGCAGCCTCACAGTGCCAGAGACCCGGGTTCAATTCCTGACTCAGGCGACTGACTGTGTGGAGTTTGCACGTTCTCCCCGTGTCTGCGTGGGTTTCCTCCGGGTGCTCCGGTTTCCTCCCACAGTCCAAAGATGTGCAGGTCAGGTGAATTGGCCATGCTAAATTGCCCTTAGTGTTAGGTAATAAGGGGTAAATGTAGGGGTATGGGTGGGTTGCGCTTCGGCGGGTCGGTGTGGACTTGTTGGGCCGAAGGGCCTGTTTCCACACTGTAAGTAATCTAATCTAGTCCATATGACCACATATAATTCTGCTTCACAGGCTCATTTCTGCTAATCATATTTTTGTGCCCTGGTTCATTATCAATTGCATGTGTTGTGATTCTCTATTTCCATATGTCTAAAAAGGAAACACATTTAATGCCTGGAAAACTGTACCAGGTATGATATATGTGCACAGCCAGCCTATGAAACTGTGTATTCAAAGAGCTAATCTGGAAAATTCCTGCATCCACTATTTTAATGAGGTGTTAACCCAGGCACTTTGAAACAAGCAGATGTAGGAATGTGTTAACAAATGTGTTAAGCAGTTCTCAATTACTGTGACCAACAATAATAACTCCATTACTACCACAAACAATAATTTCTATCTTCATGTATTTGGAAAGGCAAGGACTGATTAGGGATAGTCAACATGGCTTTGTGCGTGGGAAGTCATGTCTCACAAACTTGACTGAGTTTTTTGAGGAAGTAACAAAGAGGATTGATGAGGGCAGAGCAGTAGATGTAATCAATATGGATTTCAGTAAGGCGTTCGACAAGGTTACCCATGGGAGATTGATTAGCAAGGTTAGATCTCATGGAATACAGTTTGGATACAGAACTGGCTCAAAGGTGGTGGTGGAGGGTTGTTTTTCAGACTGGAGACCTGTGACCAGTGGAGTGCCACAAGGATCGGTGCTGGGTCTTCAACTTTTTGTCATTTACATAAATGATTTGGATGCGAGCATAAGAGGCACAATTGGTAAGTTTGCAGATGATACAAAATTGGAGGTGTAGTGCACAGCGAAGAGCGTTACCTCAGATTACAACAGGATCCTGACCAGATGGGCCAATGGGCAGTGAAGTGGCAGATGGAGTTTAATTCAGATAAATGTGAGGTGCTGCATTTTGGGAAAGCAAATTTTAGCAGGACGTATAACTTAATGGTAAGGTCCTTGGGAATATTGCTGAACAGGTTCATAGCTCCTTAAAAGTGGAGTCACAGGTAGATAGGATAGTGAAGAAGGCATTTGGTATGCTTTTCTTTATTGGTCAGAGTATTGAGTACAGGAGTTGGGAGGTCATGTTGCGGCTGTACAGGACATTGGTTAGGCCACTGTTGGAATATTGCGTGCAATTTTGGTCTCCTTCCTGTCGGAAGGATATTGTGAAACTTGAAAGGGTTCAGAAAAGATTTACAAGGATGTTGCCAGGGTTGGAGGATTTGAGCTATAGGGAGAGGTTGAATAGGCTGGAGTTGTATTCCATGGAGTGTCGGAGGCTGAGGGGTGACCTTATAGAGGTTTATAAAATTATGAGGGGCATAGATAGGATAAATAGACAAAGTCTTTTCCCCTGAGGTCGGGGAGTCCAGAACTAGAGGGCATAGGTTTAGGGTGAGAGGGGAAAGATATAAAAGAGACCTAAGGGGCAACTTTTTCACACAGAGGGTGGTATGTGTATGGAATGAGCTGCCAGAGGAAGTGGTGGAGGCTGGTACAATTGCAACATTTAAGAGGCATTTGGATGATAATATGAATAGGTGGGGTGCTGGCAGGTGGGACTAGATTGGGTTGGAATATCTGGTCGGCATGGACAGGTTGGACCGAAGGGTCTGTTTCCATGCTGTACATCTCTATGACTCTATAAGGTTTATAATTAGAAATGGAGGGAATTTAAGACACCCAAATCCAATCTCATACAGCAGGATGAGGAGATGACAAAAAATGCCCTTGAGACATAATCCCAATGAATTCCCCTACTTCACATCAACTCTCAAAATGAAGCTACTCTTTTTAACAGGACAACCCTGGAATGCATGGGGGTACCTGGTTCAATTATGGAGGTCAGTCTTTGATGGTCGCACTGGGATTTGACTATCCAAGGCAGTTGGGGGAAATCCTCTGAGATTTTTTTGCCAAGCAGTATCTGTCCAGAGGACAACCTGACACCAGAGGAAAGGTTTTTTTCTTTGAATTATTTTGTTTCGTTTTCAGCCAAAAGGAGTAGGAGAACTGCTCCAGCCCCAAAAAAGAAATCTTGAGTCTCCTGTCCTTGGGGTTTCCCTCCCACTCTTAAAATGGAGTAGAATCTCTTAAATCTCGCATTGAATGACAAACCATTCCTTTGGCACTCCAGTGGTCACTTTTTGTCACCTGAACCTGTGCTTTCACCATCAAATAGATACTGTGATCTGCCGAGTTCCATAACAAGATTGATTGCAATTGTGTAAATTTAACCTGGCTGTTAAAATCCAGCATCGGAAAGTGTGCCACTGGAAAAGCACAACAGTCAGGCAGCATCTGAAGAGCAGGAGAGTTGACCTTTCAGGCATAAGCCCTTCATCATAAGGGCATCAGCTCTCAGATGCTGCCTGTCCTGCAGTGCTTTTCCAGAGCCACATTTTTCGACTCTGCCTCTTCAGCATCTGCAGTCCTCACTTTCTCCTAGCTGTTAAAATCCAGCCTCTGCTCAACATTGGCATTTACACTCATCATTCTCCAGCCATTTCTACTTCTATCATGTCCAAATTTGGGTGGGATAATCAAAGAGAATTCTGCCAAGTGCCTCATTGCAAGTGATATTGAAGCAGAGATGATACCATTCTGAAATGCAATTAGGTAAACATTTGAAAGATTACAAAAAGTTATTGGGATATAACTGCAGGAAAATGAGATTCAAGGAGATAGCACAAGTTCATTCAGTTAAATCTCTTCCTGCAATGTTTCAATGCATTAACGCAAAGATGGCATCCAAAGACGGAAGAGGTAACCACAACTAAGAAGGACACTGGAAATTGCAACATCATGTAACATCAAATTTCTACACCGTCACCAGACAGGTACAAAAAGTGTTAGAAGGACTTAAATTAATATGTAAACTTACTTGACCAGAGTTAATGAATATAGAGGTAGATTGTAAAAGGCTCTTGCTATAATCCTACCTTACCTTACTGGAAGTGAAATATGATCAACTGACCTTGAAATTATACCTTGAAATCACTTCCTCAACCCCAACTTCGTTCAATCTAATCACAATTGTACCTTCTCACACTGATACACACACCAGCCTCTCAGACCTCTAGCTCTCACCCTACTAACACCAATGGAGGTGTTTTCTTACGAATTATGTGAAAAGTACTTTAATGTTATCTCTTATCAGTTATTTTGAAATGCATGCTTTACTTTTCACGTACTTTGGATGCAGTGAATTTTGACTCTACAATCACTGACATGAAGATACCGCATTCGCTATTATTATTATTAATAATGAATACATTTATAACTATAAAAATGTTAAATAACCGATGACAAGGCAAGATTTGTATGCAGCTATAAACCTAAAGCAGTAATATATATTTTTAATATGAAATTACTTATCCTAATGTAGAAACTGACCTTACTCAAACAAGTATATCAGAAGATTTGCCTCTGGGAAAGCAATTGAAAATCTAAAAGAAAATAGTTGTTTAAGCTTTATATCATCGTATACTTATAATAACAATGGAGTCCAAATATTTAACACTAACAGCAAAGATGAGATTAAGTTTCACATTTCTTCATAAATGGCTTTTGTGCAATAGTTTAGAACCAGCTCCCAGGCTTTTATTGCCATTAAAAAGCAGGGGAAAAAAAGTCAAATTAATGAAAATTTCCAGAGTTTAATACTTTAACTATGGACTGAATCTTTTTTTTGGCATAGTGAGAGTCAGATCAAGTTTGGTGGTCTGATGTTTGCTGAGAGGTATAACGGCTTTCTTGTGGTACCTTATCAAACTCATTGCAAAAGTTGGTGTTTATGATGAGAATTGTGTCTCGTTTCCGCTCCACTTCACCATGCGATGTTCACAGAGCAACTTATCACTCACCAATGATCCCAAATTAGCTGGCACTGCCACCATTTTTAAAAGGGCATTATGCAGTCTGAAACTGCCTTGCGTGGTTCCTGATATTTACCCCAAATGCAAACAGAGGGAAATTGGTGTCCCACCCTGTTGGGAGCGTAAAGGATAAGAAAGGTGCACTTTCTCTTTCCCCAAAACCAGCAGTGGATGCCATGACACCAGACCACAACAGCCTGGTCTGAGGTTGCCACCTAGGTTAGCGCAATCTCAGCTGTCTGGAGGAATGCCCAGTGCTGCAGGAAGAAGGTCAATGTTCTTCTCTACCCTGCCAGCATAGATGTCACCATCTTGTTATACTTCACAGTCAAACTTTCTACACAACTATCCCCACCTCCCAGCAAGCGTCATACTCTACCACTGTCATTAATACTTTCAAAGTCTTCCCCACTCACCTATCCCAACTTTTGACACCACTCCCCTGCACACATCCTCTGTGCAGCCTTCTCATTTTCTGGTAATAGCTGTGCTACCCACTTTCATTATCTGCAATATGTATCTCTCTGTCATGCTAGGAGCAAAACAGCCCACAATAGGCCAGAAGGACTCAGGATGGGTGTTGGTGTGTTGACCGTCATTTGACTCTGCATACCTCAACAGCAGAGGATTTTGACTCTGACCGCACTGAGCAGAGTCTGGACTGGTATTGAAAGCTACCTTCGAATTACAACATTGAAATAGAGAATCAGAAATTATCAGAAATGAATGGTGGAGCAGAGTTAAAGGACCACCTAGCTTACTCCTGTTCCTAGCCTTGTATCTATGTAGACTTTACCTGGACTGAGGTCTGCTGACAACTGTGGCAAGCTTCCTGGCTTTGTGCCTGCATTAATAGCACAACAAAACAGTAATAATATGACTGGTATCTCTGGCTGAGGAGGCAATACACAAAAAGACCAGACAATGCAAGGCAAGGATGCTGTGAGCATCCAGGTATGCCCAGAGTGAATGAGTTCTATGAAAGTGAGTGAAGAGTCTGGAAATACAGCCTGGTCCAGTGTATGTGCTAGGTGCATATCCCTGAGTGCAACTGTCCTTTCTACAACATTACAGTGATAATTGCTGGTTCAGCCCAAGGTGCGTCATTGAAGTCCAGAAGCATCCTTTGAGGTTTCATAGAGACTGGCACATCTTAGATGCCAATATCCATGGACATTGAGTGTGTGTACAGTGCCCATGGAGTATGTCCGAGATTTTGGTGCCCAGTATCCAACAAGGAGGTCCTTTGGCCCAAGTGCTGAGTTGAACCACCAAGAACATTCTCTAGTTTCCATGTCAACTTTCCCCAGTGGTTAGATTGAATGGCAAATTGGACTGTTAAGACCATTAACAAACAGTAATGCGCATCAATCATAAAATTGTTGCTGCCTCATAAGAATTTCATCATGCTGCTGGGAAAAGGTGAAGAAGATGCAGCGAGATGATCTTGATATTAAGATGGACTTTCAAACATCTCACCATAGCTCATGTTGCTCAGAGTCTGTTAAGTATCTGCACTATATCTAATAAATCTTCATTTCAATGTTAACTGCTTCTGAGTACAGCTTGTCAACTCCTTCAGCTGGTAAGGTGGGTCCGTGAATTGCTTCACAAATAGGTAAGTGATTGGCAGAATTGCAAATCTACACAGTTTTAGGAATCCTGCTAATTTTCCATCAAGTGGTTCTTAGCTTATCAAAATTTGTTTTTCTGCTCTACAGCTTCTCTGTCACTCAACTCTCACAATCTGACAACATCACTGGGGAAATTGATATGTATTCTTCTCAAAACAACCACGTTCTTCCTCCCCTTTCTAGCTCAATATGGAACTACCACCAGCTGCTATTCCTCTGATAAAATAGGCACATAATTTTTCACTGCTCAGCCAGAAATTGAAGCAAATATTTCTTCACCACAACTATTTTGACTGGGATTTGATCCTTCCCACACACGAATGTAGGGAAAACAGATCTACTGACAGAAGATGAAGAATTACATGGACCAACTGGACATCCAAGAGGCAGAGTCCATGTGATTTTTCAACTTTAACATGAATCACAAAACACATCTACCTTTTACTGCTGCAAGTACAACCTGAATTTGTTTCCTATTGAAAAGAAAAACTTGCATTTACAGTATAATTTTCATAACTGCCAGACATCTCAAAGTGTTTTGCAGCCAATTAAGTGTGTGGTTTAAGTGTAGTCACTGTTCTAATCTCGATAACACTGAAGAAAATTGTGCATTGCAAGTTCCCACAAACAGCAATGTCATGATCTCTTTTTTGAGATGTTGCTGAGGGATTATCATTGGTCAGGACACCAGGTATAAGTTCCCTACTCTTCTTTGAAGTAATGCAACGGATACCTTTACAACCACCTCAACGATCAGGTATCCCTTAGTTTAACATCTCATCTCTACCAGTCATGATTTGGAGATGCCGGTGTTGGACTGGGGTGTACAAAGTTAAAAATCACACAACACCAGGTTATAGTCCAACAGGTTTAATTGGAAGCATGCTAGCTTTCGGAGCAACACTCCTTCATCAGGTCACATTGCTGCCTCACAGCGCCAGAGACCCGGGTTCAATTCCCGCCTTGGGCGACTGTGTGGAGTTTGCACGTTCTCCCCGTGTCTGCGTGGGTTTCCTCCGGGTGCTCCGGTTTCCTCCAACAATCCAAAGATGTGCAGGTAAGGTGAATTGGCCATGCTAAATTGCCCGTAGTGTTAGGTAAGGGGTAAATGTAGGGGTATGGGTGGGTTGCGCTTCGGCAGGTCGGTGTGGACTTGTGGGGCTGAAGGTCCTGTTTCCACACTGTAATGTAAT
Source organism: Chiloscyllium plagiosum (assembly GCF_037043375.1). Lineage (NCBI taxonomy): Eukaryota > Metazoa > Chordata > Chondrichthyes > Orectolobiformes > Hemiscylliidae > Chiloscyllium > Chiloscyllium plagiosum. Next base: position 20,123,175 of record NW_028270172.1, read on the forward strand.
GTAATCTAATCTAATCTTCTGACTCAAAAGTGAGTGTGCTTCCAACTGAGACATTGTGGCCTCAATGGAAAAGCATTTGGGGTGAAAATCATAAACAACAGCTGTTCAAAACAGCCTGTTTTTCATCACAACCACATTTCTTCATCATTTGTGAAAAAAAAGGAAACAATCTATTGCTATGAGCTCATTTTGAATTGCTGCCATTGATCAATGTCACCTCTCATGTTTATCTTTGTTTGAAAAAAGATCAGAATAGAACTGAAAAACGATCATCAAAATCTAACCATGTAATGCAACAGATACTAGTAATCTGAAACATAAATAGAAAATATTGGAAACACCTAGCATCTGTGAAGTGAACAGAAAACGTTTTCCAGTGTGGACCCTACACCCTGTGAAGGATCCACACTTGGAGTCTCTATTCTTTCTTAAGATACTGTCCATTCTGCTGTGCTTTTACAGCATGTTCTACTTATGTTCCAGATATAATGTAATTTGTGCAAATGTTTAAATGAAGTTTTGGTACAAATTGTGAGTGGACCATATCTGCAAATAGTATTGGCCAGTGGAAATCACTGACATAATGAAATTTGACAGAAAATTAAGCAAATGATATGTATTTCCCATTTAATTTTTCTCATTTTGTACAGATTTGGGTGAGAATTCCTTTGGCCTCAGTGGGTAAAGTCATAAGTTAAATTAGTCCAACCATCAAATTAGTAAACATGTTTTTCAGTACAAAAATAAGGAAAACGTGTACAACCATATTTATAATGTGTTGCACCTAGCAACCAGAGAAATCTTATCCCCAATGTTTTTTAATATTGAGATAAACTAAAATTCATCACTGTTACTGTGTTAGGGCAAACAATTATTTTTCAAATTGATTCTTTGTATTTACATTGAGGATGAAGACAAAAACTATTTCATTGGAGTAATTTAGAACATTCATCAATTATTCTAAATTCTGGTGAATTTTTGTGTCCCAATATTCTGTTTTTTTATTGAATAAAATGGTTTTCAATCAGAAAAATGCGCTGTTCTGAGATTTTAGATCTGTTAATGTAATAAAGCTGCCCATTGCTATTGAGACAGATGCATATTCTGGAGCTTTTATTGCATAAAAATTTACAAGTGTTTCCAAAATTCAGGTTATTAGGCTCAAAACAGATTGGCAGGCAAATAAAAAAGGATTAAGATGGAAAAATTTAAAGTTCTGGGTTCAAGCAATTCCAATCCAATTTCTCATTCTTAAAAATAAAGTAAATATATTTTGAATCAAAATTATGTATTTCATATATTCAACATGTTGCTAACTAGGGTAAAAGTACTTGTGCATTTGGAAGGATCATGTCAAGGTAAAATATATAATTTTCAGAAGAAACGCAGTTTCTACCTTTAAAGTGACAAGTTTCATTCAAGATTTGACATTGCCTTGTAATGACTGATTCGAAGTACAGAGCTGGTGTGAAAAATTGCACGTATTGGTAGATATAAGCTTCATATCTGACAGGAGTCTACAATCTTCACCTTATCCGAATAAATGTTTACTCTCTGGTTTATCGCTTTGTAAACCTGTATGTGAAGAAAATGCCTGATAATGCCGGATTTATTTCTCTGCTATTGCACTTTTCTATATCAGTAATTATGAGAATGTTTCAAATGCGTTATCAGTTATTAAAAATCAAAAACTTTATTAATTTACATGGATTACATCACTTTTTGTTAGCATACTTAGGTGGAGGCTCAGTATGAATAAAAATAACCCTTAACATTCATTTGTAAACAAATTATTCCAACAATGCATGGGACAATCCTATGTTGAAATGGTGTGGTGCAAAATTCTGACCTAGGTTACTAGCAGCCATAGTGACTATCAATAAGCTGTGCGAACAGGTTTAACTCATTGGACCCATTGAGTTTGCTCCACAGTTCAATGAGGTCATGGTTGATCTCATAATCCTCAGCTTCACTTTCCTGCCTTTTCCCCATAACCCACGATTCACTTACTGTTTAAAATGGCTGTCATAGCTTTAAATATACTTATTGACTCAACATCTATTGCTCTCTGTGGTAAAGAATTCCACAGATTCATGGAGAGAAAATCTTTCCTCCTCTCTGTTTTAAATGGACAATCCCTTACTCTGAGATTATGCTTTTTGGTCCTCGATTCTCCCACAAGGGAAAACAACATCTCCATATCTATTCTTGAGAATCTTATAATGGTACACATCAAATTTCTCCTCATAATAAAATCCTTCAATGCATGGAATCAACTTAATGAAACTTCTCTGACCTTCTCTAGACTGCTGTACTTTTATCCTGAGTAAGGGGACCAAAACTATTCACAGTATTTCAGGTCCTGTTCACTTAGTTCTTTGTAAAGTTTTACCCAAAGCTTCCTGTTTTCAATAAACCATTCCCTTTGAAATAAATGCCAAGAGTTCATTTGCCTTTCCTATTACCCACTGAACTTGAATGCTAGCTTTTTGTGATTCATGTATGAGGACACCCAAATTCCTCTGTAGCTACATTTTTTGTAGTCTAGTATATTCTAAGGGAGCCAACAGAGCTATGTAATAGTGCTGAGATATACAAGTAAAGTGAAATGTAATCAATATAAAATTAACAGAAAAGAATCTGACATTCAAGAGAAGCCCATTCAGAATGATATCAGGAGGCAGGAACATTTTCACTAGTCAATATATGATAACACTGTTGTAATAGTTTTATCCATGGCGTATCATAAAGCACTCAAGTATTGAATGCATTGCTTGTGTTAAGATAACCCATTCCATAAAGATTCATGGCACTCTTTATTATGAAATGCTGTTTTTCAATGCATTGTATTTTCTGCTTCTGGGTAATGCAGCAAAGCTTCTGCTTTGCTTTGTGTAGAGTTTTCCCTTCTGCATACAGGAATGAAAGGATCTTAAAGATGAAAAATCTACTCCTGATGCACATTTCCCCTAAATAGTGCAGAACAAACTCCCCAAGCAATTAAAACTAGATTCCATCTGCTCTTTGCAAAGAGAGAATATTATAGAAGCTGGCAAGTTAAGATATTGTTCATATTTCAAAGGGGTTAAATGATTATGATGCATCTCAAGAAATTCTCCACTATCAGTGGAGAACTATCATTGGTTTATTGACACTGTTTAAGGATACATGCTTTACAAATTTGAGTGAGTTTTTTGAAGAGGTGAGCAAGAAGATAGATGAATGCAGAACGATAGACAATGTCTACATGGACTTTAGCAAGGTCTTTGACAAGGTTCCACATCTAGACTGATTAGTAAGGTTAGATCACATGGGATCCAGGGACAGCTAGCCAATTGAATACAAAATTGGCCTGATGGTAGGAGACAGAGGGTGGTTGTTCATACTGGAGACCTGTGATCAGTGGTGTGCTGGAAGGATTGGTGCTGGGCTCACTGCTTTTTGACATTTATACAAATGAGTTGGATGAGAATATGGGAGGCATGGTTAGTAAGTTTTCGGATGACATCAAAATTGGTGGAATAGTGGACAGTGAAGAAAGTTATCTTAGTGTACAATAAGATGTTGATCAACTGGGCCTGTGGGCTCAGGAATGACAGAAGGAACTTAATTCAGATAAATGTGAGATTTTCCATTTTGGAAAATGAACCATGGAAAGACTTACACAGGTAATGGCAGGAGTCTGGGAAATATTATTGAACAGTGAGACCTTGGGGTGCAGGTGCATAGTTCTTTGAGAGTGGCATCACAGGTAGAAAGGATGGTGAAGAATGCATTTGGAACACTTGTCTTCAATGGTCAGAGTACGGCGTATCGGAGTTGGTGTGTCATGTAACAGTTGTACAAGACATTGGTAAGGCAACGTTTGGAATACTATGTACAATTCTGGTTACTCTCCTACAGGAAGAATGTAATTAAATTGGAAAGGGTGTAAAAATAATTTACAAGGAGTTACTGTGACTGGAAGATTTGAGTTATAAGGAGAGGCCAGATAGGCTGTGACCTTTTTCCCTGGAGCATCGGAAGATGAGGGATGACCTTAAAGAGGTCTACAAAATCATGAGGGGCATAGAAAAAGTGAAATGCCAAGACCTTTTTCCCACGGTAGGGGAGTCCAAAAAGAGAGGGCATAGGTTTAAAGTGAGAAGGCAAACATTTCAAAGGGACTTGAGGGATAACCTTTTTAGAAAGAGGGTGATGCGTATATGGAAAAAATTGTCACAGAAAGTGGTAGGGGCAGGTGCAATTGCAACATTTAAAAGACATTTGGATGGGTACATGGATAGAAAAGATATCAATGGATATGAGCCAAACGCAGGCAAAAATGACTAGTTCAGGAAACCTGTTTGGCATGGATGAGTTGGGCTGAAGGACCTGTTTCCATGGTGACTGACTCCATGATTCTATGACATATTTCAGACTCGATAAGCAACGTATACTCTAAGCTGCAGATTTTGAAAGTGATGTGTCGGTAATCAGTGCTCTTTTTATTGGTGCTCTTTTTACTCGTAATAGTCATCAGCTCCTCTGATCTATTTATTTCTCATAGCTCTGGCTAAAGCTACATATTCAATCAATGAAACTATCAAGCATGACTCAAAAGCAATGAAGTCAAAAGTGTTTTACAGCAGTGCACATTCAAAACATGGCAACAACATCAACCCATTAGTAGATATTTAGCAATACAACATAATCAAACAACTAGTGATGATCACAGGCTATATACAATATCATTAAAAGACAGGCACAATTAGATCAATATAAAAAGGAAAATAGTCTTAACAAAAAAAAAGCCATTAGCCCACCAACCATGATATGTTTGAGATACTTATGTACATGTTTACTTCATGGCACTTTTGCAACTCATGATTTATGTCATATTAACATATGTCACTATTTATGTAATGCAATTTATATAAAAGAAAACACCAGTCAATTTGCAAGTGACAGATCTTTTATATGTTTCACCTCCCCATCTCTCAATAGTTGTCAATGTTTTGTGATTTAATATCAATACAAAGAATATTCCTGCACACATTGTTGTTATCTGTTAAGAGAACCCGTGGACTTAGTCGACTGCTGGTAACTGATAACCAAGAACCTGATTCCAAATATTGGTGCTTCTTTGCCTATGTGCTGTATCATTTTTAATTCTCAGGACAGGGAAAATCTGTCCTCATGCAAAATGGACACATCAATCAAATAGGTTGTAAAAACTTTCAGAATCAGATATTTGATTTCTATGTTTAACTTACAAATCTAAAATAAGAACTTAAATTTGACAATTAAATAATCATGTAAGGAATAGCAGCAGCAGCATGACCCCTCAAGTCAATAAGATCATGTCTGATCTTTTACATCAAGTTCTTGCTGCTTACTTTTTGTGCTCCTTCTCTGCAGCTTCAACATTGTATTCCTCACTCTGTTCTATCACTTTATGAACTTCTTATGGCATGATCTGCCTGTCCTGCATGCAAAAGAAAACTTTTCATTGTACCTAGGTACATGTGACAATAATAAATCAAATCAAATCAGAAATATCCCTTCATTTCATTAATGCTCAAACAGAGTGGCTATCAGTCTTGACTTGACTCAATGCCTGAGCAGTCACAGCCCTCTGGGGTAGAACAGTATGAAACTTTACAATCTTATGAGTGAAAGGTTTCTCCTCATCTTAGTCCGTAGAGATCATCCCTTATCCTGAGACAGTAAGGCATGGTTCTTTATTCTCTAGATGGCAACACAGACTCTCAGCATCTACCTTGGCAAGCCTCACAAATATCACCTCTCATTCTTCTAACCACAAAACATGTAGCTCCATTTTACTCACTCTCTTACACAAGAATCAACATTTTTTTGCATTTCCTGGAAGACAAGTTTATCCTTCCACTGGTAAAGAGGCCAAAATTTTACAAATTACTCCAGATGTAGTCTCACCATTGTCTTTTATAATTGCAGCAACAATTCTTTACTCATTTAGAATACAGACATAGGATCTCTACAGTGCAGAAAGACTGCACTGACTCTCTGAAGAGCATCCCACTCAAACCCACCTCCCACTTCACTTCTGTAACCCCGCATAGGTTTTTAATGTGGCCAGCTCACCTAACCTGCTTATCCTTGGAAACCACAGGGCAATTTATTTTTAGCATAGCTAATCCACCTAGCCTGCACATATTATGGCAATCTGGCAAGGTCAATCCACCTAAACTACACATCTTTGGACTGTGGGAGGAAATTGGAGCACAAGCTTTACAAATGTGGAACAGTGACTCTTGAAGACTGCAAATAATACTGGTAGCACAGGAGTCCATGAATCTTAATGGCCTGTTGTCTAGGATTGCTGCCTGCAATACCCTTCTTGCCAACAGAAGAGAGTAGCATTTATATATAGTTAAAATCACATAACACCAGGTTATAGTCCAACAGGTTTATTTGGAAGCACTAACTTTTAGAGTGCGGCTCCTTCATCAGGTAGTTGTGAATGCTAGTGCTTCCAAATAAACCTGTTGGACTATAACCTGGTGTTGTGTGATTTTTAACTTTGTCCACCCCAGTCCAACACTGGCACCTCCAAGTCATGCCGATTTATACATAGATAGCCCCCTGTTGGAGACCATCATCAACCTTTTTAGAGCTTTTTAATTGACTGAATTTAAACTCCACCAGCTGACATACTAGGATTTGAATCATGCTGCAACTGCATTAGCAGGGCCTCTGGATTTCTAACCCAGTAATATTACCACCATTACCCCTTCAAGTTCCCTTTTATGTGGTCAAGATATTCATTCAATCAATATCCTCCCTATGTCTATTCTTAACTTTACCAATTAGCATAATATTGACAGCAATTGCCTGAATGTTGCTTCACTTGCTCCATTGAGTCTAACCCTTTTATACAGACTTTACCACCAAACAGTCTTATCACTTTCTGTGACTGACCCTTAGCACACCGCAACATTTAAGCAGCTGTTTCTGTGAAAGTCACAACAGAGGCTGATGGACATCCTGTAAACACTGGCCTCAAAAGCTTTACTGTTAATCTTTACTAATTGTATTCAGCACTTGTTGGACTACTGTGATAAATCACCTGTTTGCAAATTGCATTGACATCAGGGTAGTATACAGTTACAATCTATAAGGCACAGGTGACAGTTCAGGCTCTGATAGGTGCCTGAGCTTTATAGAATCGCCACAAAATTCACAAAACCCAATGCTTTTAGTGGGAAGGGGGGTCATTTTGATCTTTCTTGCTGGCTGTAAAATATATAATAGCAAATCAGCAGCCCATTGTACACCCAGTTCAATTTTCATCCTGATTGATTTTGATTGAAATTGCCTCTCCAGTGCACCTCCTAGTGGCCAGCTTGTGTGCTGCAGCATCACTCAGAGAACAATAAGATCAAAAGTCCATAGTTCTTCGAATGCATTCCTGCAGCAAGGCTGGTGGGAGTCTTTTGGAAGGTGCAGAAATCCAAATATTCAACACACAATAAGGATTTTATGAAGCCTGCTTGGAACAGAGACTCTTACAAAGCCAGTAAAGCAACGTAGGGGACCCCACCAGGGATTGGAACTCAAAAGATTTCACATTCCCTTGTCTATAGCTCTCAGAAGGAACTTCATACCTGCCACAAGGTCTCTGTCTAGCAGTAGTAGAAACTCAGACTGGTGCCACTGCTTGCATATGTCACTCCATAGGGACAGTCCAACCTGTGGAAATAATTGAAAACCACGTCCCTCACAAAGAGACCTATTGGGGGTACATCAACATTCCAGGCACCTTGCTCTGGAGATGTCGTATTGTACTATAAATTGCAGCTTCTGGGAGTTGACAGATCTCCTGTCTGCATTTTGAGGGATGCAGATACTTCCCATTCAGACACTAATAAAAGAATGTCCCTTTCACCTCACAAAGTTTGGTAGGATTGGCAGTGGAAGTCACAGGGTGGTGAATGACAGAGCTTGTGGTTGAGTGTACAGCCCCATCAATAGTCATCTCCTGATTTCTGGAAAGATATTTGAAGGAATGAGGACTAAAAATAGACACAGACGTTTAGTAAGTTCTGGTTTCAGCCAGGAAACATGTTACACTTCTGGTTGAAAATTGACCTTTGCTATTCAAATTTTTCCCAGTTTTGTTTGTAAGTTAAGCAGAATGTTCTTGCTTGGACAATCACTATATCAAATGATTAAATCAAGAGCCAGTGTGTTTGACCTGCAATGCAACCATGACTTCACCAGCTTGAGAGGTATGAAATTCAGTCCACATGTGGCAGATTGTTTCTGCTATTTTACACCCAAAACTGTGTTCTTGTCATAATGATTGTTTGAAACAGGATATAAGGAGAGTGGATAACTACTGATAGAATACTTTGACCTTAGAAATGCCTCTGACAAGTGGCATCAGCCCATAGATAAACTGAGATTTTACTGAACTGACTGAGCAAAACTACCATGAACTCACTGGGACATTTCAAATCTCTCAGCCTATTCTTAGTTTCTTGAGCACCATTCATTAGTTACAAAACAGAAAATGCCAAACCTTAGCACTTTTCACATTTGCAGGATGCATTAGATTCTAGCCTAGTCAAAGAGTTACTTTTGAAAAACAGATCTGTTGTAGCTTTGAAGTTGTTTTGTCAGCAAACAACTCCTAATTTGCACACAATAAGGTCCTATGAACAGTATATGACATAACTGACATGTAAATCTCCTCAATGCTGTTCGTGGGAGGACAAATATTAGGCAGAACTCAGAAAACACTCAGTGTCCCTCTCTAAAAATTGCCTTGGGAACTCTTGCTCAACTTGAACATTAATTGAGCCACATTTAAAAGAACTTGACAATGGCAAATAGGTTCACTAGCCTTATTCCTGTGACATTGGCCAAATGTGGGTATCAGACACTACCCTAGAAACAGCACATCAACTGGCGGGCAAAAGCAATTTTATCCAGTTAGGCAGCAAGCTGAAGGCCAATACTGAGTCCGGACATCATCGTCATTCCCTTGAAACAAGATGACATCCATTAGGCTTCTTTATGTATCCTCAGGTGACTCAGCGGGTGAATTCTGGAGCCACAGATCTTTGAGTACAGAGGACAAGAGTCGCCTTGGAGGTGGGAGTGTGATGGTAGGGCTGGGGTAATGAGTTCCCAAGCTTGCGTTCAGCACCCACCACTTCCATTATTGTCCCTTTTCTGCAGCAGAAACTCCCAACAGTGTTGAACTTTGGGAAGGCTGCAGAAAGACACTGTCCATTGGGTGGTTGGCTTGTAGCAAGTTCCTCCCATATACTGATATCAATTCATTCACTTTTGAGGACATCAATGTCCTTATATGTTTTCTTTGTCCTCCTTGAGAATTAGAGACATCCTTACTTTATGAAAAGAAGGTCTGCTTAAGAAATTGATTATTTTGTGCCAAGTGAAGCTAAACTTGCATGACCACTATTGTGATGCTAAAGGAATTGATTCCAGTGAGAATGCTGGAGTTTGGCTTTCCATTTAACCTTGAACATTCCATGTAGACTAAGACCCATAGCCTATTATGGAGATCTCTGCTGTCAAAAACACAGTTGCATAACTTTTGGAAGGCCATATTGGCACAGCTGATTCTATGCTGGATCCCCTCTTTAATGGTGAACTTTCAGAAAGGTAGCATAGAGTCAAAGAGACAAATCCTTTGGCCCACATTGGTCAATGCTGACCAAAATGTCCATCAAAGCTAACCCCATTTACCCTCACTTGGCCCAAATCCTTCTAAACCTTTCCTATTCATGTATTTGTCCAAATGCCATTTAAATGTTACTAATGTACTCACCTCAACCACTTCTGCTCGCAGCTCATTCCAAATGTGTACCACACTCTATGTAAAAACGTTGCCCCTCAGGTTCCCTTTTATTCTTTCCCCTCTAACCTTATACTGATGCCCTCTTGTCCATGATTCCCCAATCCTGGAAAAAAAGAGTACATTCACCCTAACCATGCCTCTCATGATCTTATACACTTGTATAAGATCCTCCCTCAGAGCTGAAAATGTGTTGCTGGAAAAGCGCAGCAGGTCAGGCAACATCCAAGGAGCAGGAGAATCGACGTTTCGGGCATAAACCCTTCTTCAGGAATGAGGAAAGTGTTATGCCCAAAACGTCGATTCTCCGCTCCTTGGATGCTGCCTGACCTGCTGCACTTTTCCAGCAACACATTTTCAGCTCTGATCTCCAGCATCTGCAGTCCTCACTTTCTCCTCTAAGATCCTCCCTCAGTATCCTACGCTCAAACTTGTCCAATCTCTCCCTAAATCTCAGACCGTTGAATCCTGGCAACATCCTTGTAAATTTTTCTCTGCACTATTTTCAGTTTAATAACATCCTCCGTATCGCAAGGTGGCCAAAACTGAAAAAAAGCACTCCAAGTGTGGCCTCCCCAGTGTCCTGTACAACTGCAACATAACATCCCATCTTCTACACTCAATGCCCTGATGGATGAAAGCGAGTGTGCCAAAAACCTTTTTCACTGCCCTGTCTACCTGTCACTCCACTTTCAGAGAACCGTGCACCTGAACTCCAAGATCCCTCTGCTCCATTACACTCCTTAAGGTCCTATCATTCACCATGAAATTTCTACCTTGATTTGACTTTCCAAAATGCAAGACCACACACTTACCTACATTAAATTCCATGGCCCACTTCCCCAGTTGATCAAGGCCCTACTGCAATTTCTGATAACCTTCCTCAATGTCCACAATACCTCCTATTTTAGTGTCATCTGCAAACTTACTAGTCATGCTTTATGCATTCTCATCCAAATTATTGATCTAGACATCAAACAGCAATGGACCCAGGACCAACCCATTGAAGCATTCCACTAGTCACAGGCCTCCAGTCTGACAAGCATCCTTCTACTATTACTCTCTGTTTTCCACCATCAAACCAATTGTGTATCAGCTGAGATAACAACATTTCCCAAAAACTTTGCAAGTCTCCTCATCCATAACAATATGTGGAGGTATACATATTTATGTGGGAGACAGCTTGTGGTGGATTTTGGTCTTACTGATGTTAAGTGGGAGACCAAGCCTTTTGACAGGAAGGGGAGTGTAGCAGGGAACACAATGGAGCAGCAATGGCAGGAGTTTGACAAAGCCTACAATGTGGTGAAGATTAGCGGGAAGCCAGGGGATTGGGAATTCTTTAAAAACCAGCAAAGGATAACTTAAAAAAAGATGTGGGGGGGAAGGTGAGGAGATGAAATTTCATAGTAAACTAACTAGTAATATAATGGGAGATATCTAAAAATAACATTGGACCACTCGAAAATGAGGGTGGAGAAGCAGTAATGAGGAACAAGGAAATGTTGGAGGAACAGAATCAGTTGCATCAGTTTTCACAGTGGTAGACAGTGGTAGACTTCAAGAGAATCATGGGGCAGAAGTGAATGTAATGGCCATCGCTAAGGAGAAGGTGTGAGGAAACTGAAAGGTCGAAAAGTGGATAAATCACCCAGACGAGGTGGACTACAGTCCAGAATTCTAAAGGAGACTGTAGAAGTATTGGTAGTGATATTTCAAGAATCACTGTCGTCAAGAAGGGTCCCAGAGGACTGGATGGCTAATGTGTAACACCTCTCTTTAAGAATGGCAGAAGGCAGAAAACAGGAAACTATAGACTAGTTAGCCTGGGTTGGTCATTGGTAAGATTTTAGTCCATTATTAAAGGTGAGATTGAGAAATAGTTGGAAATGCACTGTAAAATAGGGCCTAGTTCAGCATGGCTTCATTAAGGGAAGGTCATGCCTGACAAATCTATCCGAATTCTTTGAGGAAGTACCAAGCAAGTTAGACAAAGGATAGCAAGTGAACGGGATTGTTTGGATTTCCAGAAGGCCTTTGACAAAATGCAGTACAAGAAATTATTAGAAGAACCCATGGCATTAGGGGCATGTTTATGGCATGGATAGAAGATTGGCTGACTGGCAGAAGGCAGAGAGTGGGGATAAAAGGTCTTATTCACGATGGCATCTAGTGACCAGTGGAATTCTGCAGGGGTCCATGTTGGAACCATAACTATTCACGTTATAAATTAATGATCTGGACAAAGGAACTGAAGGCACTGTTCCTTCATTTGCAGATGACACAGGCAGTGTTGAAGAAGTGGGGAGGCTGGAGAAGAACGTAGGCAGGCTAGAAGAGTGGGCAAAGAAGTGGCAGATAGAATACAATGTGGGAAAGTGTAAGGTTATGTACTTTGGTAGAAAGACTATTTTCTCAACAGGGAAAGGCTTCAGAAATCTGAAGAGCAATGGGACTTGGGAGTCCTAGTTCAGGATTCTTTTAAGATTAACATGCAGATTCAATTGACAGTTAGGAAGACAAATACAATGTTAGCATTCATTTCAAGAGGACTTGAATTCAAGAGCAGAGATGTACTGCTGAGGCTGTATAAGGTTCTGGTCAGATCGCATTTGAACTATTATGAGCAGTTTGGGTTATGTATCTGAGGAATGATGTGCTGGCACTAAAGGGGGTGAGGATTTGTAGCTCACATTGAGGATCTGGATGTAGGTTTGCTCGCTGAGCTGGAAGGTTCATTTTCAGATGTTTCGTCACCATACTAGGTAACATTTTCAGTGAGACTCTGAATGAAGCACTGGTGGTGTAGCACGCTTTTTATTTATATGTTTGAGTTTCCTAGAGTTGATGTCATTTCCTGTGGCAACATAATTTCCTATGATTATGTCATTTCCTGTTCTTTTTCTCAGGGAGTGGTAAATGAGATCCAAATGTGTTTGTTGATAGAGTTCCGGTTGGAATGCCATGCTTCTAAGAATTCTTGTGCATGTCTCTGTTTGGCTTTTCCTTGGATGGGTATATTGTCCCAGTTAAAGTGGTGTTCTTTCTCATCCATATATAAGAATACTAGTGGCTGGTAGGTGGGTGGAGAGTGGGTCATGTTGTTTTGTGGCTAGTTGATGTTTATGTATCCCAGTGGCTAGTTTTCTGCCTGTTTGTCCAATGTAGTTTACAGTTCTTGCAAGGTGTTTTGTAAATGACATTAGTTATGCTTGTTGTCTGTATAGGGTCTTTCAAGTTTATTAGCTGCTACTTTAGTGTGTTGGTGGGTTTGTGGGCTACCATGATGCCAAGGGGTCTGAGTAGTCTGGCAGTCACTTCTGAGGTGTCTTTGATGTAGGGGAGAGTGGCTAGGTTTTCTGGACATTTTGTGTCTGCTTGTTTGGATTTGTTGCTGAGATATTGGTGGACTGTATTCATTGGGTACCCGTTCGTTTTGAATACACTGTATACACTGCACATCTCAGCTCCAGGACATCTCTGCATGAGTTCTTAAAGGTATTATCTTTGGCCCAAAAATCTTCAGCTCTTCATAATGGCCTACCCTCCATCAAAACGCCAGAATTGAGGATGATTGCACAATGTTCAGCATAACTTATGACTCCTCAGATTCTGAAGCAGTCCATGTCCAAATGCAACAAGACTTGGAAATATTCAGACATGGACTAAGAAGTGACAAGTAATATTCATGCCACACAAATGCCAGACAATGGCCTTCTCCAATAAAAGACAATCTAACTCTCACTCCTTGATATTCCATGGTGTTACCATTACTGGCTCCAACACTATCAATGTCCTGGGGGTTACCATTGACCAGAAACTGAACTTGTCGCATCACATAAACACACACAGTGGCTACAACAGCAGATCAGAAGCTAGGAATTCTGCAGTAAGTAATTCAACTCTTTAACTCCCCTAAAGCCTATCCATGATCTACAGTTCACAAGTCATGAGTGTGATGGAATACTCCCCACTTCCTTGGATAGTTGCAGCTCCAACAACACTCAAGATGCTTGACACTCAGGAGAATGCAGCAGCTTGATTGGCACCAAATCCAGAAACATCCACTCCCTCCACCACCAATGCTCAGTAGCAGCAGTATCTACAAGATCCACTGCAGAAATTCAGCCAAGATCCTTAGACAGCATCTTCCACATCCACAACCCCCACAATCTAGAAACACAAGGGCAGCACCACCTTCAGATTCCACTCCAAACTACTCACTATCCTGGAAAATATCACCATTCCTTCAATGCCAAAACCTTGAACCTCTACTTTGGGTCTACCTAGAGCACACTGACTGCTTGGTTCAAGATGGCTGCTCACCACCACTTTCTCAAGTGCAGTTGGGGATGGGCAATAAAATGCTAACCCTACCAGTGATACCCTTGTCCCACAACTGAATTAAATAAAAACACTGGTTGCTTCAATGTTCCTTGGACCAGGTTCTGTCTCAGAAGGTTAACCCATCAACAGTTCTCCTGGAATGTCTTCCAGAGCAGATGACCAATCTGCTCTCTCCTGGCAGCAGGAGTGTGTTGTTTAAGAACTATGTTCTTTGTACCTCTTCTTACTATTATTGTGCCCTGTGAGGTAATGCATAATTTTGATTTTTTATTGATCTTTGGTTATATTACTGTCTTGTTTAAAGTTGTTACCTGGTGTACTTTCTCTAAATCCTTTCTTCTAGTCCATGCTTGAACAAACACAAGTCGTTGGCCAAGGTGTTATCTCTAATTCATTAAAATAATGGAATGTGTGAGAAGTTTTATGATCACACAAAAAATTGTTCTTCACTGCTCAAATACAGTTTCAGACTTTTAGCAAAAATCTGTGGCTTGATAAATATCTTCCCATTTTGCCTGGATCTTCATGGCCATAAAAGTTCTTTGGTTAGGGTACCAATTCTTCTTCGATGCCCATTCTACAACCATGAGGTAAACCCAGCACACAGGACTTCACCACAAACATTCATTAGGATGAAAAATATAAAAGTGCGGTGTGTATTAGCTTACACTAAGCTTAAGAAAACTATCCTCAATCAGAGACCAGTGAATTTCATAAAGAGTTCATGGGATCCCTGATAGGAACTGGATGTCATTGCTAAAATACTATCTAGTGCATTACCAGAGTGAACTGTGTGTACACCTGATATTTAGATCTCAACAGGGCATGCTATTCACTGTTCAATTACATTTTTAGCTCAATCCCTCTCAAAGTACAGCATCCTGCTGAAGTAACATCCACTAATGAAACTCTTATCCATTTCTTTGTTACATCTGGATTCAATTAATCTAATACTCTCTTGAGCAGTCTCCCACGTTGCACCCTCTTGAGCTTATCCAAAACACAGCTGCCAGTATCCTAATCTGCACCAAATCCCATTCACTGTTACCTTGACGATCATTGCTGTGAGTGTCCTTATACTAAATCCTGTTAATCTATAACCCTTGCTGACCTAGTTTGTCACTCAGTCTGGCACCATCTCATTTTAAAATCCTCATCCTTGTTTTCCAATTTTCCATGGTATCTGCTTGTTTGGATTTGTTGCTGAATGAATCTGTCTTTTGAATGACTCCAGAATTTTCCATGGTATCACCCCTCCCTATTTCTATATTTTCTCTTCCAGTTCTACAAGCCTCTGAGGTCTCTGCATTCCTCCAAGTCTGCTTTCTTGTACATCCTTAGTTTTAATTGCAGTATCATTGGCAACCATGACATTAGGCACCTCAAGCTCTGTAATTTCCTTGCTGAATCTCTCTACTTCTCCAACTCGCTTTTCTCCTTTCAGATCCTTAAAATCCTATAAGACCATAAGGCGAAGGCATGATGGCTCAGTGGTTAGCACTGCCTCACAACTCCAGTGACCTGGGTTTGATTCTACCCTCGGGCAACTGTTTGTGGAGTTTGCACATTCTCCCTGTGTCTGCGTGCGTTTCCTCCAGCTGCTCTGGTTTCCTCCCACAGTCCAAAGATGTGCAGATTAAGTGGATTGGCCATGGGAAATTGCCCAGGAATGTGCAGGCTAAGTGGATTAGCCACGGGAAATGCAGGGTTACAGGGACAGAATGGGGAGCGGGGGGTCTGGATGGGATGCTCTTTGGGGTGTCAGTGTATACTCGATGGGCTGAGTGGCCTGCTTCCAAATTTTAGGGATTCTATGAAAGAGCAGATGTAGGACATTCAGCCCATTCAGTCTGCTCTGCCATTCAATGTGATCTGATAATCTTCAATTCCACTTTCTTGTCTTTTTCCCACAAGCCCTGATTCCCTTACTGATTAAAAATCTGTCTTTCTCACCCTTGAATATATCTAATGACCCAGCCTTCCAGAATTCCAGAGATTCATTACCCTCTGAGAGAACAAATTTTCCTTTATCTCTGACTTAAATGGGTGATCTCTTATTCTAAAATTATGCCTTCTGATCCTAGGTTCTCCCACAAGAGAAAACAATCTTTTCATGTCTAAAGCTTAAAGGCTTACCCTTGTTCATCAAGAATTTAGCCACTTGTCTTCATTATTCAGTGTTGTAGAAATAGAAATGGAATTAACTTATTTTGGATTGTAACATAGGACCTTGTGATGTAGAGGTGAACGTTTTAAAACTGAGCCAAGCTGACAGCTTTTAGTCCATAGAAAAGGTTAAGCAATGGCACGTTGAACTGCCAAAATTATATAAGTTAACTTGGACAAAAACTGGTGCTAGATAAATTCGGAACTGATTGCCAGGTGCAGTTTTTCAGGCAAAGAGTTGAATAGCTGTCCAGCTCAGGCAGTACAGAAAAAGATTCTGGAGTCATTCAAAAGACAGGCACTATAGTGACAGGCTATAGATTTCTATGGAAGGATGAGCAAGTTGATTAAGCTCCTTTATCTAAACATAACTTTGAAATCTTGATCATGTTGCTCCCAAGCAGCCCTGATATAATTTTTCAACAGAAACAGTGGGCAGAATCCTCTCAGTGCTATGTGCACTCAGCCAAGATGTTCAGTGAAGCCCATTATGACATTAACATCTCGTTGCCAGCGACCCCTCTAATTATTTTCTTCTGCATGGATCTCCAAGGTCCATATGTGGCATTGACCTTTGGAACCAGGTGTCAATGCCACATGCAGCTGAGAGGGAACTGTGCTCACTACACCTTGTATGCCTTTCTTCAACAATATTGTGAGATTCTCATTGTGGAGCAGTGAGTTCCAAACTGAAGCTCAATATTGCTTGTTAAACGTTTTGGTTACAGACCAACTTGCCACAGTTTGCAATCTTACCAAACTTACTGTACAAATTAGCTATTGGGAAAATTCAACATGGAAACCAGAGCGGGTTCACCTTGTCTCTTGCTCTAAAAGATCTCTGTGTTGAGCAATGAGGCACCAACATCTCATTCACACTCATGGGCACCAGCCACACATGTCCATCGACATTGGCATATAAGACATACCAACCTCGATGAACCTTCATGGCATATCTCCGATCCACTTACAGGATGCTTCTGCACTCCAATGCTATACCTTGTACTGCATCAGCCACTCTCATAGTGATGCTGCAGTTAGGAATCTGTATGCTCCGGGCCACACAACCCTGCCCAGGCGGCATCTATAGGCTGTTTGCTCACTGTCACAGCATTCACTCACTTTGAGCCTACCTGGATGTTCACAACATCCTTACTTTCCATAGCTTTGCTTTGCTTTTCTTGCACATTGCCTATTCATCCATAGATAACTGGTTCACGTTACTGCTGTTATCACCGTGCATTTTAGCGCAGAACAAAACCCAGGAAGCTTATCATAGCTATTTGCAGGCCTCAGTCCAGTAAAGAGGAATAACCTTCGCTCAGAGGATCCTAACACAGTAAGTCCATGGCAGCCTTTGATACCAGTCTGGGTCCTGCTCTGTGCAGTCAACTTCAGATTTCTGATCTCATGAGGGTTGAGCAATGGAAGGACAGTCAGTACACCACCTGTCTCGAGGCATTCTGTCCTGTTGTGGGACTTTTTGCTTCTAAATTGATAGAGAGAAGACGAATGTGGGTACCACGGCTATTACTGTTGGGAGGTTGCTAGGTGGGCGAGTAGGCAGCACAGAACACATGCAGGATGAGTGGTGTCACAGGTTAGGGTGAGTGGGATCGATGTTACATGCATTTCAGAGAGTGATAGAGGATAAGCCTTGGTGGGAGATGGGTACAGTAGTGGAGTTAGAGGAGTGTGAGGCATCAAAGACAAATGTGACACTTACATTGGCAAAATGGAGAACCACCAGCAATATATTTCTGCATTGCTGGGCATTCCTCCAGATGGTGGAAACTGGGTGGCAAATTCAGAGCCAGCTGGCATTGTCTGGTGTTGTGGCCTCCTCTGGTGGTCTTGGGAGAAGATAAATTGCACTACCTCACCTTGTCCAGCAGGAGCTCTGGAATGTTCTTGTGAAGCAGGGTGCCAATTTCCTCCTGTCTGCCATGTCCAGGGCAAATGTCAGGAACCATGAAGGGCAGCTCCAGATTGGTGGTGCTTGCCTGTCTGTAGAACTGTTCTTTTAAGTATGGCATCAGAGCCAGGGATGCTAATCAATTCTCTGCTGAATGGTAAGTTGCTATGGGAATGGTGTGCGATGTAATGGAGTGGAAATCGGATGCAATACTGACCGTGAGGGCTGAAATGGCAATTGATGAGCAAGCTTGCTAAGACGGGGTGAGAAAACTCGCCGAGCCTCACTGCGGGAATCATTCCACCAGACTGAGTGCCATTCGCAACTTTCCACAAAACCAAAGGATTCAGCCGCGGTCCTTTCTGAATGTCCTTAAACTTCCCCAGAAAAATGTTTCCACCCTGTTCTGGAGTTGAAATCTCTGGGATGTTTTTATATGGGTCATTTCCTGCTCTTTGTGTTCATCAAGAATAGTTTATTGTATGTTCATCTGCCGCAGTTTTCTGCCAAAATATAATTTGATCCTTTGATGGAATTTTTAGTGTAACTGTGGTTGTTGACATGGGTCACTGCAATTTCTGAGCATTTTCTTTAATAAAGGGGAAAAAGAAACTCATGTATTTAGTAACTTATCATCACTCTCAGAAACATTTCAAAGTGATTAAAACACTGTGAATTACTTTGGCAACCCAATGAGTATTTATAAGCCAGGGAATCCTCAGGAAATCCACAGAATGAAGCTGAGGTAGATCGCCAGACCACAAAACTTCTAACAATCATATGTTTAGATTATATTTGTATTGTTTCTGGCAAATTATTTATGTTGCTAAATATGAACAAATACAATAAGGATAAACTTGCCCAGTTATTTTCATGAACTCCAGTTGTTATTCCAATTACAATCCAGGAGAGTGCTCAGAAATGTCTAGGATTTGGTCAAACCTGACAAATTGAGTATTCATCAAATTTGAGATTTCCCGTTTGTTTAACTCCTTCTAAGGACGTCGACAAATAGAGAACCTGTCATAAATTTGGAGACCAATCCGTCAAATGGGATAAATCTGCCAGCCTCCGTATGCATACACATAGGACCCATTAACATAAGGGATCCCAAGAAGGCAGCAAATTGAACACCAAAGATGGTCCACTGAGAACCAAACCCGATATTATCCTTCTGACACAGGGAAAAAGAAGGCAATCTTGAGGGGTTGGTGGAAAGGTTGGCATCATTTGGCATCTAGAGCTTTGCATGATCCAGCCAGAAATCCTTCGGGCCTTCATTTGTTTTTTATTCACTCATGAGATTTCATTGTCACTGCCAAGCATTGGTTCCCATTTGTAATTGCACTTGAGAAAGTGATTGTGGTGTGAGATAAGCAGTAACTTGAGTTGCATTCGAGGTAGTGTTATGAAGTTGAAGGCGGGTAATGTATCTTTAAGAGAGAGTGAAAGCTGGCAAGCACCTGCCATGTCACAGAGTGTGCTAGAAAATTGAAAGATGTAACATTTTGGCTGTAACCTAGATACCAATTTTCACAGCAGTTCAAATTTAACCAATCAGTTTGAATTATGCCCCACGATACCAAAACTCAATTGAATTTGAATTTTACTGTTTGACAACATTGAACCGATGAGACGATCCGATGTTTGGGGTATAAAAATCAGGCATTTTGGACAGTTAGCCAGAAAGTGCACATCTGCCTTTTGAAAGACTGCTATTCACCACACTCTTTGTCAAAGGTATCTTTGTCGTATGAAACTTCTTTGCAGAAGACCAAAGACAACCCAGGGAGACCTACAAACAGAGGAAGATCGATACTGGAGATGACAGCCGCTGTCTGGTTTTGAAAATCGAGTCGCTGTAAATTTAATAGGGACTTTATTGGATCAGTATATTGTTATAGAGTGGGAGGTAGATAATAAATCTTTAAGAGAAAGAAGGTTTAGAGTTGTAAATAACTGTTATTTATTGTTTACTTTAGAGTTAAAGAATAAAATTGATTTTTTTGGTTAAATTGTGGAATTTGGGAAATTCTCAGTCATTCACACTTTAACAGATTATGAGATGGGGTAAGCTTTTCTGTGTGTTTGGATTAATTAGCAGAAGGGTTTACTGTTGTGTCATAACAGTAGTACAAGCACCCACTCATCGTGCACAAATGCACTTACAGACCTCTGTTGCCACTACATATCAGATACAAGTTTGATAACGATGCGACAGTATAACTATGATATCCTTTCCTATCCTTAAATTATTCTCACTTTCAAACTTTACTATCTCCACCATCACTCTGCCCCACCATGCTCATGAATGGTTTATTGTACACATGCATATCTTTGTTAACTCCTGGATCAATTTTGCAAAGTTCTCCTTGCCAGCAAGCTCCAATTTGTCTGAAGTCCCACTTTTCCACACTAACGCAATCCCAAAACACAGAGTTTGAGCTGTTTTGCCTCCAATCTCAGAAACTTCCCTTCGGTCCTCACTGTTTTGCTTCTCTTACTCCTCTTTGAACAGATTCCTCAAAACTTGCATTTTTGACCAAATCTTGTACAATTTCCCTGATTATTGTCTTCCTCGTGCTTGCTTCCTATTTTATCTTGGTGGAGTATAAAGGGATGTTCTATGATGTCAGAGGGGCTACAAATTATCACTTCCTCCACTGCCATCACTGGACTGGCCTCAATTTGGATTTGTAATGTTGGTTGTGACACAACCTGGTGTTTAATGAAGATTAATACTTTGAACAATATATATTCTGGCAGAATTCTTAATTAAATGTTCTACCAGCATTTAGATATTTCTACATGCATGTGTAATAATCTGTTCACTTCCTAATGCAATTATTTATTAGCATTGAAATCCTCTGATGCAAAATTACTTTGTAGGCAACAAAATGTCTGGTATAACAGACCTCAAGTTTGTATCCTGTGTGTGAATACTTGAGCTATTATTTTGCTTCTTTAGCCTTCAATTTGAGACAGCTGCTTGCCCCATCCACTCCCTCAACCGCTGACACTCAGTTGCAGCAGTGAATACTATCTACACGATGCACTACAGAAATTTGCTACAGTACAGAAATTAGATCTTCCAACCCATGACCACTTTTATTTAGAAGAACAAGGGTAGCAGATAGAAAGGAATATCATCACCCGCAAGCTTCCCTCCCACGCTGACTTGGAAATATATCGCTGTTCCTTCACTGTCACTGAGTCGAAATCTAGAATTCCTGCTCTAACAGCATCCTGGGTCTAACCATAGCACACGAATAGCAGTGGTTTAAGAAGTAGCTCACCACCGCCTTCTCAAGGCCACCCAGGGATGGTCAATATATGCTGGCCAGCCAGGGATCCCCAGGTTGCACAAGTGAACAAGAAAGAAATACTGAGAAATTATACAAAGCAATGAGATCCGCTCTTTGAATTGCATTGTGATGTTGAACCAACGTTCACACCTGATGTATTAACAATGAAAAGCTATTTAATAATATTGTGAAGCGATTAGCTTCACCAGCTGTCTGATCACACACCTAATGTTAAACAATGACTGTTTTATGCATCTTAATTTGGAAGCTACTGCTTTTATGGCACTATAAATCTGAAATGAAAATCATGATCATTAGACAGCTGGCTATTCTATCTTTCTTATGATCCTACGAAGTATTTACAAAGCCTAATGACAAAAGGAAAACATTAGCTTTATTTAAGAAACATCTTACTGTGGCCATATCTTGCCACAAGGCTGTAAGTGAGAAGCAAGATCATGTGACATTGCATCACTTCCTGTGATAACGTATACCATTCTTATTGACATATCAGTCACATGACCTTCGCTCTACATCTCCGATTCTAACCATGGTGCTCATCTCTTTTCAAATCTCTGATCTACTTGTTTCATGACATCTCCTCTGAAATTTCTGATGATACCTTTTCTCAACTATAAAATAAATGATCCTCTGTACTCAATATATTAATATTGTAATTTTGCATCGACTAGATAACTAAGGATACAAAGTGATAATCACCTGACTGTTACAAATCCTTTTTAAGTAGCTAAGTATAAAAAATCGAATTGGATCTGGACACAAAGTACTATGATCCTGCTAAGAATCAAGCATATACAAGGTAACTTACAGTTTAGTTTCTAACTTTTAACATTCACAGCACCTGAATCTGAAGCCCCAATTTTCCAATAATGAGAAAAAATAATGAAATCAGCATCCAAACATCAAACATTAGAATCCCTTTAATAGTTTAGTCATATATGAAAGTCTCATCAAGAATGTTTGACCTGTGGTAAACATAATTGGGAAGTGAAAATTGCAAAGGCACTAGTTTGTAAAGAGCTGCAGTTTTCATGACTAAGACTGTTAAATTATGCTGTTTAAAAGTATTAATTCCAATTCATTCTTCCTGCCTGCCATTATAGTATTTTACCAACATTTAGCCTCTGATATAGTTAAGTTTCACTGTGACTAACAAGATTTAATGATAATAGGATCTTGCAGTACCCAACCCTAGAACTTCCTGAAAACAGGCAACCACTTTCACTGACTGCCCTTGCACAGCCATTTATGCCAAACATTTAGGATTTGAGTGCATATTAACTAATGGACTCCCACCAACACAGCAGACTTTCTGCTAAAGTGGAATAGATGGTAAAAGTTTAAAAAGAAACACTTGACCATCTATTTAGTGAGCTGTACTCTTCACTACAAGGTATGGGCTTGCATTAGTTTTTCCCTTTAGGTTGATGCCTAACTTTGAATTTCTTCATCACAGATGAGTAAATGGACAGTGATCATTAAGCAACATCTCGATTATATGCAATGCAACTTGTTTTTATCCAGAGTAGTCAGATTAACAACCCAAGCATTACTAATCCTATTTCAACTGTACTTGCACCTCAGGTGGATAAAATGTAGCTACTGGATTTTGTTGTGCTCTGCTGCTATGAATCAATATTTGTTCCCTAGCAGTTTCCGGGGGGAGTTTGCACTGTTGAAATGTATAATTCAGCATCAAGAGGGATGCTGACTTTAGGCCAAGGCAGTAGCAGTTGGTTGGTAATAATGGCTCTATTGCTGGAGATAAACTCACTGAAGTCTGACTTTTCCAGTGACAGGAATATAATGTACAGAACAGTTGCCATCAATGTGAAAATGGTCTTGCTGTTAAAAATTGCTTATCTCACACAATGTCACATTCGACATGAGTTATCAGTAAGGTCTTTCTTTTCAATGATACAGGACTGTACTCCTACCTACTCAGTGTCTGAGGCAGCAGGGTCACCATTGCATTGGTGCAATCCTTTTTGCTAGTGTCCCCTAGAAACCTGCCTGCCACTCCTGTTTCTGCTTATACATATTTATGATGTCTCTAATTGTTGATCTGGTACCTGGTCCACTGCAGTTCTCTGAGTGACAGCAACCTGGGACACTTCCCCCTCTGCTAACATCAAAGGTGTGGCAGTGATGTGTTTGCCAGCAGGTTCTTTCAACTCTAATCTAGATCTAATACCCACCGAGGTGTCAATATCTGAGCTGGTGGGGCTACAGCAGTTGCCTTGCTGTTTATCTTCTGACCCTTGTCCTCAGAGGTGAAGGAGGGCATGTCATTTGATTATGGTCACTGTGGACATCCTGCTGCTGTCTGTAAGAGAAAAAAAGAGATAGTGTCACAACCAAGAGGTAGTCATTATCACATGTTAACAATAAATTCACAGTGGGATTCATGGAAGAATAGCACAACAATGAACAATGCTTCCTACTTGGTTGCCAGGAGATACGTACCGAGACAAAGCTGCTGCAATGTGACTTTCTGTTCAGGGATAGGCACCGTCTCATACAGCAGAACAGGGCACACCTCAGCTCTTTTTTTGTTGCTTTCCTAGTGCTCACTCACTCTCTGCCTATTGGAGACTCACAGCATTTCTGCCTTCTATTTTTGCATATTGTAATTGCATTCAGAACTTACCAGGCTTATTCTACTTCTGTCTTGCCTTGCCACTTTGCACAGACATACAGCCAGGCAGCCTATCATATTTGTCAGCAATGAAGTGATCCATCGAATTGGCATATATGCATGCATTATGAGGCATCAGTTTATGTGCCAGACACACTGAGTTACAGTTCAACTAAATGGATATGTCTCAAAGTGTAGGGGGGCTCGTCCTCAGTTCAATCAATGGTCATCGGTCAGAGGGTGCTGGCACAATTTGGTAATGACAGGGTCTGATAACAGTCTGGAGGCTTGGACATGATTGGTCAGGCATTAGGGCTAGTCAGACTGTGGTCCACAATCACTCCTGCAGGTCCAGAGCAAGAAGGCAGGGGACTAAGTGTCAGTTGGGAGTTGCAGAGAGATCAGTCAGCATTTGGTCACTCATCAGTTGTGGCTGTCCTTCCAAATCAGTCGACAGGGTTAGCCAATGGTCTGCGCTAATCAATGATGAAATGTTATGCTACACTGAGCTTTTGGGAAAAAGTTGCAATCCCTTAGACAAGGTTCAAAAAAGGTGTGGCACTAAGGTTGACTATCTTCCGTAGCTTGATTTCTTGTGGTGCAGTTCCAACGTTAATCGATCAGACAGGTTATGATGTAAAGTGGTGAAACATTTGCAAATGTGAAATTCTACTTCCAATGAAGTGTCATCTGTACCACCTATGTGCCCTCAGAAGCTTTTCTTACCTATTTCCCTCATAATACTGTGAAGGGCTATTCATAGCTGGCAGTCGAGTTGGGTTGAGTTTTAAATGTGGTGGCAGCAGTGGAAATCCGGGCAGCTCCTGGATGTAGTGGGTGCCCCTTCTGCTGGTGAGCACAAGCACGATACCATAGGAGTGTGGTGCACATATAATAAGGTAAGCTGTGTAAATTGTGTGGGATAACTCACTAGAGGTCACGGAGAGAAACCTTACTGAAATGGATACATCTAAATTTTGGTAAAAATCAGTCTTATATCATAGAATCAAAGAATCCCTGGACACTATGGGAGAATTTAACATGGCCAATCCACCTAACCTGCACATCTGTGGACATACAAACCCATGCTCTAGCTTTGTGGGTCACTGTGTACGATCAGAAGAACTCCATTATTCATGAGCTAGTAACAGAAGGAAGCAATGCAATTTGGCAATCTAGATAAATGCTGAGGATTTCTGAAAACATTTTCAAGTGGCAATTTATTCTGGTATTATTGGGAGGAATATTACATCACCAGGTTCATGGAGACAGTGAACAGAACAAGGTAACTGTTCTCCCATTGTAATATTTCTCCTATCATAGTAATGCAAACTTGAGCAAAATGCACCATTTTTGCATTTGATATTTTTCAGATAATTTGACAGGCACGTGAGAATCCTCCTCAAACTGAAGTAGTTAATGAAATAGCTTTTTCCTGAAACATTGTCTCTTCACACAAACAGAAAAGTCATTCTTTACTCTGTGACCTCTTGTTTTTCTTTTCTTAATGTGATTCTGAGTTCCCAATAAACATCTTGTTTCAATTTGCTTTAAGTATAAAGCCTTTCAAATAAGCATTTGTATATCCACTGGTCAACAGAGAATGGAACCCTGAAAGGACACCAATCCAAGAAAGAGACAAAATAATCAAAGAGATGCCTACGTTACTTTTCAATTTCATTAACTACATTTTTCAGTGTTGTCTCTTTAAGTTATCCAGAGCATCTCCTAACCACACTCTATCAGACTGTGCATTAACTGAAGGAACAGATTTACAACATGAGTGCATTGGATTATTTTGGAAACTGTTGCAAGAAAGAACTCAAGCCTAAAAAGATGAAGAAGAAAGCTTAAGTCCAAAACAAGTAAAAGATAAACTTGCCCCACTGTTTGAGGTCAGTGTTAAATTGAGATCATTGGGGAATGAAAGATTTCAATTTTTCAAGTAGCTCCACAGCTGTACAGAAACCGAAAAGGGATGTTTTGATGACTTGTCTGCACCTAATGTTTCTGAGTCACCAGATCTGGGAATATTTTGCACCAAGTCTCCAGAGAGGGCTTGTGGAGGCATTTAAATTAGTTACTTGTGAGACGTTAGAGAGAAATTTAGAGAAAAAAATCTCAATTGAATATTTCATCCTTGTTGGACGCATTAGTTACCTCTTTCCCTGTTTGAAAACCCACCTCTTTGACCTGGTTCCTATTTAGTCCTTTTATTATCTCTTTCTTTGGCTCAATGTTAATTTTTCTCTGTTAAGCATTTTAGTGTGTTTTCCATGCTAAAGGTACTTGGGAAGTGGATTATACTGATATATTTTATGAGGCCAGGTGGGGTATGTCACAATTCAAGAGTATTAGAATTTGCTTGACAATTTCATTCAACTGCAAGAGAAAGCTTTGCATTCATATGGACATTTTACGACCAAAGATTGTTTCAATATTTTATAGCCAATAGAGTATTTTTGAAACCCTTTAGTGCAGGAAAGAAAAACTGCCAATATGACCACAGCAAAATTCCACAAACAGAATAGTGAAAATGACGAAATAATGTTTTTGCAGTGTCAAGTGCAGGAGTAAATATTGAAAAGGTTGTAAAAGATTACTCTCCCTTTCTTGTTTAAAATAGTGGTATGGGAACTTTAAGATACATCCAAACAGGCAGATGGGGTCAGTTTTACAATTCATCAATTGCAATTTTCAGAACAAGAGTTCCAAACTTCTAAACTTTTCTGTGTGAAAAATATTTCCTAACTTCATTCTTGAAAAATCTGACTCTAATTGTTAGAGTTAACTTTGACCACCTCAGTCCAACACTGGCTTCTTCACATCTAATTGTTGAATTATCTCCCTTAGTCCCAGACTCCACAATCAATAGAAATAGTTTGTTTCTAACTATGCTATCTATTCCCTACCTATTAATAGCTAGAAAGCTTGAATATAAAAGTTTGTGCAAAAATTTGTAGCTCGGGTGCTCGTTGTTGTGGTTCTGTTCGCCGAGCTGGAAGTTTTTGTTGCAAACGTTTCGTCCCCTGGCTAGGCGACATCATCAGTGCTTGGGAGCCTCCTGCGAAGCGCTTGTTTGATGTTTCCTCCGGTGTTTATAGTGGTCTGTCCCTGCCGCTTCCGGTTGTCAGTTTCAGCTATCTGCTGTAGTGGTTGGTATATTGGGTCCAGGTCGATGTGTTTGTTGATGGAGTTTGTGGATGAATGCCATGCCTCTAGGAATTCCCTGGCTGTTCTCTGTCTGGCTTGCCCTATGATAGTAGTGTTGTCCCAGTCGAATTCATGTTGCTTGTTGTCTGCGTGTGTGGGTGTGTGGCTACTAAGGATAGCTGGTCGTGTTGTTTCGTGGCTAGTTGATGTTCATGTACGCGGATTGTTAGCTGTCTTCCTGTTTGTCCTATATAGTGTTTAGTGCAGTCCTTGCATGGTATTTTGTACACTACATTCGTCTTGCTCATGTTGGGTATCGGGTCCTTCGTTCTGGTGAGTTGTTGTCTGAGCGTGGCTGTTGGTTTGTGTGCCGTTATGAGTCCTAGGGGTCGCAGTAGTCTGGCAGTCAGTTCCGAGATGCTCCTGATGTATGGTAGTGTGGCTAGTCCTTTTGGTTGTGGTATGTCCTCGTTCCGTGGTCTTTCTCTTAGGCATCTGCTGATGAAGTTGCGCGGGTATCCGTTTTTGGCGAATACCTTGTATAGGTGTTCCTCTTCTTCTTTTTGCAGTCCTGGTGTACTGCAGTGTGTTGTGGCCCTTTTGAATAGTGTCCTGATGCAGCTTCGTTTGTGTGTGTTGGGGTGGTTACTTTCATAGTTTAGGACTTGGTCTCTGTGTGTGGCTTTCCTTTATACTCTTGTAGTGAATACTCACAGGAATCAATGCCACACTCACAGGAATCCGATTCACGAGAGAAGAAGAAAAGGATAGCCAACTCCCATTCCTAGACGTGATGGTACAGAGAACACCAGACGGAGAATTCACTACAAGAGTATACAGGAAAGCCACACACACAGACCAAGTCCTAAACTATGAAAGTAACCACCCCAACACACACAAACGAAGCTGCATCAGGACACTATTCAAAAGGGCCACAACACACTGCAGTACACCAGGACTGCAAAAAGAAGAAGAGGAACACCTATACAAGGTATTCGCCAAAAACGGATACCCGCGCAACTTCATCAGCAGATGCCTAAGAGAAAGACCACGGAACGAGGACATACCACAACCAAAAGGACTAGCCACACTACCATACATCAGGAGCATCTCAGAACTGACTGCCAGACTACTGCGACCCCTAGGACTCATAACGGCACACAAACCAACAGTCACGCTCAGACAACAACTCACCAGAACGAAGGACCCGATACCCAACATGAGCAAGACGAATGTAGTGTACAAAATACCATGCAAGGACTGCACTAAACACTATATAGGACAAACAGGAAGACAGCTAACAATCCGCATACATGAACATCAACTAGCCACGAAACGACACGACCAGCTATCCTTAGTAGCCACACATCCACACATGCAGACAACGAGCAACATGAATTCGACTGGGACAACACTACTATCATAGGGCAAGCCAGACAGAGAACAGCCAGGGAATTCCTAGAGGCACGGCATTCATCCACAAACTCCATCAACAAACACATCGACCTGGACCCAATATACCAACCACTACAGCGGACAGCTGAAACTGACAACCGGAAGCGGCAGGGACAGACCACTATAAACACCGGAGGAAACATCAAAGAAGAGCTTTGCAGGAGGCTCCCAAGCACTGATGATGTCGCCTAGCCAGGGGACGAAACGTTTGCAACAAAAACTTCCAGCTCGGCGAACAGAACCACAACAAGCTTGAATATAATCAAGCTATTTGATATCTCATTGTAGTTTAACCATTGCAGTCCAGTTCACATTCTGGTAAGTCAACACTGCATTTTGTTTGAGTCCATTATATCCTGAGGTGTGGTGACACAGAACCACTTACAGTATTCCAAGTGTGGTCTAACCAGGCCTTGCATTACTGAAGCATAACTTCTGCTGCCTTATATTCTAGCTAAAAATCATAGAATCCCTATAGAGTGGAAACAGGCCATTTGGCCCAACAGATCCACACTGACCCTCCAAACAGTAACCCATCCAGACCCTATATTTACCCCTGACTAATGCACCTAACCTACATATCCCTGAACTCTACGGGCAATCTAGCATGGCCAATTCACCTGACCTGCACATCTTTGGACTGTTGGAGGAAACTGGAACACCCGGAGGAAACCCATGCAGACACTGGGAGAATGTGCAAACTCCATACAGAGAGTCACCTGAGGCAGGGATTAAAACCTGGGCCCCTGGGGCTGTGAGGCAGCAGCACTGAGCCACCATGCCACCCTGATGTTTTCATAATGCTATTGAAAAATTGGGTCAAGCCACTGATTCTTGGTTTTCATGCAAAATGGACAGAACCATAGAAATCAAAACTTAAAATACATTATCATCATGGTGCTTTAAGTCTTTAAATTATGCCCTGGCTGCTAATATCAGCCCCACACTTGGTAATCATAAATGGCAGAAAAATCAAAAAATGTTCAAGTTGTGGTTTTCGAAGCTTCCTTCATAGACAAAACATGATCTAAATTTCCATTGTTATCCCTGTTTTTCTATTCACAAACAGGCTGGGTGCTCAGTTGCCTATGTAAAACAGTGTTACAGCTTTGGCATTGCTGGACTCTGCAGTCCTTCGTCATTAGTCAGAAAATGAAAGTCATTAATGATTTCTACTTTTATTTAAACACATGTGCAATCTTGCTCACTTGATTTCCCCATTGCTTTTCATGCTCAGATATTTGTCCCATTATGTGAAAGTAACAGGTTTTAACACATTGCCAAATTGCTTCTTTTAGAATTGAAGTGAATCTAAGTGTTCACTGCTTACTAATTCCCTCACTAATGTTAGCGAGGTTAGGAAAATATTATCCCAGTGTTTAATTTTCTTTATGAATCCGTATTATCATGCAGGAACACACAGGAGAATTGCAAGGTTCTGACACTTGTGAAAGTATTTCTGTATTGATCTGTTACGTGGATAATTTAAAAGCTCATGCCAATACTCATATTGATTGTCATGCTTTAAACACAACAACCTTTAAAGTTAAATAATAAAAAAAGAAATTTCTGCAATTTTCAGACTCATTTCCTCATACAAAAGTTTGTTTACAAAGATTTGTTTGGAGGAAAGAAGCACTTTGCGATGTATTTGTCAATTAATATTCATGAGTGTATCTTGCTTCCTCACTTCAGGCAAACGGGAACTGACATACTCTCAGAAATTTGATCCTTTGAGTGTTGTTTATTCACTTGGATTGACTCCCTGTAAGAATCACGCAACCTCATGCCCCGTAGGTGTTGCAGGGAATATTATGGTTCTGATTATTATCGCTTATTACAAAATTACCTTCAAGGGGCACAACAGGGTGTCAAGCAATGTTCACCAAAAGCAATGTAGTATAACCGCAATCAAGTCCCAATCAAAAAGATCCAGTTGTGCCAGTCAACCCAGGCATGTTATCCACAAACCTGGTTATGCAATTACCAAATTATATTTATACATAATCTGCAGTAAATGTCACTTTGATGTCCTGCAATAGTAATCCCAAAATCTTTGGATGTCACAGCCGTGTGCTGTCAGACAACTTGTGTTTATACAGTGACTGAAACATAGTAAAATGTCCCACATATCAAATAAAATTCAACAGTGTATGTTTAAGGAGATTTTGGGGCAGATGAATGAAAACTTTATCAAAAGGTAGATTTTAAGGAGTTGCAAGTGATGCAAGTGAGGTGGATAGTTTAAGAATACCAGTGCTTTAAGATCTCATCAGTTGAAGACACAGCCATTAATATTGAATCAAATGTAACTGAGATTGCCGAATGACCTGAAGAAGAAGTGTGTTCACAGAATTCTAAGGGAAGAGATGACACCAGCAGGGAGAAGTGAAGCCCATGGAGGGAATCAAAAACTGGGATGAGAATTTCAGGATCTAGACATTGCCAGACTGAGATCTAATGTGGGTCAGGAAGCTTGGGGTGTTGTGTGTGTTTGGATACGTGCAGCAGAGGTTTGGGTGAGTATAATGGCAGCATGCTACAGAGATTGGTTCCAATGAGTTTGAGGTTTTGTATCTGGGCTGCCAAGCACCTGCCATGCATGACAGTTTCTTGATCAGCTCCTTCTGATGAGATATGCATGACTATATAACCTTTTGTTTAAAATTGGATATGTTGTGATGCATTGCTGTGACAGGTGGGACTTGAACCTGTAACTAGGAGAAAGTGAGGTCTCCAGATGCTGGAGTTCAGAGTCGAGAGTGTAGTGCAGGAAAAACACAGCAGGTCAGGCAGCATCTGAGGAGCGGGAGAATCGACATTCGGGCATAAACCCTTCATCAGGATTCCTGATGAAAGGCTCCAGCCCGAAATGTCGATTCTCCAGCTCCTCGGATGCTGCCTGACCTGCTGTGTTTTTCCAGCACTACACTCTTGACTCTTGAACCTGTAACTTCTAGCCCAGCTGGTTGGAGTACTGTTACTGTACCACAAGATGTTTTGTAAGAGTGTACCTGTGCCTCCACGATTGGGCACATTTCCTATCAGCGCAGTGATAACACCTGAAATCCATCAGCTCATTTGATGGAAGACTTCATTGTCGACCGGAATTGTTCACAAAGCTAGCATTTCACATTTCATAACAATTTATTTAATTTCAAGAAAACTCAGGCAGACATGACAACACAGTAAAATTGATTGCGCTCTTAACTTTTTCCACTTGGTGGAAACTAGAGTGTAAAGCTGCATCAGACTTGGAACTTATTTACTTCCATTGATCTCAGTTTCATTTGGTGTGTCATTATGCCAACACACTCCTTTGATTATCAAATTATGGCTGTGCTTGTGATTGAATGCAACTAAATACCCATCTAGTGCATACACATGTTTTTTTTTCTCTTCTTTGCTCAGTTTTCTTCCTCTCTTGCTGATACTTAACTGACTGTAGTTTCATGAGCCTTGACTGCTCTCCAATACTTCATTCATAGAACTTGATATTATATGGTCATTTGTGGTTATTTCCAATGCCACCACTATGTCGTTAGAATTTCTGATTCCAAATCTGAACAAAATTTACTGTCTCAAAAACTTGTCAGTTATAAAACGCTATTGATTTGTAACAATTGTAGGAATTCATGTGCAAAATGTAATTGCATCATTATTTAGTTGAACTCTCAACATTTTTCTAATTTCAACTGATGCTGTTACAAGAAATGTTAGATCCCAGACTAACATCTAGCTTTGATAGATTTTGTTTTGTTTTTCATTGAAACATAAATATGCAATAACCCAGATTTGATTTTAACAATAAGACTGGAGTTTACATACAAGAAATGATGATGAAAGAATAAACCAAGCTATTTACATGTAACACAATATGAAACATTTTGAAATGTGGTTAGTACACAACAGAACTTAAAATGTCTTAGCTGCAAATAAGCTCCTCAGAGTTCTACCAAAACATTTTTGGTCTGGAACTTTCAGATAAAATCCTTATACTGATTAACCTATTTTCTAATGTTTCCAAATCAACTGATGGTTTTAAAACAAACTATCTTGCAGTTTCAACTTCAACCAGGACTTCTGCAAACTGATCCAAAAGCTTATGAGGAAAGGATTTCTCTCCTACGTTAAAATAAAATATGAATTCTTCTAACTAAATGCAAGCTAATGCTTTTCAACTGTCTACTTGCAAAATTCTCATAATACAAACAAATCCCAATAGCCGTCCAGGAAGTCTCTCTCTTATTGGTTTTAAAATAAACATTACTTCAAAAATACTAACAAGTGAATCATTAAACTACCTCATATAGAGCAAAACCCACATTCCAGTAGTTCAAAATCCAACTCTAAGATAAATGATATTAAAATATGTATGAACCAGATGCCTTACATCACATTATGTACTGACAAATAAAGATTTATGAATCCCCAACTACACATTGAACATAGCAACTTAGCTGAAATGTATAGCATTAAACCAGGATCCGCAGATGCTGAAGATCTGAAACAAGGACAGAAATTGCTGGAGAAACTCATCAGGTCTGGTAATAACTGTGGAGCGAAAGCAGAAAGAGGTTCTGAAGAAGGGTCACTGGAGTGAAAATATTAACTCTATTTTTTTCCGCACAGATGCTACCAGACCTGCTGAGTTTTGCCAGCAATTTTTTTTTGTAGTTGGAATGTATGTTCATTCTAATGGGGGTTTAACTCTTCACTGAGGGTGTCTTTTCTCAAATCGTTTCCCATATAATTGACCTTGTCATCTAACGCCAGAACGTGGGAGAAATCTTTAAGCCAGCAAACCGTATTGAAGCGGGTATCAGTGCGCTAGCATAAAATTATTATATTAAAAATAATTAAATAAAAGCATTCTGCTTACCCTAAAAACAAATAATAGTGTTTCTGTTACAGTTAAATGGAAACTGGAATATTATTGTACTTAAATCTCTGGCAGTAATGTCGAATGGCCTCTGCCTTATAATGGTGCAAAGAAGCAACATGACATGCTAAGTGCATTGTAACAATTTAACATTCCTCAATATTGAAAGGGCACCGATATCAGCCACGAGTAACGCAGGTTTGGAAACATGGAAGTGCAGTCCCATTTTACCATAAGCGGTTCCTGAAACAGCTCATCGCTCAGTGGATATCTTGAAATTAACCAGCAATCCTTGTGACATTTTTAAAGGCCTGTTCTGCACTCGGACAACTACAATCAGTTCAGGGCTCCCTGCACAGTTCCTGTCATTTGACCCAGACATGGCAGACAGGGGGAAATTGATGTCCTGCTTTGTGAGCAGGAACTAGGAGGTCTTGCTGGATGGAGCAATGCAGAGGCAGGACTTCTCCTACCCCCACACCAGCAAAGGAGCCACAACACATGTCCATGCCAGCCTGGCCCGAGGGCTAAAATGTTAACTCTATTTTCTCCTCGCAGATGTTGCCAGACCTGCTACGTTTCTCCAGCAATTTCTTTTTTTTTGTAGTTGGAATGTATGTTCATTCTCATAGGGGGTTAACTCTTCACTGAGGGTGTCTTTTCTCAAATCTCTTCCCATATAATTGACCTTGTCAGCTAATGCCAGAATGTGGGAAAAATCAGCAAACCATATAGAGGCAGGTCGTTCCATGCCCTAGCATGAAATTATTACATAACAAATAATTAAATAAAAGCATACTGCTTACCCCAGAAGTCTAAACATAAATGATGTTGTTTCTGCCATTCTTCATTACAAACTGGAATAATATTGTATTTAAATCACTGGCAGTAAAGTCGAGTGATCTTGCTGTTATAATGTTGACCTACAATGAAAGGACATGGAAAGAATTTGGGAATCTGTTTTTCAAATATGCAATACAACAAAAATGAATTGTAAGATCTTCAAGTAGAGCTTCATGTTGTGAATGTTCAGGAAACTCAAGCTTTTTTTCACAGTTTAGAGATAGATCCATTGGATCTAACATCGTGGAGTGAAAGTGTCACATTGCATTTTAAACCAGCCACCAGCATAAACCTACAGGATACATTTTCTGATCTGAGAATGAATCAGCTAGCACTTTCATGTTTCCAAACCTGCATCCTTGATGGATGATATTGATACCCTTTCAAAATTGAAGAATATTACATTGTTAAAATGCACTTATCATGTCATTTTGAAATGTATCAATATCACTCATCAAACCTCCTGTTGTCCTCTCATGCCTACTCCCCCTCCCATGACCACTGCCCATCAATCAATGGGTTCATCCTTTCTTTCGTTGATCCATAAATTATTCAAATTAATAAATTAAATGTTTTAAATTATAAATTAACTAGCTCATGCGTTGTGTGATATTTACACTTGTGAATGCAATGTTTGCCCTTCAACCTGGACACAGAACATTATTAATTTCTACAAAGTGAAGCAACATTCAGTGAAGTTTAAATGCAGCCTAAGTAGTATCATGGATCATTGGTTAAGACATTGTACATGTTTGCGAACAGAGAGCTCCTTTGTGGTTGAACAACTTGTTCTTTAGTGACCCCTGCTGGTAACATATTTCACATGTAAAGGAACAGGCTCCAAATTTATTACATAAACATATCCCAAATCCTCGTAACAGGAAACAATCAAGACTATCATTCTCACAAAATTACCTCAAACTATTCCAGTTATTGCATATATTATCATGAAATCATTTATTTATTCAGACTAAACATAGGTAAAGTCACCATAGTCACACTCTCTCATTGGATGATTGGTGGTGCTTTAACGTGTGTGTCACGACATCTCAGGCAAGAGACAAGGTCAAGAAGGCAGGATCTTCATGATGACCTCAACGGGTACTTGGAATTGAGCCTATCGGCATCATTCATCAGCTGTCCAACCAATTGAGCTAACTAATCTCACTAATCAAATACTATAATGTTAGTTGTTGAACTGCTGAGTAATATGGAATGCCATGGAACATGAAGAACATTATTCCATGTAATACAGTTCCGTTATAATGGACGTAAATATCTGCTGAAGCTGATTGACACACCCACA
The DNA here is from genome assembly GCF_037043375.1 of Chiloscyllium plagiosum. Classification (NCBI taxonomy): domain Eukaryota; kingdom Metazoa; phylum Chordata; class Chondrichthyes; order Orectolobiformes; family Hemiscylliidae; genus Chiloscyllium; species Chiloscyllium plagiosum. The sequence continues at coordinate 20,159,056 of NW_028270172.1, forward strand.
AATCATAAAATGTGTGGGTTTTTGGAAAATTGTTCTGAATTAATGTTATACATTGTTCCAACTATATTTTATATTCAGTTGTTTTGAAAATAACTTTCGCTGAAGATGTTAGTCAACATCAATAAACTGCATAAAGTTATGTATTAAAGGATTCAAATTTTCATCGGGAAGGCAGAACAATTTAACGTCATCTGCTTGATCGAATGGATGTAAAATATCTCATTCAACTTTTTTTTATTCATTTGCAGGATGAGGGCATCGCTGGTTGGATTTCTTGCCCCCAGTGTCAGCCATATTGTTGTGGTTCTGGAGTCACATGTCAGCCAGACCAGGTAAGGCTGGCAGTTTCCTTCCCTAAAGGTCAAAAGTGAATCAGATGGGTTTTTAAAACAATCAACAATGGATTTGTGATATCATTAAAACCTTAAGTCTGGATTTTAAAAATTGAATTCAAATCTCACCATCTTCTGTGGCAGGGTTTGAATCTGATTCCCTAGAACATTATCTGGGTCCCTAGATTAACAGTCCAGCAATAATACCACCAGACCATCATCTCCCTGGTTTGCAGTAGAGCAGGGAAGATGCTTACACTGTCCTGGACGATATTTATCCTTTGCTCAGCATCACAGAAAAACTGATTATCTGCTTAGTTATCTGTGGGAACATGCTGTGCATATGTTGGTCGCTGCCTTTCTAGATTATCACAGTGACCACAAGTGAGTGTGTCATTGGCTTTGAGATGTCCTGTGACCATGAAAGGGGCTATATCAATGCAATTCTTGCTCTGTTTCCTCATTATCATTGATGTTCTCTGTTGGCACCCTGCGCCTCAGCAAGATTGGCTTCCAAATCCTTACCCTCATTTTCAAACCCCTCTCCAACTTCTGTTCACCATATTCTGTAATATATGTCTGTTCTTCCACTCTTTTGAACCTTGTTTATTGTGAATTGAATCGTCCTTTGTTCCACAATCAGTGGCAGAGGTTTTGTAAGGCACACTCTTACTGTTTTCTAACTATTTCTTAAAACATTACTGCCTTGCATTCTCCTAAAATGCCCCCTCTCTCACTGTGTGCACTTCAATTTCCTGGTGTGTACTTCTCACCATGGAAACCACTTTGTTCACTCAAATCAAGAAACTAATTGGAGCAGTGGTTAGGAATACAGATACATGAATTGTTGAAAGTTAGCTGTAGGCCTGCTTTCCCAGTACAGAGCAACAACTGGTGGTGGTTTAACCTGAGGGTCAAAACACCCCTACTGAGGAGAGAGCTTGAGAAGCAGAGTCCTTCAGGGATTCAGTCAGTGCAAGAACTGAACCCACACTCTTGGCATTACACTACATTGCAAACCAGCCATTCACCCAAATGAACTTATCAAAAGCTAGCAAGGCAACTTGATAAGGCTGTAATGATTTCCAAGGGAGTCATTTTCGTGTTGTTCTGGAATCACATGTCTGCCAGACCAGGTAAGGATAGCAGTTTCCTTCTCTAAAGGTCAAAAGTAAGCCATTCCTCTAGATTTATTCTGAAGGAATAGAATGTAGAAGTTTGGTGGTAATGTTAAATGTTTGTAGAACCTAGGTAAGATTTCATTTTCAGTGCATGTGCAGTTCTGATTCCATTCTACAAAAGAGTATATTGAAGTACCTGAGAAGAGATTGTGAAAATGCGAAACCAATTGCCACATCAAAGAAATAAAGTATTGAGGTGTTTAAAGGATGATCTGATCTTGAGGAAGAATGATATAGGTGGATTATAAAGAACAGAGTGGGAAGACGATATCTTTTTATCCTATATCTTTGATCATGGACTGGAATGGGCAAAGTACGACTATAAAAAGCAAAGGTTGTTTAAGGGATTGCTGTACTTTTTGAAAGTAGGTTACCAACACTACTCCAAAGTGTTGTTTACACTGTTGTTTGTTCAACCAATAGGGAATGTTTAGTTATCGACAAACTAGCATCAGCGAGTGTGGAGAATATGAGTTCAGCTAGCAACAAATAGCTGCTGGTGTCTGGAGTTGTGATCAGTTGTTGATGACAAAGGCCTTCTGTTAGCCAACAGTTATGTGATTGGCTCCCAGATAGCTGTAGAGTTTGTGGTTATGTATGGTATAGGCACAAGCTTTCAGACCTCTGGAAGGGGACATGGCATCCTTTTCACTGCAGCAAAAAGTACTCAAAGCCTGCACAAAGTCAATTTATTTTCCTCACCAGTTGCTGTAACCTAGTTGTGAAGCAGTTACTCTGTGCTTGCTACAAGCAGGTGAAAGTACCTGCAGAAGAGACATTAAGGAACAGCAAGTCCTGGCCAATCAAAAGGATAATCTCAGTAAAGCCTGTGGACAGGGACCACAGAATTGCCTTCCCTGTTCTTCCCAATATCAGTAACGCCAATGTTTTTTTTTTGTTTGTTTGCCTGTATGTGCGTATACAAGGAGTTTTTTATAAGGTGATTAGAATTTTAACCAGTAAGTTAGATGTGGACTGTCCATAGTTGTTTACTTGTAGCTAGAATCTAGTTAATTTTAATAAATAGTAATTTCTGTTAGGTACAGAAACCTGGTCTGTGCTTTCTGTTAATCTAGTCTGAAAGCACAGGGATGTTTTTATACTTTAATAAAATCTTTAACTTTTCTGATGATTCTGGGAATAGTGTTACTTCATTTCCAGTGTGTTATCCCAGTGAGGCAATAAAGAAAGAGTGCATTGAGAATAAACACCTGGCAGAGCCTGTTCACCCAAATGTCCTGATTTAGCCCTTTAGGTTCGACATAATGTTAAGTAATTGTATTCATCATCTTGCTGCAAGGCTGGTGTGCTGAGTTGAATGCACTTGGGCAGTAGAATCTTGAAGGGTGCAGTCCCATTAACATAGAAATGTTAAAGGACCCCTGTTCACTCCATGGTTTTGGCAAGATGTCAGAACTGGAGCAATTTGTGACAGTGAAAAGAATGAAATACAAGCCACTCACTCCAGAGGACAATTCTTCATCAGAAATGTAATTCTATTTGCACAATTGGATATTTTGCAAGCTGTGCCACTATTTTTTCTAAATTGAATCATGACAAATTATTTAGTACGATTTCCTGTGTAGCTTCGTAGTCTCTGAATAAGAAAGTGGCAGCCGGATCTCTCAAAATGCCAGGCACAAAAAATACCACTTTATTGTTGTTCCATAGGAAATTTATGATAACATTGCAAAATAATTGACTCTGTGATTTTCTCCATTCTTGGACAAAGACTTTGCTGTGTGAAAAATCACATGTGACAGGAGAGAAAGGCAACACACGAGTGTTTAAGTTGCTGCTATGTGGTCACTTCATATCATTTGAAAGGACTTATAATTACAAACTCAAAATCGACTGTATAATTCATAAGACAAATTTATGGATTATGGATCATGAAGTACATCATCAATCAATGTTTTACTATTCTTCAGGCTTTTCAAGTGTATTATAATTGAGATATAGTCCAAAACCCATCTTGAAAAGCATTTAAGTGACCAATCTTGTAATATTATCAAAAGAAACAAAATATTTTTAATGTAATAGGTTTTCAACATTCTTACCCATATTCTTAAAATTAACATTACAATATACTCTTCATGGAACAATGTATGCACTGAGCTCTCTCCTAGTAGAGCTCAATCATGAGATTTACAACCCACTGGATAAATTTATTTATCAATTGTTTTTCTTTCCTTTTAATTCTCAAAAACATCTTTTGCTTTCAACTCTCTTATAAGCTCATTAAACATTTCTTGATGCTAATATACCTAAGCATGAGTCCAAAATTCTTTGTGCCTCAGAACAAAGATTGCAGAAACCCACACATGGAGTCTTTGAACATAGAAGAGGTTGTTATTTTCAACACCCATGATTCCAGCTGGCTAGCAAACTTTCACCATCTTCCATAGGTGTACCGAAGGACTTAGCTGAGTGATAATCATGCTCTTAGACAGTATTATGACACACCTTTCATGGTCTTTAAGTCCTCAGTTGGGATTTGAACCCAAAGCTTTTGACCCAGAGGTTAGGACATTATCTTTGCACCACAACACCTCCTGCAACCTTTAGTGGTAGGTATGATACAGGAGCAGTCCGGTTTAGAAAAAGGGCTTGCATAATGTAGTACCTGCATCATCTGATATACAACTTTGAAGGCAATGACTGTTATACACTCAAACCCAGGATGAATTTTGCACAAAGTAAAATCTCACAAAGAACAACAAAATTGACCAATTAATAGTTTATTTTTGGTGGTGGTGTTTAGAGAAAATTAGCCAGGGCATCAGGAGAACATCTTCGTCTGCAAATAATACCAGGGAATATTACCAAATAATACCAAAGAAGCACCTATTAGAATGCAGCAGCATGATATCAATTCAGGTAATTTGCATGTGTCTATGGTTTGGACCCCTGAGCTTCAAGAAATGGAATCTGTGCTTCAGCGCCAAGACTAGGGCTCTATGTCTCGAATGTACACCGAGGGTTCATTGACTTCAGATGTTCATAAATGAGCCTTTTTAATTTGCACAGAGCTGGTTCCTGTCCAAGCAGCAGGTGGACCCTGTAATCCAAGGGCCAATCAGAAGCCTTTCAAATTAAGAGAAGCAATAACTGCAACAAAGGATAAGTAGCTGACCGTGTGCTACAAATATTCCCTTTTCACCATCTCCTTTACAACTTTAAATAAAAGCAAGAGGAAAAAAAGCAATTATTGTGGGGAGTTGGTGAGTGTGGGATCCTCTCCATGATAACCTTTGACTGTACCCCTATCCAGGCAGTCAGTTTAGTTTCTGCAGGCCTGGCTGGAGCACTTGGCACATTGTCTTACTGTTGGGTGTGCACTTCAGACAGTTGAACCACCCTCTGTCTGGTCTGGTATCTTAACAATCCTAATTGTCCTCTTCATAGGAGCCAATAGTCCTGCTAAGTGCCAAGCTCATCTTTGCCAAAATATCTCAAGCTGAGATTCAGGTCAGTAAACCAGCATGCCGCCCATCTGCTTCTGGCGGCATGAAAACTACAATGAAGGAGCTAGATTTCAAAATTCAAATTCTCCAGAAAAAAAGAGATCAAGAATGACAGTGCAAATGATTGTGGCAGTCTGGTGGTAAAAGAAAAGAATGTGTCATATTTCTTTCTCTTCAAAGGCCTGAAAAAAATGTATTTTCTTCATATTGCTCTGGCTTTATTGGTCTCGGTGTGATTTCTGTTGTCTTAAATGACAGTGTAGCTGCACAATTTGGAAGTCAATGCAATTCTTTCACCCATGCTTAAACATCATTTGATAACATTATTAATATTATATCTCCGTTGACAATACTTTGTGAAAATCTGAATGGTGCTGGGCAGAAAATGGGATGTTGGTCAATGGATTCTACATGTGTTTAGGATTTTTTGGCAGCAACACAAAAACCATGAGGCAAATCTGCAGCTAGCTCAGTCTGCTTCTGTAGGGCTGTACTGTTTAAAAGTACAAAAAAAATGGTATCAGGTCAGAACCCAGATGAGAAAAATGTTATTCTATCTAATATTTTAGTGGAATGTTGCCAAAGATGAAAACAATGTCCCATTTATCAGCAGACCTTTTTCCTGATTTTAGTTCCTGTTCTGATCTGCTGTTACCAGGGTTACAGATTCTGGCAGGGGAGATGAATACGATGATCAAGCATACCTCCACTATCTGTACACACAAACCAGAAGGTTATGGTGTGAAAATGTTACTTCATGAATTTCCTCTCCTCATGTCAGTTCGTGCCCCAACTTCACCGGTAACCTTGATGGTGTGTAGAGTTCCAACAGAGTTTTGTCACCGGCAACGTGAAGACTTGCAGCAAACCTTCAATGTAGGCACAGCACAACACTGTCAGTTCAACACTATCCACTTCTTTATGGTTTCTGCCTATTCCTTGAGAGTACTACTACTTAAATGTCAAAAGGAGACTTATTCATCAGTCAGTATCACCACCGTTTTAGTCTATTTCATATAGACTACCAGGAGATGTTGCACTGAATATGGAGGCAGTTATTGATGGCTGCTAAGTATCCAGCTGGAAGACCATGGAAACTAAATTAACTAAAATAAGACAAGTGATAATATAAACTAAAGGGTAAGATTCTGAAAGGTGTGCAGAAGCACAAAGACCTGAAGACATATGTGTACAAACGGTAGAAGGTGGCAGGACAGGTTGAGAAAATTGTTTATAAGGCATATTGGATCTTAAATCTTTAAACAGAAGCATAGATTACAAAAGCAAGGAAATTATGGTGAACCTTGGTGAAACACTCTTTTACCTCAGCTGGTGTGTTCTGTTCAATTCTGGGCACCACATTATGAGAAAGGAATGAAGGTACTAGAATAGTGCAGATAAGATTGACAAGAATTATTCTTTGGTTTCAGACATGTCAGTCACAAGGATAGAATGGAGAAACTGAAGCTGTTCTCCTTATAGAAGAATGAACATTGTGACGGATTTGGACAGGCTCAATAGGGAATGATTGTTTCCATTAGCAGAAGATGTTAGAAACAGAGGGCCTAGACTTATGGTGAATAACAAAAGAACCAACACTTTTTTGAGGCAGAGAGTGTAAGGATTTTGAATGAACTGGCTGACAGTACAATGGAAGCAGATTCAATTGTGGCTTTTAAAAGGTCGTTAGATAATTATTTGAAAGTAAGTGTTTGTAAGGTTCAGCAAAAAAGATAGGATTGTTGCAGGATTAACCTATTTTGCTCAAGCAAACAGTCAGCAAAAATAAAATGGGCTGTAATTCTATGATTCAATAAAATGAGTGTGGGAAGCTTTTCATCCAGATGTTGCTTTTCAACTGTGTGCCCAGTTTGTTTAGTAATTTTAATCAATCTATTCAAATGTATTAACACACACCCCTGGAGCAGGTGAGACATCCTGAAAGGATTCCATCCCATTCTCCCAGTTCCTTTGCCTATGTCGTATCTGTTGGCTTGATGCCACCTTCCAAAACAGCACTGCCGACATAGCTTCTTTCTTTCATACACGGTTTCCTGCCCATTGTGGTTGACAGGACCCTCAATCGCATTTGACCTATCACCCGTGCTTCCACCCTTGCCCCTTCCCATCACTCACAACAGCGTGATTGAGTCCCCCTTGTCCTCATTTTTCATCCCACCAGACTCTGCATTCAAAGAATCATTCTCCACCATTTCAGACAACACTAGCAGAACGCCACCACCAAACACATCTTCCCAACGCTCTTCCTGTTTGTATTTCACAGGGACCGTTCCCTCCGCAACACCCTAGTCCATTCCTCAACCACCAACACCACCTCCCCTTCCCATGTAACACCTCTTCCCCACTCACCATCCAAGAGCCTGATCAGTTCTTCCAAGTGAAGCAGCATTTCACCTGTACGTCCTACAATCTGATGTACTGTATTCGCTGCACCCAATATGGCCTATTCTGTACTGGAGAAACCACAGACTAGATGACAGCTTTGCAGAACACCTCCGGTCCATGAGCAAGCATGACCCCGATTTCACATAGCCGGTCATTTTAACATGGCATCCTGCTGGCATGCCAACTTGCCTGTCCTTAGCATGCTACAATACTCCAGCAAATCACAGCGAAACTGGAGGACCAACATCTCATCTTCAGGCTAGGCACTTTATAGGCCTTCTGGGCTCAATATTGAGTGCAACACCTTCAGGTCGTGAACCCACTCCTATCCCTTCCCCTTCTTTTAACTTAACTTGTTACATTCTCTGGCATCATGTCCTCTCTCCCCTCCCTCTACTCCAGTAGGACTGTCTGTTCTTTCCAGTCTGGTAGTTAGACACACCATTGTTCTGCCACTCCCACATTCGGATCACATAATCTGCTCTATCCTTTCTCACCCCCTACTATTGCATAAATACTGCCCCCTCCACACTCCATGTCAGCTCTGATGAAGAGTCATCTCGACTCAAAATTTTAGCTTGCTCTCTCTCCACAGATGCTGCCTGACCTGCTGTGGTTTCCAGCATTTCTTTTCTTCAGTCCAGATTCCAGCATCTGCAGTAAATTCCTCCTTGTATATTATGCCTACAGGTTGACAGACTACATTTTATCTAACAAATTTTCGTGCTTCATATTCTTAACTGTTTAGATTCCTTTAAGGTGTGCCATCTACTTGCAGGCCAATAAATACTCTAGATGGCCACCCGAGCCACCACCACACCTTACAACATATTTTCCATGAATGTGTTGTAGATTAGTGATTGCAGACCAATCTCTGTACAGTTAGATGCAATTCCCAACTGTGCAATCAGAAGATTGTAAGTCTATAAGACATAGGAGTCTAAAGTAGGTCATTCAACCCATTGAGTCTGTTCTGCAATTCAATCAGATTATGGCTGCCTGATAATCCTCAATGCCATTTTCCTGCCTTTTCCCTTTGAGTTTAAAAATCTATCTATCTCAGCCTTGAATACATCTAACCATCCAACCTCTATAATCCTCTGAGGTAAATAATTTCATAGATTGACTACCCTCTGAGAGAAGAAATTCCTCTACATCTTTATCTTTAATGAGTGACTCCTTACTCTGAAATTCTGCCCTCTCATCCTAGACTTGGTCCCAGGGTAAGCAACTTTTCCACATCTACTCTGGCAAGCTCCATAAGAATCTTATATATTTTAATAAGGTTGCCTCTCAGTCTTCTCAACTCCAATGAGTACAGGCCCAACCTACTCAACCTCGTGTGCCTCCTCTGGACTGGCTTGAGTATCTTTCCATAGATATATGAACAAAACCTTTTCACAATATTCTTGGTATGGTCTATCTAGTATCTTGTAGATATTTTAAATCAACCTATTTGGACGTGTTACAACACATATTTGGGACAGGTGAGACCTGATCTTTTGTCCCAGAGGTAGGGACACTATAATTGTGTCACAAGAGCCCTAATAAATTTCAACTTCAGCGCTTTAACCACTCAGCTTTGACGAGTACCTTCCATAGCTTTAGTAGGCCCTGCTGAACAATTCTGCATTGCTAATAATGACAGTAACAGTCACTTTAAGATTATTATTTTAACTTATAACAAGACTTTTTCATGCATGATAGAAGCATCATCTATTTGTAACAGGGATCACTTCTCTGCAAACAAGAGCAATCTGTTCAAGCCTTGTAGTTTTTTTGAATTATCTTGGAACTTATGGAGTCTACAGTTCCCCTTTGCTCTCTCTGTAGCAAAATCTCAGCCAGAGTCAATTAATTAGCACCATTGCCCTACAATTGTGAATTGAGCTTTTGAAATTAGTATTTTTGCATTTGTCCTGATGAGCACATGAAGAAAAGAATCAGCAAGAAGTCCCTCTGTTCAGCGATATTCAAAAAATGAATTTGTACTTTGGATACAGCACATTATTGGTGCCTGGTTTGTTTACTTTTGAGTATCAATCCTTTAAGGGCTGAATGCATCAGATTGCCTTAAACGCTTAATGCATCCTTTTAAGTATTTTGAGTTAAGTAGTTTCAATGAGGTCATCTCTCATTCTTTGAAATTCTAGAGAACACTGGCCCAGGTTATCCAACCTCTCTTCATAGGACAATCTTGTAATCCCAGGAGCAAATCTGATAAACGTCTATTGTAGTCCCTATATGGCAATGATATCCTTCCTGAAAAATGGCACAGAGTGCTCCAGATGGGGTCTAACTAAATTTCTGTACAATTGAAGGAAGACTTCAAATCGTCTTTCAATAAAAAATAGACTCCTTTAGTCTTTTTAATAGCTTGCTGCATCTGCATGTTATCCTTCAGTGACTTATTAACAAAGATACTTAAGTCCCTTCATACATCTACATTGAAAGTATTTTCGGAGGAGGTAGATAGAGTTTTGAAACATCAGCGACTTAAGGGCTCTGATGAACTGAGATGAAACAGAAGCTGAGTCCTGGGACAGATCAGCCTTGATCTTATAGACTGCTGAAGCTGCTTGAGGGGGTGAATGTTCTACTCCTATTTCTTTTGTTCTTGTGTCCTACACTTTCCAACCTCTTACCATCTAAGAAATACACTATGCACCTGTTCTCCTACTAAAATGGATAACTCCACATTTTTTCATATTATAATCTGTCATGATCCTGCCCACTCACTAAGTAGGTCTACATCCTCCTGAAGTCACTTCATATCTTCCTCCACACACAGATTTCTACTTAGCTTTGTATCATTGACAAATTTGGATTTGATCCCTGCATCCAAATCATTAATATATATTGTGAACAGCTGGGACCCAATACTGATCCTTGTGGCACCCTGCTAACCACAATCTGCCATTACAGAAATGACACATTTATCCCAATACAATTTTCCAATCCTTAATATATTTTAGTATACTATTTCCTCCTTCATGTGCTTTAATTTTTACAAACCAACATCCTATGGAGAACCTTATCAAACACTTTCTGAAAATTCAATTTTCGTTCATAACATCCTCAAAATCTCCAACAATTTTGTCAAACATGACTTTCCATTTCCAATTTCATGTTGTCTATTCCTAATCTGATCATTACTATCCAAGAGTCTATTTATTATGTCCTTTTCATAGATTCTAGCGTTTTCCTTATTATTGATGTAATGTCTATAGTTCCCGGTAGTTTAGTTCACATTACAACATCCATGAGCACCTGCCATCATTTACATTACTTGTTGCTTGTCCTGGTGACAGAATCATAGATCCAAAATCAGCTTTAACAATGATTTAGTGGTCTACTTTGCTAGTCTGTTCCGTTTAATCTTCAGTAGAGCAGCATCAATCTAAAAGAAGCAACAGAGGGAAAAAACTGATTTTATCAATCCGTGACACAGTACATGAGTGGGACTCAGCGATGTGATATCTTACTCTGGTGAGATTTTAAATTGTAAATAAGAAAATGAGAGAAAATGTTAGGTTCTAGCAATGTCATGTTGTCAAATTCACTGCCTGCTTTGACCCAACACTCGGCAAATAGTTTGGAATGAAACACATCTGGTTCATAGGATGTGCTTCTACAGGGAACAATGGACTTGTTCATTGCTGTATCAAGGGAAGCAGCTCTTAAATGCAGTGTAGCCTGTTCAATATAGAATCCCTAATGATTTAACTTAATAGTTGATTTTTGTTTTGTTTATTTTGTCATGCACCAAAGAATTAAAGTGATTTGACTGAATAGCCCCACCACATGTCAAAAATACTGCTCCTTGCTACCAGCTAATTAACATTGATGGGCAATAAGTTCCAGTTGCTCTATTTACACTAAGGTAATAAGACCGGTTGCTTTGTTCACCCCAAAACAACATAACTCAGAATAATGGATATCTCATCCATATACATTCACTTCTTATTTTGTCGAATCATGGACATAGAGTCATAGAGATGTATAGCACGGTAACAGACCATTCAGTCCAACTTGTCCACGCTGACCAGATATCCTAAATAAATCTAGTCCTATTTGCCAGCATTTGGCCCATATCCCTCTAAACCCTTCCTATTCATATACAGATCCAGATAGCTTTTAAATGTTGTAATTGTATCAGCCTCCACCACTTCCTCTGGCAGCTCATTCCATACGCACACCACCCTTTGCATGTAAACGTTGCCCCTTAGATCCCTTTTAAATCTTTTCTCTAACACCATAAACCTATGCCCTCTGGTTTTGGACACCCCCACCATGGAGAAAAGACCTTGTCAATTTACCCTATCTATGCACCTCATAATTTTATAAACCTCTATAAGGTCACCCTCAGCCTCTGACGGTCCAGGAAAACAGCCTCAGCCTATTCAGACATGCCCTATAGTTCAAACTCTCCAACCTTGGCAATATCCTTGTAAATCTTTTGTGAACTCTTTCAAATTTCACAACATCTTCCAAAGCAGGGAGACCAGAATTGCATGCAGTACTCCAAAAGTGGTCTAATCAATGTCCAGTACAGCCACAACCTGGCCTCTCAGCTCCTATACTCAATGCATTGACCTATGAAGGCAAGCATACCAAATACTTTCTTCACTATCCTGCCTACATTCGACTCAACTTTCAAGAAATTATGATCCTGCACTCTAAGGTCTCTTTGTTTCGCAACACTCCCCAGGACCTTACCATGAAGTGTATAAGTCCTTCCCTGAATTGTCACTCCAAAATGCAGCACCTCACATTTATCTAAATTAAACTCCATCTGCCACTCCACCCTCTCCTCCCTGACCTATCACCTTCATCCCCTCCCCCACTCATCCATTGTACTCTATGCTACTTTCTCCCCACCCCCACCCTCCTCTAGCTTATCTCTCCACGCTTCAGGCTCTCTGCCTTTATTCCTGATGAAGGGCTTTTGCCCGAAACGTCGATTTCGCTACTCAATGGGGAGTGTCTATATTACGTGGTCCCACTATCCTTACTGAATTAGTTTCGTAGAACATATGATATGTTCCATCAAATGCATACTCATCATGTGTCAAGCAACATAACAAGATTTCCACATTGCATTGCACCATTTTCAGGCATCACCAATGGAGGACAGACCCACTATCCCAGCACAACTTATGCTTAGAGAACAAGTGCAAATGACTTTGCCAAGCAATTAATTCTTTAATCTTTCTGAAATACAGCACATTCTTCTGAATGAAGAGATGCACAACATGCGAGCAGGTAGGGAATTACCATGACCATGCACTGCACAGAAAATGAGTCTGAAATTCAGTCACAAATAATTGGATACCAGTAAATATTTCTAAAATATGCAACCATCTCAGATTGTATGAAGCAATTACAAATCATGGTGCTACATTGCGAGGGAATAGAAACCAGGTGAAACCAATGGTCAACACTCCAATCATGCAAGCAGACAGTGAGGAAAGAAAACTCTGATAATGCTGACCTGACAACAATCAATAGCAAAGACAACCAAATGTCAGCCAATAGCATCTGAAAATAATATGTATCCTCTCCGAATGGATATAATCATTAGATCAGGATGAGTTTCAAATGGCCAAAATGCTATACTGAAGTTTTAATCGTTAATCTTGTGAACTCATTCTCTGTTGCAAATGACTGAAAGTGAACACTCTGTTAACAATGGGGGTTGCAATTGAGTCCTCAATATTTCAATATTTTTTAGGGCCATGGCATAAGTTTTGGATCAATTTACTTAACAAAGTAAGTGGAAAAAATATATTTAATGAATTAATTATTCTTGACACTTATCTTTCTAAAGATTTGAATTACGAGTGTACCAACAAGATGTGTGGTAGATTTGAACTTGAATAAACATGAAAAAAAAATTTCTCCATGTCCATTATAGATTCATAGAATCTCTCGAGTGGAAACAGGCTATTCATGCCAACTGAGTTCAAACTGACTATCAGAGGAGCATCCCATTCAGACCCAACCTGCCTACCTTATCCCTGTATTTCTCATGGTTAATTTCTCTCGCCTCAACATCTGTGGATACTATGGGCAATTTAGCATGCCCAATCTATATAGACCAGCATATCTTTGGACTGTGGGAGGAAACTGGTGTATCCAGAGGAAACCCATGCAGACCACGGGAAGCATGTGCAAACTCTACACAGGGCCAGTCACCCAAGGTTCTCCTCATGTTCTGCATGGGTTTCCTCTGAGTGCTCCGATTTCCTCCCATGCTCCAAAGATGGTACGGCTTAGTATTAGCCATGCTAGATTGCCTGTAATGATCAGGGACATTTGGTTAGGTGGATTAGCCATGAGAAATGCAGAGTAGCAGGAATAGAGTAGGGGGTGCGTCTGGGTGGGATGCTCTTCAGTGAGTCAGTGTGGACTTGTTGGGCCGAATGGCTTGTTTCCACACTGTAGGAATTCAATGATTCAAACCCTGGTACCTAGTGCTGTAGGCAACAGTGCTAACCACTAAGCCACTGAAACACCCTATTATTTAATGAATTTAGATTATACAGTATATTAAAAATCATGAGGAGCAATAGTAATTCAGCAATCTATTGTGTCAGATCAGCTGACTTTGTAATTCATGAGCATGAGAATGAAGTGCTTTACGGACATCTTTTTAACTACTCAGTGTTATCTCTCCATCATCACCACCTCTGGTAACGTTCAGGTAAACATAACCCACTAGCACTTAATTTAAAATTTATTCTCTAATCAATAGATTAACAGCAATTTTGATTCATATTTAAATCTGTAGTTAATATACAACGGGCCAGGAAGTGACCTCTTCAAATGTCCTGTACCCAGAGGAACTATTTCCGCATGGGAACTGAAACGTAACTCTGCCATGCTAATTACTAAAAATAGTCCAGTTTTTGCATAATGTATTAAAATGGACAATGTGTTGGCACCATGCACAAAAAAAAAGTAATTGAGCTCTTGGTGCTTACGTTTCTTTTCAGAAACTTGCTGTAAGTTTTTGAATTAGGCACAATGTAATCATTTATAATAACATTCCTTTCATAATCAAAAGCTTTAAAAGTTCCTGTATAATTTCAAACAGTCTGATGGTGCGTGATGCAGTAATATTCTTCCGACACAGCACTTTTGCCAGCAAATAACATGCATTAAAAAATGGCTGTACTGTGGTGAAGAAGAGCACAAGAGCTAAGGTTCTTTTTCCATTCAAATATTTTGCTAAATCACGTGGAATTATGTTGTTCAATCCAGGTGGAAGACAAATAAATTCATGAGTAATCGCAGGCCTTCATTATCAGTGTTCCTTGAATATGTAAAATTCTAAATATCCGATCTAAAGAGCAAATACTTTAAAATACTTGCAATGACTAATGGCATTAAGTATGTTATAAATTAGAATGTGAATGATCCATAACAACATATGAAACATTGTTAATAATCTTATCCCTGATATAGGGGTCATTTACTTACATTCCTATTATAATATATCACTAAAAATAGAAACTGTTAGTGTCCTTTAACAGAATTAATGGATGAGGTAGTATTCTGGATAAGTATACACCCCGTGCAGTTGCTAAAAGAAATACCAGATCTATTAAGTTTTAATGTTCTCACCATTTACAAACATTAACAGTGGGGAGGCCCAAGTGTGCCTTCTCTTAGTAATGCTTGTTGAATGAATTGAAGTGCCAATCAGGCACTTAACTCAGCAGCAGTATGCCTTCAACAGTATTGTGGAGCCTGGCTTGGAAACTTCAGGGCCCGAGAGCTGCCGGCCCATCAGCCAGTAGGGGAACACTGGCTGTAGCCGGTAATGCACCAATCTTGGCGTATCACATGCATGATAGTGGATTTGGAGTTGCAAGAGGAGAGGGGTCGACAGCAAACACTTTAATTATCTACTTAAAAGTTCCAATTAACAGCCAGTTAAAATGTGCGGAGGCCGGTAAGTGTCCAAATCAGACACCCTCCTGCCCAATTAAATACCTGACACCAACCCTGCCTCAGGGTGGTTTTCACTTCCACCCTCAATTTCATCAAACTATTAGGAAGTCCATGGATTTCTCCCCTAACATAAACTCTACAACATAATGGGGTACATCCTGGGGTTCTGAGGGAGGTGGCTGAGGAAATAGTACAGCTGTTGATTGTGATCTTTCAAAAATCACTGGAGTCAGGGAGAGTCCCAGATGATTGGAAAATCCGCTGTTGCAACCCCCTTGTTCAAGACAGGAACAAGACAAAAGATGGAAAATTATAGGTCGATTAGCCTAACCTCGGTTGTTGGTAAAATTCTAGGATCCATCGTTAAGGTGAGATTTCTAAATTCGTGGAAGTGCAGGGTCAGATTAGATCAAGTCAGCATGGATTTAGTAAGGGGAGGTTGGGCCTGACAAACCTGTGAGAATTCTTTGAAGAGGTAACAAGTACATTAGACCAGGGAAACCCAGTGGATGTTACCTACTTAGACTTCTAGATGGCCTTTGATAAGGGAGGCTGCTGAGTAAGGTGAGGGCCCATAGTGTTCGAGGTGAGCTACTGGGATGGATTGAGGATTGGCTGTCTGACAGAAAGCAGAGAGTTGGCATAAAAGGTTCTTTCTCAGAATGACAGCTGGCGACAAGTGGGGCTGCAGCTATTCACTTTATATATTAATGATCTGAATGAAGGGATGGGGCATTTTGCCGAACTTTGCTGATGATACGAAGTTAGGCGGACAGGCAGGTAGTACTGAGGAGGTGGGGAGGCTCCAGAAAGATTTAGACAGTTTAGGAGAGTGGTCCAGGAAATGGCTGATGAAATTCAACATGAGCAAATGCGAAGTCTTGCACCTTGGAAAAAAAAAGAATACAGGTACGGACTATTTTCTAAACGGTGAGAAAATTCATAAAGCCAAAGTATAAAAGGATCTGGGAGTGCTAGTAAAGGATTCTCTAAAGGTTGATTTGCAGGTTGGGTACATGGTTCAGAAAGCAAATGTAATGTTGTCATTTATCTCAAGAGGGTTGGAATGTAAAAGCGATGATGTGTTTCTGAGCCTTTATAAAGCACTAGTTAGGCCCCATTTAGAATACTGTGTCCCACACCTCAGGGAGGATATACTGGCACTGGAGCATGTCCAGCAGATATTTACATGGATGATCCCTGGAATGGTAGGCCTAACATACGATGAATGGCTCAGGATCCTGGGATTGTATTCATTAGAGTTTAGAAGGTTGAGGGGAGATCTAATAGAAACTTACAAGATAATGCATAGCTTAGGTGGATGCTGGGAATTTGTTTTCGTTAGGTAGGGAGACTAGGACCCATGGGGACAGCCTTAGAATTAGAGGGGGGCAACTTAGAATGGAAATGAGAAGACATTTCTTCAGCCAGAGAGTAGTAGGCCTGTGGAATTCATTGCCACAGAGTGCAGTGGAGGCCAGGATGTTAAATGTCTTAAGGCAGAGATTGGTAAATTCTTGATCTTGCAAGGAATTAAGGGCTACGGGGAGAGTGCGGGTAAATGGAGTTGAAATGCCCATCAGACACGATTAAATGGTGGAGTGGACTCGATGGGCTGAATGGCCTTACTTCCACTCCTATGTCTTATGGGTCTTGTTAATTCCAGCCTTCTCCCTGGCAACTCTCTGTCAATGAACCAGACTGATTGTTAACATGGTGTTGAGCAATTAAACATGATATAGATTCACACCATTACTATGAGCACTGTTACGAATGTGGCAGGAGGAATGCACTGATAAGTCCCATTACTCCATCAGTCGCACCATTAGTATAAAGCTGTTGATTCAATTACCAAAATATCCAATTCTACTATTGTGTAGTCCCATCCTGAATAAAAGAAACATCAACCAGGCTTCTTTGATGAACTCAAAATCAATCTGTTTAGTATAGATAAAACTTATTGTTAAGCAAGAGGCAACTATTGATTAATATCTAAATTATAATCTGGAATCAAAAACGATATTCCTTTTATTCCACATGCACACAACTCAAAAACAAAGTTTCTTTAAAACTGATGCTTTTTTTAATAAGAAGGTAAAATGGATAAAACATCCCTTGTGGATCAAAAGTCTGGAAACAAAAGATAACGTGTGATAACTTTTCATTTCCACTGACTTCTTTCTGTCACCAGTCATGAACCCCTGACACCTGCAGATTTCAATCAAATTGAATTTAAGTTGTTGAGAATCGGACAGAGTCCATTTCTTCAGGATTTTATCAGGTAGACAGAAATCTGGCTATTTGGAAAGTTAATCAAAGGAAATTCTTCTGAGAAAGAGGATTTCAGGAGAGACTGTGGCTTCTGGAATGTCTTTTCAATTCATCGACTTCTGGATCTATCAAAGCAAAATTATAAGACCAGAGAGGGTTAACCATTAGTGTGGTCCTTCCAAAGCCAGGATTTTTATTCCCAGTAAATAAAGCAATAACCTTGATTCCTTATTTCCTCATTTTGCCTCGCTGCTTCGCCAAAGTCACTTGATGGTCAGAAAAAAAGCACGTGGCTTACAGTGCATGTTAAACCTTTGACTTCAGTGATTTGCAAATGGGCTGCAGCCTACACACTGTTGAACACAATTCCAAGAAATCATATCATCCAGTTAGTCCAGAAAAATGTCCAAATAACTTAATGTCTTCCCACTTCCCTCAAATAGTCCTTAAAAATGGATATGTATTTCTAACTGCACTTATTTTCAATTCTCGAACATTGCCCAACTCTGCTCCTACTTCAGCTCATCTGCTAGTAAAATCCTTTGTTCCCTCTAGACTTGACTATTCCACCACACTCCTACCAGGTCTCTCACTTTCCAGCCTCCATAAATAATTCAAAATTTATCTTGCCGTATCCTAATTTGAATATTCAATTCTTCACCCATCACCTCTGTAATTGTTAAATTACTTTGGCTTCTTACTAAGTCACATTTTGATAGGACATTTCTCAGTGTTCTTTTCAAGTTCCCCCATGGTTTTGTATGTAATGTCCTGCAATCCTCTGATATATCTACATTCAATCAATGATAGACTCATGCACAGCCTCGGTTTTAATGGTTCTACTTGGTGACTATGCCTTCAGCTTCTGAGGGCCTAAGCTCGGTAATTCCCAACTCAAACTTCAATGTCTTTTTACTTCTCTGTTTTCAATGATGAGAGACTGGTAAATTTTGGCATTCTGAGATTTTGAATGTTTTGTAACATGCAGTAAAATAGTTAGGAAGGAAAAAAAAGACAGTATGTTAGCCTTTATTGCAAGAGGTTTGGAAGCTGCAGGTGACTGTCAGTATACACATGGGAATAGACATTATGTTTTTGGATGAACTTGCTATGAAGTACCATACAGGTGAAAAATCAGAACAGTCCAGGGATAGTACTTTGAAGGACACTAGAGATGACTAGTTTGTTGGAGGAGAAGTCACTGATTGTGATTCTGTGGCTAAGACTAGATTGATAAAATGAAACCAGACAAGTGTAATCCCACCTCGCTGGATGATGCCGTTGAGGTTTTGGAGGAGAATGGTTCAGATCAACTATGACAAAGATTGGAAACAGAACAAGAAGGTTGAGAGCTGATAGCTTCTCTTGTCACAATCACTCAGGGTGTTACCTGTTACTTTGGTAAGAGCTGTTTGGCAGTGGCAGGAAATACATTACAGACATTCAAACATGGTATTCTAGGAAAGGTGGACATATTGTACACTCCAGAGGGTTATGGATGCTCAGTCATCAAGTACATTCAAGCTTGAGATCAATAAAATTTTACTCACTACATGAATTACACAAATTGAGCATAAGTCAGGAAACTGTAATTTATGCAAACAATCATCTCGTTGGATGGTGAAACAGGCTAGATGGGTTGGAGGACCTACCTCTGCACATACATACATTCTCAACAACACAAGTCAAGATATTTCTTCACTGACTTAATGAATTGTTCAACATGGCAGTGGAGTGGCAGTGCTGAGCTCAGGACTTGTCCATTCTGGTGTGCTTTCTTTCTCGCTTTGTCTTCTTGTCTCCTTTCTGCATTTGTTCTTTTTAATTTTTTCTTTTCTTTAAAGCCTGGAAGGTGGCAGGTGAAGGAGCAGCTCTCCAGCGGCAGCAATGCGAGGACAAGCCGGACACATCTCCCCTCCTAACCCAGTGTCTCCCGGCAAGTGAGAGCAGATCCCAGGCTGAATCTCCTGTACTGGACTTGCAGGGTGAGCCGAGGCTCCAGTTATCAACTGAAGGAGTGGTAGTGTCAGCTAAAGTGATGACGGACAACCGCGAAAACCAATGACCAGTGACAGCGTCTTAAATAGTGTTGGATGGTTAACAGGAAAGACAGAACTCAAGCATTCCCAGACCCATGGTTCCAGCTGGGATGTGACAATTGCAATAGTAGCAGTGGAGGAGGCTGTAACCAAGACCCCAGAGCCCATTACAGAGACTACTGCCAATGCCAAGCAGCAACTGGAGGAGCAGTGAAGGAGGAACAAGAAGAGAGAAAGATGAGCTCTTTTAAAGTAAAATCTTGCATTATATTCAGTGTTTCAAGATGGTGCCACAGTGTGGCGACACTTGGTGTATAACACATGAAAAACATTTTTTACTGTACGTTTTGCACACGTGACAATAAATCTAAATCAATCAAATCTAAATCATGTTTAGCTCTATTGAATCATATTTCACAGAAATAGTAAATAATTACAAAATAAACCTTTAAATTTGTGATGTTTCAAAACCAGTGAAGCTCAGGTGAAGCTCCAATTTGTCATTAAGACTCTGCTTTTGTTATGTAAAAGCTCAGGATTTTTGCACGTTTTTTGGAACTGGTCAAGCCAAAATAAAGTGGCGAAATTCCAAATTGAACTATCAAGGCACTGTCTACTGAATGCAAGTGATACTTCTCAGGAAACAGAGCAAATATTTCATGTTTCTTATGTATGGTCTGATCCTGAAGTAGTGTCCTATTTCCTATAACAGGTTTAACAAAGAAAATGAAACAAAATGGAAAATTAGACCTGACTGATCAAGGAAGTAGGTACACATTCCCCTGATCTTTATGTTATCAACTGTCCTTAAGTCCTTATGAACATGAGAATTTACTATTGCATAAAATATGGTTGCATGGTGTGCAACTTGTTTATTATTCTAAAATTAGTTAAGAATAATTGTTTCATTAATTATCCATGTTTGTATGAAGTTCGGTTCCACAGCTGTTAAAAAATACAGAACCCTTCCCATCAAGAGCACGTGACTAGAGCATAGACTGGGCATTCCAAAATGCTATATTACAAATATGATTATTTTACCAGTCATTGGTGTATTTTTAGATGGAGGATCATGTTGAGCAGTGTTAAAATGTACCATTTTAAAAATAAAGTTGAGTCCACGTTTAAGAACTTTTAGTGGTACAAAGCCAACTGGATCGACTCTAAAGATTTGTAACAGGAAGGAAATGTGTCAACCAAGGTTTATGTGGCCACCTTGGAATTTCTACAAAGTGAACAGGATTTGAACACATTATTTATAAGATTGACATCCTCATGTAGACAGCAAGTCCATGAGAAAAAAAGTCTAACAATCTGCCAAGAAGGAAAAGAGAACCTGGAACAGCAATAACTTAAACTCCCACTGCACAATATTAGCCACAGATACATTATTATGAAATTCCCTTACCTCCTATTTTAAGAGACATGTGGGTTATTTATAACAGGAGGATTTTAATGCATTTGTTACTATTAGTACACAGTGAAATGTAAATGCAATCTGCCTCATCTCCTATAAGGCATTTTTGAATCATAAAATACATTGTTTGATATTAGTGCACAATGAAGCTTCAAGTCTTTTCACAGAAAGGTCTTTTAGGTCCTTCTTAATATTGTAATATAAACTTATCAGTACCATTTGCAAGAAGTGCAAGAACAGACAGGTATCACTGTTCATATACACAAATCTTTGGAAGCATCAGGATGCTGTTCACAAAGCATTGAAGATTTGTGGTTTTATAAATAGGGAGCATAAAAATAAAATGTTAAACTAAAGCATTATAAATCACCAGGTAGGCATTAACTAAAGCATGCTTTGTAATTCTGGTCATCAAACTTTAGGATGGATATCATTGGTGGAATTTTGCACTTTCCACCTACCACCGGAAATTACTCTTGGCCTCATTATGCTGCAATAAAGTATTCACAGATTCAAATGAGGGAACGAAAGAATCAAAGTTATTTACAAAGCAAATGCAAAATTTGAAACATCTTAATGTGACTTCATCTTTCTGCAAGGCTGTAAGAGACAGAGAGAGCAAGATCATGTGATGCTATAATGGTTTCCTGTGATAATGTTGATCGTGTCTTATTGGCATATCACACAATCAGACTTAACCCCATATTCTACACATGGTGGCATAGTGAAGTGCACTGTGTCCATAGCCTACCCATGTTTGCCAGGATTTTAAAAGAGTGAGGGAGGCATCAGGCTGCTCAACGGCCTACCCTTGGGACAATGAGGCCCTTAATTCAACTAATATTCTCTTAATGACACATCCTGCACCATTGGTATTTTACCAGTTGTGGGGAGGGTGTATGCCACTTGCCAAGGCTGCTAGGTAAATTAAGGTAGAGACAAAAAAACTGCAGATGCTGGAATCCAAAATAGACAGGCAGGAGGTTGGAACAATACAACAAGCCAGACAGTATCAGGAGTTGGAGAAGTTGATGTTTTCAGTTAACTCTTCTTCAGGACTGGGGTTGGGTGTGGGGGGAGCTGCAGATAAAGGGAGTGATGGAGGCAGGGTGGTTAAGTGGGGATAGTGAAGACAGGTAGAGGGTACGACCTTGTGCACAGACATGGTTCCCTCCTGTTTGGGCAAACTATGACTAATGAACAGACTTCTCCCTCCAAAACCACAACCTCAAGGGTCACCCCTACTTGGGCCCTACCTTAGCATCTCAATCACCATGGCTATACCTCATTGACACCAGTTTGACTGGCCCTGGAGAAACCACAGCACTTTTTGAATTATCCAGCCTCCACCACTGTTCCCCAAGGAGGACTATCTGCAGTCCCAGCAATGGCCACTGCTCCACATGGGAGGGCTGGACCAAAGAGCTGCCAGGCATCTGCCAGACAGAATATCTTTCTTCAAGGAGCAGAAACCATGACTTCAAGCAGTTGACTGCCTAATGAGGGTTAATTCTGGATCTAGCTTCCTGGGCTGGAGGAGAGGGATTCAGTCACAACTTTTAAGCCAGTAAACTGTGTTACCACCTCCTTAAAAAACTTCCAATCAAAATATATAATGGAGTTACTAAAATGGGAGCAGAAATAACAGACTGCAGTACCAGAGAAGGTGATATTATTCTCCTAGGCTGAAGTGCAGATTTAATGCAATGTTTTCTTTGTTGGAGAAAACTGGAGCAGGAGAATCAGTAACCAACATATACAGATTTGAGATAATGGACAAAAAAAAATCCAGGGAATAATTAGGAGCATTTTTACTTTCAATATAATGCGATATGATATGAAATGCGTTACCTGAAACACTGAGGGGAACAGATTCAACACCAACATCGAAGAGAAAAACTGGTTTTTCAGGGGCAGGTGGGACTGAACCCAGGTCTTTTTGTTCTAAGGTAGGGACACTGCCACTGGATGATATAGATACTTGCAAAAAGGATATTGGTAGAGCTATCAGAAAAGAGCAGGGGGTGGAATTAATTGGGGAACTCTTTCAAACAGTTAAAGTGTACATGAAGTTTCTTACATCTAGAGATATGAAATTCAATGTATATTCCCATCCACACTACTGTAATAAACCTTTACATCACTGATAATCAATGATTTATTAACCTCTAAAATATACTCAAAGACTAAGCATCCACAGGCCTCTGGATAAGTCCAAACATTCAGCACCCACTGAGTAAAACAATTTCTCCTCATCTTGGTCCTAAATGGCATCCACTTTATTTTAAGTTATTCCTCTGGGTTCTAGGCTTCCCAACCTACAAGAATAACTTTGCTATATCTGTTCTGTCTATTTCTTGAAGTATTTTCTAGGTTTCAATGGAGGATAATCTCTCATTCTTCAAAATTCTGGAGAATACAAACCCAGTTTATCAAACCTCTCTTCAAGGTACAGTAGTCCCACCATCTCGGGAACAAGTCTAGTGAATGTTAGGATCTGAAAGGTTAATGCTGAAGCTTGTTAAGTACTACTCAAGTGATGATGTCATATGAACTCAGATAGGGGAAGGTGCTATGGATTTTGCAGGAATGAGACCTAACATCGAGGTCTTCTGTATGGTCATAGAGACATAGAGATGTACAGCACAGAAACAGACCCTTCAGTCCAATTTGTCCATACCGACCAGATATTCTAAACTAATCTAGTCCCATTTGCCAGCACTTCATCCATATCCCTCTTTACCTTTCCTATTCATATAACCATCCATCAAATGTTGTAATTGTACTAGCCTCCAACATTTCCTCTGGCAATTTATTTCATACATGTACTCCCCTCTGCATGAAAAAGTTGTCCCTTCGGTCCCTATTAATTCTTTTCCCTCTCATCCTAAACCTATGCCCTCTAGTTCTGGACTCCCCCACCTCAGGGAAAATGTCTTGTCTATTTACCCTGTCCATGCCCCTCATGATTTTATAAACCTCTTTAAGGTCATCCCCAGCCTCCAATGCTCCAGGGAAAACAGCTCCAGCTTATTCAGCCTCTCCCTCAATATCTATTATACTAATATAATTAACAGTACATCTTGTTTAAGACAACAGCTTCTGCTTGTTAGAATACCAATTGGTTTTCCATCAGATCAAACAGACCCTGGAGATCTATACCAAGAAAGAATAGGGTGCATCAAATCTATCAGATGCATCTTATGCCATGGTGAGCTGTGGTGAGGGTCTATCATAAACATGGTGCCAGTGATGGGCACTGCTCCATTTTACGAAATAGGTAACAGTGGAAGCCCAAAGAATCAAGGTTATTGTGCATTAACCGGTAGCTAAAACTGACTGAAACTAACTGATCTGTCATGATCCCTGCAGCAGAGAAAGATTCTACAAGACTGAATCTGCAGAAGATCATTAAAAAAGCATGTCGGACTAAGAGATGTTCTGAAGGAAGTATGAGCTAGAAACAACAAGGAGCTGGAACACTAGTTACAACTAGTTTGTATCAGATGCTGATAATCTGAAGGAGTGATCCGGAATTGAGTTTCAGCTTGAGAGCGAATGGACAACACAAGCTTTGTAAGTTGAAATTCCTGGTGGGCAAAAGTAAACCTTTATAAAGAAATGGCACAATTTACAGGCTGGTGAAACGAGAAATCAGCAAACTATTTATAACTCAGAACAAGAACCACTGTTGCAACAAGTGGGAAACAGCGGGGTCACAGAAACAATTTAAATGAGATTACATACTTGGGACTGTTGCACAGCCAGAATTGAAACACGACAAGGGCAATTTGGAGCATTAATCTCACAATTCATAACCGAAGAAGAAATGTAGGAGACTATTAAGGTCACAGATGAAGTGGGAGTTCCATTACCTAGCAGCATGGTGAAGCAAAGACAAACTTATTCAACCATACTAACCCTAACTATAATCCTAACCCTCACATATCACCATACCATGTAGTTGACATATTTTGTTTAAGTACATCAGGGGCATAACAGGATACTCAAGAGGCTGCAGATCAACAGCAACTCTATATTGCTTGTGCAGTGAAAGGAATTATATGAAACAACTACTGGAACATAGACTGTAATTGCCCTCTAAAATGGGCAACAGAACCATTCAGCGTTTAGATCAGAACCATTCAGTTCAGGGCATCTAGGGATGGGCAAGAAATAATATCCTTGTCAACGCTTCCAACTTTGCACACCAATAAAAAAAAACTACCAATGTTAAGGCAGAGAACACACATTGAATATACTTAATTGGCTTTGAAACTCTTGTATCGTTTACAGGATGTAAAGGCACAAAATAAGTACAAGTTCCTTTTCTAAAAGGCAGGCTTAATTAATACTGTTAAACATTCTAGTGAAGGTAGTGGTTCCATTGTGCCCCTTATTTTAGACATCTGACCTCCACTATTCAGATGCTGGGATATTGTACACATAATGTCATTTTAAGCTAATTGTATTAGACTTTAGAGAGGACAGTGCATTCACTATCATGTGTATTTTTAAAAGTAGGACAAGCAAACATGACTTTATTGTTGGTAGCTAAAAAGTAACTACAGATTGTTAAAGCACCATGTGTTGAGAGAAATTAGTTTATAAAGCCCAAAACAATTCAGTTATTTTCTTAGGTTGCTGAAAAGATTTTTTAAAAATGTTGAAGTGTTCTATTTGGTTTATTTGTCACAGTATACTTTTCTTTCTGCTTGGGTTCCTGGCACATCGATCAGCTCTCACCTCCTACTGGGAACTCTGCTGGTTTCAGGCACAATTAGCAGCTTGAAACCTGGATACCAAAGTGGCCTCTTTGTAAAGTTCACTGACAAGTATTTATGTTTGAAAGAGAATAATACTGGGTTATTAACAGTATACGATTGAAGCAATGATAGATTTTAGTACTGCATTTTTCTTCCGTTGATTTTGTTAAGATACACAGGAATAGTTAACTTGCACTCACTTTAGTTGTCATTTGATGTATTAGACTAACTCTTGATAATTATTCTAAGATATGAATTTATTATACCATTGTATCAATTCAGCACTTGGAAGCTATTGCCAACATGGGATTAATTTTCCCAGTCATCTTAATTCTTGTATTTTGCTAAATTAAGACTTTCTGAAAGATAACTTACAATTGTAAGGGACAAATACAACATTTTTGAAATTCTGAAAATAGAAAAAACAATAACTTGCACATTAAAATTTATAACTAAGCAGTTAACTGAGGACCACCATGCCAAGTGGAGAGACTGGCATTTTTAATTTGACACGAATGAAAATAACTGATGGTTGAAGTTTGGTGGAGGAAATGTTGTGGAAAATGGATAACAGCTTAAAATTTGCAGAGTGTTGAAATATTTAACTTAAGTTACACATTCTCCAGTTTAACATGTTGGTGTGTAGCAGTTCAGGAAATGTTCTGAATTTTACCCTAACCATATCCAGCCACTGTAATTGTTGAAATCACAAAGGTTTTGGTCTGCAATACACATATTTGTTGATTGATCCTTAAACCTGATAACTCACAATGAGGTTCTCAAAGGATTGTATAATTACTGTCCAAGCATTTAGGCAATAACAAACTCTCTCTAGAGTAATTAGGATAAGTTATATGTTTACATTCACAAATAGCCCCAATAGTATTCTGATTAGCTACAATCATCTGTGGAGCTTGAATGGTGCGATAGAAAGATTGCCAATTGTATTATCAGCTTTTGATCAGACAGTTATCCTATTAACTAGTCATAATTGGAAAATACATGTCGTCAAGAGGTTACAAAGGTAAATGGACAGATTTGCACAATTAAGTAGGTATAATTCTATGTGTCCATTTATTATGCTTCTGGGTGGTCTTCACCAACGTCACTGTAATGGCATTGTGCAGTTTCCCAAAACAGTTTCAGATCTTTAAAGCCGTGAAAAGGAAGTCTCTATGGAAAGATAAAACTGCAAGCAAAGTAAAAATATTTATACTGAATAACATTAAAACCTTTTATTTCACATCAAAAAAGAATGACGCTTCATACTGATGAAAGACTATTTACTTAAAAGCATGACTGTAATTTAAAATGTCTGTTAGGTGCCACAATAAAATGTAATTGGTTTTAATTGATCATTCAAATAACTGATTTCAAATTATTCCTTCAAAACAGGTGAATGCTGCATTCAAGTGCAGCCATAAAAAAGTAAATCAACATATTTTTTATTTCTTGCACTACAACATATTATTTTAGTGGATATTTGCAATGATTTATTTTACAGCTTCTGAAATGATCTTTAGTTTTATCTGTAGTACTTGAGAGATGTAAAGATATGGCATGCTGTTTGTCAGAATAAGGAAAAAGAAACATATCACAAAGCATCAAACTTCTGCATGAAATATTATGTTTTTTATAACCCACAAACCAATGTCTTTGAACTGATGTCTTTTGAGTTCTCATTGTTTGATCAACTGGACAAATATAAAGCAATCAGAGAGAATTAGACAAGATTTGTAAAGAGTAAATCACATCTTACAAACCCGAGTTGCATTTTAAGAGGAGATAATTAACATGACAGCTATGGAATTGTCTATCAATCTTATTATATAGTTTTCCAGAAAGCATTTAATGATGTTCCACATAGCTACTGGT
The DNA here is from genome assembly GCF_037043375.1 of Chiloscyllium plagiosum. NCBI lineage: Eukaryota > Metazoa > Chordata > Chondrichthyes > Orectolobiformes > Hemiscylliidae > Chiloscyllium > Chiloscyllium plagiosum. The sequence continues at coordinate 20,186,769 of NW_028270172.1, forward strand.
AATGAGCTTGCAACGGTATGGAATTGGAGGAGATCTACTGGAAAGGATTATTGGTTAGGAGTTAAGAGACACAAAGTAGGGATATGGTGAATTACTCAAGCTAGCTGTATATTTGTGACATGCCTCAAAAAGTGTACCTCTAAAAAATATGGTTATAATATCATCACCATATCATTGCATGTGACTTGCTGAGTGTCTAAGGGTTTCAGACTCCATTTTAACTGGAAGCATGACATGCTGATGCATGCATGCATGCTACTCCTTGTAACCAAACTCTTAATATCATTCCAGATACAGATGAGCCTGTGAATGTAACATTTGTTAATGTAAGTGAGTTGTACTAAACATATTCTTGATCTTTCAATACCACATTACCCATTTCCCAGTTTCTTATGTTATGAGGGACCATATAAGCATTGTCACATCAGTTTAAGAAATCCTGTTGGATGCAGATCATGGCTATTAGATCTTGACGGCAGGTATTTGAAAACCTAATTAAAGACCAACTAGACAACAGGCTTGGACATCAAAGAATTTAGACAATCAAAAGCATCAGCTAATTTTTGTACAGATTGATAGATTCATCAACTAGAGCTACTTTCTTTCTGATTAAAGTCTAAGTTCTTTAAAGTTAGAAAACCCATCTCTCTTTTTTTTAAAAACACAATGAACTGGCAGCCTATTTGTGTAATTAAAGAGTAAAAAAAACAGTATGATGGATAGTGACAAAGCTCCCTAGAAAGAAAATACAATTAAGAAAATCTTAAAATTTTACACTATTTTACACTAAAAAAGCGTACATGCATTGAAAGGTTGGTTTGTTTCATCATTTTCTTTCTTTAAATTGGCATAAAAGTAGAGGAAAGCACCTTATTTGTCATGAACACCATCTAGAGGCTAAAGCCTGCAAACACAAGCCTGCAATGTTTGAACTAAAAGGTCATGATTCTTCAAATAACATTCTTAATAATACCATGGCTGTTAAAAGGAGACAGCAACAAGAAAAATAAAGGAAACAAAGGCAGAAAAGGTAAAAATAAAAGGTGAGAGAAACAAAACCAGCAAAAGCATTTACCAAATGTAGTGCATCACACTACTTCTCAATAAGAACAAAAACCTCCAAATAGAAATGAAATGAAAGAAATTAATTATGGACTGGGTAGCCAGTGATACCTTTACTGAATTACAACTTTTCAAGTAACATAATCAGTCTTGCTTTACAGATCATGCAATAAATGATCCTGATAAGAGAGCTCTGAAGTTTTTACTGTGGATAATCACAAAGATCCAGAAAAGATCTGGAAGGATTAATGGACTGCAACTCATATCATGCAAACGCTAACCCCAAAAGCAAATTGACCAGTTCAAGTGTGAGTGTGACTTCCAAAAAGGAGGAGTCAGATAGGATCTTTACATCAATTAAAGTGTTCAGGAAGGATCTAATGGGCAAAAAAGCCAGACCATTAACACTTACTTTGTTATGGAAACAAGGATATGGCCACACTCAAAAATCAACAACAATCTAATTACCTACTTTAGGTGCAACCAACATAATTGTTGTGGTCAGCAACATGCATCAAACCAACAAAATCTATATTAGATAGTTTGTTGCATCAACCCAAAGGTGTTCAGCTATTCATGATGTCTGTAAAACATGCAACATCAAAAGGCATTGAACAGGAAATATGGTTTCAAAGGGCCAAGTCACAATCCAGAATAAAATACAGGTGACCAACAAGGTGATGTAATATTATGACATTAGTGGTAAGAAAATTGTAAAGCAGGTGCAAAAATACAGACACACACCTGCAGATCAGAGTCATCGAAGTGGAGTGCAAATTTTGCAAGACAAGACTATTAAAATCACAAACCATGCTGATAGTGTAAGGTGATCAGTGTGTTTACAATCATTAATATCATATGTCCTGAACAAACAGGATGACATACTTAAAAGATAAAATCGCCAGAGGAGCAAATGACTACGTATTTACTACTACTCATCCTGAGAGATCTGTACCTCCGCAAATAATGCTTCATGGTCCATCTTATAAGAGCTCATAGTGTATAATGGATTATCGATTTGATGCATTGGCAACATTATTCTGTAGCACCAATATGCAAGCTCATCTCGGTTTCCAAATTCTTTCATTTGTAGATACCAACTTTCTAGCTGGTGGAAAAACCACAAATGTGCACAGATCTCAATATAGTCATAATAACAGAACATGTGTGATGCAATCAAACCATTTAATGCTCTCAAGATGATCATCAAGAGTGAGGGTGGTGCAATCCTATTTATTGATCCTCCAATGAGGTGTCAAAATGCATGTTCAGGAGAGGCTTCAAATGCGACTGAATGAAATGGAACAACCCAGTCTCATTTGTAAGATGAATCACATATAGACCAGTGTAACCCCATTGCATATGCACTAAAGAAAGGCAATGCCATAACACTGTGCCTGAATTCAAGGCACCTCAAACCTTCATTAAAACATCAAATACCAATGGAAGATTTAAATCCTAAATTGTCTGGATCAAGACTCTTTTCTTGGCATATGCAAAGCATGGCCATTGGTCTGTCCACTTAGCAGAAGAATAACAGGCACACAAAACAGTTACATCATCATTTGGATTGCATTATTTCCCACAGTCAGCCATTTATTCTGTCAGTAAACTAAGATCTAGTTCAGGAGTACATGGATAGGATTATTGAAAATGTGCGTGATTGTTTTTAGACAGGGGATGGTATCATGGTTATCAAGGCAGATCATGATCACAACTTGCACGTACTGACGTCAGAAGCCTAATAATATTGATCAACATTTAACAGGATGAAGTACAAATTCAAGATCATTCAAATAAACAAACTTTCTGATGGCACAGAAACAAATGGTAGAATATGTCAGATGAAGCAGCGTTTGACTGCACACAGTTCTGGTCACCAGGAGACATTCAAGCACTTGAAGGCTTTTCATGATAACAGATTGTGTGTGTATGTGTGTAATTGAGATGCTTTGGTGAGAAACTGAAAGAAACAAGTATGATAGTGCATGTAGCAGCAATAGGAAGAAGTATCCATTAAAGGAGTTGTCAAATCATTGCTAAAGTTAAATCTGTGACGATATATTGTTCTTTCAGCCTGGAATGTGACAAGGCATTGTAGAGAAGACCCACATTGCTAGTCCTCAGGAACAAATGTGTTAGTTATAATAGGACTGGAAAAACATCTGAGTTTGACATTCTTGATTGCTGTTTAACATTGGCTATTTTGGCTTAGATTTGAGACTATGAAGACTTCTGGGTTTCTTTCAGTTTTATCCTCAGCTCTGTGGACACCATTCATGGAATAAATGGGTCATGTATTGAAAGAAACAAATGTGTTCAATGTTATTTCTTATCTGCATCAAATTTTGCTGACTTACAAATCTTTACCAATTGTCTATACATTCTGAGCTGTCTCATCCAATTCTATTACCTCACCTCAATTAAGGTTATTCAAATTGTAACATTTTGAGATTCTTTATGTTAGAAACAGTATTTCAAGTCCTAAAATGCCCCATATATGCTCCCCTACCTCCCAACTCCTTTGCTTTGACATATGTCTTCCAATAAGAATTCTGTAGCCCCTACACTTGAACTAGTTTCTTTCTGATTCTCACAGTTTAACCTGTATCTTTGCAGTAACCTTTCATATTTGATTTTGAAGGGCATCAAAACTAAACATGCTCTCAAACATGTTCACAAGTATCAATTTTCCAATCAGGAAAAAGAAAACAGGCTATCTTTTTTCCCTCCTGCTTTGCACCAGTTCTGGGAGAAATACTAAAAAGAGGGGAAGGACTTTTATGATGTAGTGATCGTGTCCCTATCTCTGACCTACAATACCTGCGTTAAAGTCCAGCTGCCCTGAATATGTGTCATAAACGTTAGCTCAAAATGACTAAACTGTAAGGGAAAATTCATTTTTTCCTTTTTGGACTATAAACTGGAAAATGGAAGTTGGACAGTTAAGTAGCTAAAAGTACCAGTGGAATTTGTGCAAATTGCAGGTCTAGTGTGATTGTATGGCGTACACTTTAGCTGCGCAGGACTACGCTACTTTTTTTTGAAGCCATGAAGTGGATAGTTCATGATACAGAATGACACCAAGAGTCTTTGATTTAAGGAAATTCCTAATGAAAGCCTTTGGATCAGTCTAGCTTCAGTTTTATACAGATTTGTGAGTATGGTACACTAAAGATAAACAGAAGCATGCAAACAAGAAGCATCTCTCACCATTTATCTCTGAGTAAAAAAAGACAAAACACTGAAGGGTCTGGAAATGAAGTGATCTGATACAATAAGAGGCCTGGGTTTACTCAACAGCTGTTGAATTGGAGATTGTCTATTACTCTGTAGACAACACTGCAAAACCACCACTAAACAAAAATCAAAAGAACTGTGAGAAACAACTCATCCCATCTTTGTGGTCGGGAGTCTTGAATTACAGAATTTGTTTTGCCTTGCAGGTATTTTTCATATTTATATTTTTAAAACAGATCAGTCATGATCTCATTGAGTGGTGGAACAGGCTTGAAGGGTCAAGTGGCTTACTTTTCCTCCTTGTTCATATATTCATATGCATCTAGAATATTTGTTTTTGTCTGTCTTATTTATGAATGAATATATGTGTTGGTGTTTTAAAGCTTTTTAAAGTTTTTAAGCTTACCTTATATAATAGTAATTAGTAATCTGGGGTCAGTTAGCTCAGTTGGCAATATGAAGCAATGCCAGCATCTCATGTTGTACCAGCTGAGAAGCACTCTCCTTCTCCCTTAATCTCTCCCCTCACCTTAAGAATGGTGACCCTTAGGTTAAACCACTATCAGTCATCTCTCTCTAATGAGATAGCACTCCGATGATCTGGTGACTTTATTTAAGTTTAATTTGTAATTTAATTTTATTTGTCAATTGTTTAAAAATACATTCGTTTTGAATAAATCATTATTTTCTGTTAATGATGAAACCTGGTGTGAATTACTTTTGTCTTGAAAAGCATTCAGTCAGGCAGCCTCATCATCTTCAAGTTTTATTTGAGTATTTGCACATTTGTATGGCTGTGGAATAGAGGGAATTGGTTATCAGCACACTCTTCCCAACTGAATTGCAACAATGCTATCAAATTGTAATATGACTACTTGTGCAGAATTGGCAATGTGAGTAAAGAATGAAATTGAAACTTGCATTTATATATAGTACCTTTCAGATCCTCATTGCTTCCCAAAGTGCTTCACTGCCAATTCATTACTTTTGAAATGTAATCACTTTTGTATCAGAAAATGTAGCAGCCAATTTATACATAGTCATGTCCCAAAAAAGTGATTAGACAAAGAACCACGTAATCCATTTTAGTGACATTAGTACAATATCCAAGAAAATATTTCTGCTTTTCTTCAAATAGTGTCATTGGAAGCTTTACAGCCAACTGAGAAGACAGATTAGATCACACCCTCGGGAGCACAACAGTCACTTAGTGCAACACTAATGTGTGGCTGTGATTATATACTCAAAGCATTGAAATCATAACCCACTGACAGAAGGGTATATGTACTACCACTGAGTCAAAGTTGATGGACAAATTATAATAACAAGATTCTTCCTTTGGCTTAAACTATCTTGGACATTCACCTCACAGAAGTATTGAGATATTTGTTACAATGAAAGTACTGAGAAAGTTTTATTTAGATCAACATTATAAAATGTATAATATGACTTTTTAATTATAAAGAAAACAAATCCCATCTCACTTATGAAACTTATGAAATATAAATGGTAAGAATTGAGGGTTAACAGTGGAAATAGTATTTTTGAGGAAAATACAATGTAAAGATTGAATGCATGGATCACTTGGAAAAGACCCTGTATGAATGGAGTGAAGTTGTTTCTGTGTTTTGTGAAAGACTTCTATGGTGAAATGAAAAAGAACAAGACTCCGAGGTATGAATAATATAACTGCAGAGTTGTTGCAAATGGATGAGGTACACACTGAGAAAGCATTACAAAGGCTACTTATTAAATGTTGTGAATGAGTGCAAAAACCTGAACACTGCAGGAAGGCAATAATCTCAATATTCAAAAAAGCAAGATAGGAGCAAATTCTGGAGGAATAACTGAAAATATCTTGTAAAATATTTACCAAGACAACGTAGAGGAGAATGTAAAGTTATCTAGAGGTGGTGTTTCTCAAAGAACAAGCTGCTTTCAGGTTGGAGCATAGAACAAAACCTGTAACCTTTGTGATAAGAAACATTTTAGATAAATTTTTAATGGTACAAAAGTTTCATAGATTTTTAGCAGGCAAGACAGGATATAGTGTGACTTGAGAATGTATGATATTCATGAAAATCCTGTCAAAAAGAGAAAATATCTGTAGCAAGTCTCTACATGCTGGTAACATGGATGAGAAACCGATGGAATGGTGTGTGACAAGCATACATAATGTCATCCGACTTATTTAGTCTCTTGCTGGAAGTAGCAATAAATCTTACACTAAAAGATAAATTTGGAGGAGTCTGTTTACAAAGCATAATTTCAAATAATCACTAATTTGTTGATGACATTGACCTTACATCAACCAACAGTAAATAAGATTTGTAGAGACTAAACGATATGGTGTGCACAGAGAGTAGAAAATAGGAAGTACAGAGTTACAGAAAGAAAACTGGTGATATAAGATGGGAGAGGATATATGTTGGTTAGTTTAGCTTTGGACAGATTGCTGAGATAATTGTGAGTTCAATTAGCAACTAGTTTATCACATCAAAAGACTATGTGCAGCTTTGCAGAAATAAATCTTACTGTGATAAAGCCATGGTCAAACTCAAACACATCTCCATCATGTGTTGTCTTATATCACCATTATTGGGGTGCCATTTACACAGTGACAGACATTAAACCTTACCGCCACAATATTAAAGAAAGCATTAGGAATATGTACATACGACATTTACATGGGATACAAATTAAATGGGTGGGAACATTGGCATATCTTGGGCTAGCGACAGAAGCTAAGATTTTCCATTTTTATGTTGATAAAAAGGTATTTCACAGGTTGGATGGTGCCGAGCTTGCCATGACAGGGTAAGTTATCATGAGATCTTGTGCCTCTCAGGTCATTATCAATGCAAATAATATGTTGCGTGATTTACCAAATTAGACGTGGCAAGTAAGACCGAAGTTTTGACAACTGATGGAACCTTCTAGGTTTGAAGGTTCTGCTGCCATATTGGACGGGCAGCTGGACACGACTTCACTTGCCACAAGCCAGGAACTTCCCCTCGGCTTGAGGTAGTCATCCCCAGAAATGACTGCTGCAAAATGAAAACTGGCTTTCAGCTTTACTGAAGCTGCTCTGCACTTTTTACTGGACAATCAGTGACTAGAGCTAATCTCATCTGACTCCTATATCATCTCCTACACCAACACATTCCCTCTTTGATGACTGATATTGCAGAGGGTGCAGCTCAGCATTATAATGCAGGGCACTCTGCCTGGGGGTAACATGACACTGTCTGGCTCGTTCAGACATTGCAACTTCACCTTCAGGAGTCCTATTATTTTTTTTCTATGATTGATATCAATAGGAAAAGACAATGTAGATAAAGATAAACTTTTTATATTGATTGGGGATTCTATATTGATTGGGGCATAGTCTGAAAATTAGGGCAAGCCTGTTCAGGAAAGATGTTAGGAAGCACATACAAAAGGTGGTAGATGTTTGATACTCTTGTCCACAAATAGAGTCATAGAGATATACAACATGGAAACAGACCTTTGGGTCCAACCCGTCCATGCCGACCAGATATCCCAACCCAATCTAGTCCCACCTGCCAGCACCAGGCCCATATCCCTCTAAACCCTTCCAATTCACATACCCATCCAAATACCTCTTAAATGTTGCAAATGTACCAGCCTCCACCACATCCTCTGGCAGCTCATTCCATACACATACCACTCTCTGCATGAAAAAGTTGTCCCTTATGTCTCTTTTATATCTTTCCCCTCTCACCCTAAACCTATGCCCTCTAGTTCTGGACTCCCCGACCCCAGGGAAAAGACTTTGTCTATTTATCCTATCTATGCCCCTCATAATTTTGTAAACCTCTATAATTTTGTAAACCTCTAAACCCCTCAGCCTCCGACGCTCCAGGGAAAACAGCCCCAGCCTGTTCAGCCTCTCCCTGTAGCTCAGATCCTCCAAGCCTGGCATTGACTGGTATAGAGGACAGCCAAATCTCTTTTACATCCATACTTCCTAATAAAGCACCATTTAAATCATATTTTTCCATTCCATTTTTTCATACAAGGAGTACAACTGTGCACTCAACTATGTTGTACTGCATCTAACTTGCATTTGCCCATTCATTTAACTTGTCTAAATCATCTTGAAGCCTCCTTCCCTCCCCCTCACAACTTAAAATCCCCTCCAGGTTGTGTCATCAGCAAACTTAGAAATGATGCACTTGGTTCCCTCATCCAGGTCATTTATACATAAGTCAGTGATGAATGTTGTAAGCAATTGTAGAAAACATCTCTACTTTTATTTTCCATTCTCCAAGCAACAAACAACAACATTCCATTTGCCTACCAAATTCTTTTTGTACCTGCATATTAACTTGATGTGATTCATATGTTAGGATATGCAAATTCCTCTGTGCCTCGAAGTTCTGTAATCTCTCCTCAGTTAAAATAATAAGGTACTTTTCAGTTCTTTCTGTCAAAATGGCAAGCTCACAAATTCCTGCATCGTTCTCCAGCTGCCAAACATTTGCCCACTCATGTAATCTACATTTATCCCATTGCTGACTCATCATGTCATCTTCACAACTTAATTTCCGACCTATCTTTGTATCATCAAGCAAATTTAGCAACTATACATCTGGTCCCTCTCATCAAAGTCTTTGACATAAATTGTAGATAACTGAGAACACAGCACTGATCCCTGTGGCAAACCACTCACAAGATCCTGCCAATCCGAAAAGGTCTCAAGTATACCCACTCTCTACTTTTTATAGCCAATCAACCAAAGTAACCATTCACATCTTGAACTCTTATTTTTCACAGTAACCTTTAATGTGGCACCTTGTCTAATACCTTCCAGAAATCTAAGTACAGTACATCCACCAGTTTATTGTTATCTTCATTGTTAAAAACTCTAATAATTTAGTTAAATATGACTTTTTTTTCACACAACCACATTAGCTCTATGTTATTAAATTAACAAGATCTAAATGTGCTGCTTAATAATATATTCCAGGACTTTCCATACATCAGATGTGACGTTAACTAGCTTATGGTTGCCTGGCTTTTCTCTCTTTCCTTTGAACACAGCAGTCACATTCATAATCCAGAGAATTTTGAAAAATTAAATTCAAAGCATCCACCATAATAGGAAGCATTTCATTCAACATTCGAGGCTAAACTCCATCAGGGCTGAGGAAATTGTCAGATTTTAGTTTTAAGAACTTTCTCCATAACCTTTCCCTTATGCTTTTAATTGTTTTTAAGTTACTTGAAATCAAACAGCATGGGCAGTCAGGTATGCAGGTTCACTGCTGGGTCAGAATGCAGAGCAAGTGTATTTCTCCATTCGATTCACTTCCCATGTGGTCACTGCCTTTGTCTCTCTTCCTCCTTTTTAGACTACTCTTGTTTTGATTTTCTTTTGTCTCAAAGTTCCAAAACAATGCAACAGCTTCTAAAATAGTAATTACTGCACCTCGAATTCAAGGAAATCAGCTCCAACACTGAAAGCACCTCATGAAAGGAGCAGCTCTTACAACCTCAACTTTTTTCCATCCTCCATCTTGGATTACCCAGAATCCACTGACATCGGTGAACCTGACATTGGTAGTGGGAAAGTTGTTGGAGGAAATTCTGAGGGACAGGATTTACATGTATTTGGAAGGTAAGGACTGATTAGGGATAGTCAACATGGCTTTATGCATGGGAAATCATATCTATCTAACTTGATTAAGTGTTTTGAAGAAGTAACGAAGAGATTGATGAGGGCAGAGTGGTGAACGGGATCTATATGGACTTCAGTAAGGTGTTCAACAAGTTCCTTATGGCGGACTGGTTAGCAACGTTAGATTACATGGAATACAGGGAGAACTAGCCATTTGGATACAAAACTGGCTCGAAGGTAGAAGACAGAGGGTGGTGGTGGAGGGGTGCTTTTCAGACTGGAAGTCTATGACCAGCAGTGCACCATAAGGATCCACTGCTTTTCATTATTTATATAAATGATTTGGATGTGAACATAGCAGGTATGGTTAGTAAGTTTGCAGATGACACCAAAACTGAAGGTGTAGTGGACAGCGAAGACGGTTACCTCAGAGTAAAATGGGATCTTTGATTACCTCAAATGGGCCAATGGGTTGAGGATTGGCAGAATAAGGTTAATTTAGATAAAAGTGATGTGCTGCATTTTGGAATGGCAAATCAGGGCAGGACTTATCCACTTAATGGTAAGGTCCTGGGGAGTGTTGCTAAACAAAGAGACCTTGGAGTGCAGGTTCGTAGTTTCTTGAAAGTGGAGTCAAAGGTAGACAGGACAGTGAAGAAGGTATTTGGTACGCTTGCCTTTATTGGTCAGTGTATTGAGGAATTGGGAGGTCAGGTTATGGTTGCGCAGGACATTAGTTTGGCCACTTTTGGAATACTGCATGCAATTCTGGTCTCCCTGCTCTCGGAAGGATGTTGTGAAACGTAAAAGGGTTCAGAAAAGATTTACAAGGATGTTGCCAAGGTTGGAAGGTTTGAGCTATAGGGAGAGGTTGAATAGGCTTTATTTGGAGCATCAGAGGTTGAGGGGTGACCTTATAGAAGTTTATAAAATCTTGAGGAGCATAGGGTGAATAGACAAGGTCTTTTCCCTGGGGTGGGGTAATCCACAACTGGAGGGCAGAGGCTTATGGTGAGAGAGGAAACATTTTAAAGGGACTGAAGGGGCAACTTTTTCACACAGAGGGTGGTGCGTGTATGGAATGAGCTGTCAGAGGAAGTGGTGGAGGCTGGTACAATTACAACTTTTGAAAGGCATCTGGATGGGTAAATGAATCGGAAGGGTTTAGAGGGATATGGGCCAAATGATGGAAAATGGGACTAGATTTATTTATGACATCTGATTAGCATGGATGAGTTGGACCGAAGGATCTGTTTCGGTGCTGTCAGGTTTATAACTGTAAGTTCCTTGCTCCCTTTCCACAATCAGTAAGGATAGGTGACATCGCCTCCTCTACGATAATCCGAAACACCAGTGCCCCAGAAGATTGCATACTCAGCTACATACTATACTCCTTACACACTCATGACTGTGTGGTGAAATTCTGCCTAACTCCATTTACAAGTTTCCTAATGACACCACTACGTCAGGATGGATCTTAAACAACAGAGTCACAATACAGTAAAAAAGCTAGCGAGATTAGCGACATGGCGTAAAGACTACAATATCCCTCAATGTCAGAAAAACAAAGAAGCTGGTCATTGACTTCTGGAAATGCAGTGCAGGACATGCCCCGTCTATATCAATGGCGCTGAAAGATAGTCGAGAGCTTCAAGTTCCTTGGAATAAAGATCCCCAACAATCTGTCCTGGTCCAGGCATATAAATGTTACAGTTAAGACAGATGTACCAACACCTCTACATCCTTAGAAGACGTAGAAAATTCAGCATGTGCACAATGATTCTTACTGATTTTTATACATGCACCATAGAAATCATCATATCCAGATGCCTCACACCTTGGTGTGGCAAGTGTTCTGCTAAAAACTGCAAGAAATTACCGAGATTTGTGAACGCAGCCCAGTTCATCACTCTGTCTATACTTCCTGCTGTTTCAGGAAATCAGCCAACTTAATCAAAGACCCCTCCCACCCCAGTTATATTCTCTTCCACCCTCTTCCATAGGGCAAAACATCAAAAGTTTGAAAGCAAGAACAGCTTCTTCCCTGCTGTTATCAGACTTTTGCACAGAACTCTCATATATTAAAATTGATCTTTCTCGCAGCTGTAACACTATATTCTACATGCTGCTTTATTACCCTGATGTATTTATGTGTTATATGATTTGCCTGGATAGCACACAAAACAATACTTTTCACTGTATCTCAGAATGTCACAATAATCAAATCAAATCATCGTTGATTCATGGTTATTTCCGAGTTGGTATTTGCATCTTCTACAGTGAAAAAAGCTGTTTAATTCATTTGATATTTCCGTATTTTATCTTATTAATTCCTCAGACTCACTCTCTAGAGCACCACTGCTTATATTACTTACTCTTATTTTTTAAATACCTGTATAAACTCTTATTATCTAATTTTGTATTTCTGGCTACCTCTCTCCCATATTCTAATTTCCCCTTCCTTATTAATATTTTGGTAATTGGAAAGGATACAGGGATTTTGACGGCTTGTTGGACTGGAGGTGGCTACAGAGTTAGTGAAGGACAGGATCACGGAGACAATATAGAACAATACTGATGTTCTGTGAGACTGGGACCTAATCAATAAGCACAGCAGTTGGTGTCTCAAAGTTTCAGAGTATCGTTTACTAAGACTGAAAATCAAACTAAATTCTTAGAAACAAATCATATTCTTGAATTTAAATTAGCTTGACTTTGGCCCATAGCATAATCACCAGATTTTCCTCCCCATTTTATTTTTTTCTACTCTCTAATGTCACACCCAATTAGTCATGTTACCTGTCATTGTCCACTCTTCAGAAAATACCAGTCCCAATGAAAGTCCTAATACAGCAGTAAGTTTGGATCCTGACTTCCTTCATAAAGCAGGCCATGTCCACCAAGGCTGCATTATTACAGAGGCACGGTGCTGCCAATTACATTTATAAGTGATCTACAGAAGAATGATATACATTGAGAGGAAACTGTTAGGATGAGAACTTTAATTTTGAAATTAACCTCTACCAAGTGCCAATTAGCACATTAGTTGATTTTGCAAATCCACTTTTTTATAACAGTGAAGCATCAGAGTACCATGTGGTTATTTTGCAACAATTTTAGCTGTTGGGTTTATTGTGTTCAATGTATATCATCAGGTTATAGATCAATTAGGAACACTAATAAGATATTTTAAGGCATCTTTCCACCTGAGATTTTCTCCTAAAAGCAGATAGTACTGTATCACAACTTAACTAGGAAGAGTGTGCCATAGGTCATGCCTCATTCTTCTATTAGCCATCACAAAATGCATAAAATCCTAATTAGATCACCAAGATGACCAATTTGCCGGACTGACTGCTATTCAGGCACAAGCAATCCACACTACGTTTTGTCACTAAACGAAATAATTTTATTTATTGTAACAAAGTTAACTTTAAAAAAACACAGAAAATAAAGGATTTTTAATGTACTATGTCACTTAAACTATACTCCTTTAAAACCCTTAAATTCTTACACACTCATTCACGATTAAGACAGGCAAGACAAATGGTTTAATAAACATGGGTTCATAAGATATAGGAGCAGAAGTTGGCCATTTGGCCCATCGGGTCTGCTCCACCATTCGATCATGGCTGATATGGTCCTGAGTAGAAAGTGAGGACTGTAGATGCTGGAGATCAGAGATGAAAATGTGTTGCTGGAAAAGTGCAGCAGGTCAGGCAGCATCCAAGGAACAGGAGAATCGACGTTTCGGGCATAAGTCCTGAAGAAGGGCTTATGCCCGAAACGTCGATTCTCCTGTTCCTTGGATGCTGCCTGACCTGCTGCGCTTTTCCAGCAACACATTTTCAGCTCTGATATGCTCCTGACCCCAGTTTCCTGCCTTCTCTCCATATCTCTTCAACCCATTACCAATTAAAAATTTGTCTAACCCTCCTTACATTTACTCACTGTCCCAGCATTCATCCCACTTTTGGATAGCGAATTCCACAGATTCACAACTCTTTACGAGAATTAGTTTCTCAACTCTGTTTTAAATTTGCTACCCTGAAACTTTATTGCTGGAACAGCACAGCAGGTCAGGCAGCATCTAGGGAACAGAAGATTCGACGTTTCGGGCACATGCCCTTCTTCAGGAATGAGCAGAGAGTGTTCAGCAGGAGAAGATAAAAGGTAGGGAGGAGGGACTTGGAGGAGGGGCGTTGGAAATGTGATAGGTGGAAAGAGGTCAAGGTGAGGGTGATAGGTCGGAGTAGGGTGGAGGCGGAGAGGTCAAGAAGAAGACTGCAGGTCAGGAAGGCGGTGCCGGGCTGGAGGGATTCGGCTGAGACAAGGTGGGGGGAGGGGGGATGAAGAAACTGGTGAAGTCCAAGTTCATCCCGTGTGGTTGGAGGGTTCCCAGTCGGAAGATAAGACGCTCCTCCTCCGACCGTCGCGTTGTTGTGGTTTGGCGGTGGATGAGTCCAATGACCTGCATATCCTCGGTGGAGTGGGAGGGGGAGTTGAAATGCTGTGCTACAGGGTGATTGGGTTGGTTCGTCCGGGTGGCCCAGAGGTGCTCTCTGAATCGCTCCGCAAGTAGGCGGCCTGTCTCCCCAATATAGAGGAGGCCACACCGGCTGCAGCGGATGCAGTAGATAATGTGGGTGGAGGTGCAGGTGAATCTGTGGCGGATATGGAAGTTTCCTTTGGGGCCTTGGAGAGAAGTGAGGGGGGAGGTGTGGGCGCAAGTGTTGCACCTCCTGCGGTTGCAAGGGAAGGTGCCGGGAGTGGAGGTTGGGTTGGTGGGGGGTATGGATCTGACAAGGGAGTCGCGGAGGGAGTGGTCTCTACGGAAAGCTGATAGAGGAGGGGAGGGAAATATATCCTTGGTGGTGGGGTCCGTTTGGAGGTGGCGGAAGTGACGGCGGATGATGCGCTGTACATGGAGATTGGTGGGGTGGTAGGTGAGGACCAGTGGGGTTCTGTCCTGGTGGCGGTTGGAGGGGCGGGACTCAAGGGCGGAGGAGCGGGAAGTGGAGGAGATGCGGTGGAGGGCACCGTTGACCACGTCTGGGGGGAAATTGCGGTCCTTGAAGAAGGAGGCCATCTGTGTTGTACGTATTTTGAACTGGTCCTCCTGGGAGCAGATGCGGCGGAGACGAAGGAATTGGGAGAATGGGATGGCGTTTTTACAGGGGGCGGGGTGGGAGGAGGTGTAGTCCAGGTAGCTGTGGGAGTCGGTCGGTTTGTAGTAGATGTCCGTGTTGATTCGGTCGTCTGAGATAGAAACAGAAAGGTCTAGGAAGGGGAGGGAGGAGTCCGAGACTGTCCAGGTGAATTTGAGGTCGGGGTGGAAGGTGTTAGTGTAGTGGATGAACTGTTCAACCTCCTCGTGGGAGCACGAGGTAGCGCCGATACAGTCATCAATGTAGCGGAGGAAAAGATGGGGGGTGGGGCCAGTGTAGTTGCGGAAGATGGATTGTTCCACATACCCTACGAAGAGGCAGGCATAGCTGGGGCCCATGCGGGTGCCCATGGCTACTCCTTTTGTTTGGAGAAAGTGGGAGGATTGGAAAGAAAAGTTGTTCAGGGTGAGGACCAGTTCAGTCAGTCGAAGGAGGGTGTCGGTGGAAGGGTACTGGGTGGTACGGCGGGAAAGGAAGAAGCGGAGTGCTTTGAGTCCTTCGTGATGGGGATGGAGGTGTACAGGGACTGGATGTCCATGGTGAAGATGAGGCGTTGGGGACCGGGGAAGCGGAAATCCTGGAGGAGGTGGAGGGCGTGGGTGGTGTCACGGACGTAGGTGGGGAGTTCTTGGACTAATGGGGACAGGACCGTGTCGAGGTAGGAGGAGATGAGTTCGGTGGGGCAGGAGCAGGCTGAGACGATGGGTCGTCCGGGGCAGTCAGGTTTGTGAATTTTGGGCAGGAGGTAGAAGCGGGCGGTGCAGGGTTGTGGTACTATGAGGTTGGAGGCGGTGGATGGGAGGTCCCCTGAGGTGATGAGGTTATGGACGGTCTGGGAGATGATGGTTTGGTGGTGGGGGGTGGGGTCATGGTCAAAGGGGCAGTAGGAGGAGGTATCTGCGAGCTGGCGTTTGGCCTCAGCGGTGTAGAGGTCGGTGCGCCAAACTACTACTGCGCCTCCCTTGTCAGCTGGTTTGATGGTGAGGTTGGGGTTGGAACGGAGGGAGTGGAGGGCTGTGCGTTCCGAGGGTGAGAGGTTGGAGTGGGTGGGAGGGGTGTGGGAGTTCAGGTAGCGGTTAATATCGCGGCGGCAGTTTGCAATAAAGAGGTCGAGGGCAGGTAGGAGGCCAGCACGGGGTGTCCAGGTGGACGGGGTGTGTTGGAGGTTGGAGAAGGGGTCGTCAGAGGGTGGGTGAGGGTCTTGATTGAAAAAGAAGGCACGGAGGCGAAGGCGGCGGAAGAATCGTTCAATGTCACTCCGTGTATTGAATTCATTGACCCGAGAACGTGTGGGAACGAAGGTGAGACCCCTCCTGAGGACTGATCTCTCATCCTCAGAGAGGGGCAGGTCCGGAGGGATGGTGAACACACGGCAGGGCTACCCCTTAAATTTGCTACCCCTTATCAGAAGACTATGACCTCTTGTTCTAGAATGCCAACAAGTGGAAGCATCCGCTCCATGTCTATTTTATTCACACCTTTTATTGACTTGAATACCTCAATTTGATCTCCCTCATGCTTTTAATTTCCAGACAGTATAGGTCTGAAATGTTCAATCTGTCTTCATATGAAAAACCCCTCATCTCTGGGATGGATCTAGTGAACCTCCTCTGAACTGCCTCCAGTGCCACTACCTCTTTCCTCAATTAAGGGACCAAAACTGTGCACACTACTCCAGGTGTGGTCTCACCAGTACCTTGTACAGTTGCAACAATCCTCCTTTGCCTTTATATTCTATTTCTTTAGCTATAAAAGCCAACATTCTTTTGCTTTCTTTATTTTCTGCTGCAGCTGCATGCTGGTTTTCTGTGACTCATGACCAAGTACACCTAGATCCCTCTGCACTGGAGCACCCCAAAGTCTCTCCCCATTACAATAATAGGTCACCTTCCCATTTTTTTTGACTCAATTGCATGACCTTACACTTATGTACGTTAAACTCTGTCTGCCACATTTTGACCCACTCTCCGAACCTATCTATATCCATTTGTAAGGTTCTTATTTCTTCACTTTAATTCACCATATGACCTATTATTGTGTTGTCTGCAAATTTGGCTATAAAGCATTCTATCCCTGTATCCAAGTTATTAATGTAGACTTTAAATAACTGGGGTCCAAGGACCAAACCTTGTGGCACCCCACTAGTTACATCTTATGGGTGGAAAAAGGTTGTGGACTGACTATATTCAAAAATCTGAAGATCAGACATCCAAACATCAAAGGTGGATTGAATTGTCTCACGTAGTTGATCTTGAATTTAAATATTCATGTCTGTAAAGTGATGGCTGTTCTTCACTTTCATTGTTGATCTGGTGGAACTAGGTCATTTCTTGTTAGAATTTCTTCTTTTAAGCTATCTTGCTTTTTCTATCTTTCCATAGCTCTGCCCTGCTTGCACCCCCATCCCCCATCCCCTCCCCCCATGAAGGTAGAAAGAGAGATAGAGAAAGAAAGGTGGATGCTTCAGTTCGCAGGCTCTAGATATTTCTGACTGCTCTTGCACTTACTGCTTTATAATAAACTACAACTCAACCAGGTGCCAGTTAGGTAGAATTTCACTAACCTACCTGACTTATGGTCCTGCTTAGTCTCAAATTATTTCTCTCACTGCTTCAAAAAACATTTGTCTGGCATAGTTAAAAATATGCATGTCTTGATGTTTCCATGTTGCAAACCTCTCTTCAAATTTCAGCTATGTAGCAGTCCAATTTCCATTTCAGTTTATAGTCCAAACAAACACCGAAGTGTGGTCTCTTATAACCATTTAGGGATTCTGAAGTGTGAGTAGGCTGGAGTTAAAGCAACTAAAACTGTGAAGTTAACAGCTTATAAACATTACAGGGTGGATTTAAAATATTTTCGTGTTTTGTATAAAGCACAAGTCAGGAATTTGGGTGTGGAGCTATGAGACCCACTATTAGCACTAACTCCCAGTAGGTACTCTTGGCAATGATCTTCAATGAGACTGCAAATTGGTTGACTCTGCCCGTATATATTCTTCACCATTAGATGGGCTCTTAAAATAATTATTCTTTCAGAGGGTGTGTGGTGCTGGCTGGATGAACATTCATTGCCCATATTTATTTCCACTGGAGAAGATGTTGGTGAGCTGTCTTTGTGAACCATTGCAGTCCTTGTAGTGCAGGCACACTCACAGTGCAGTTCGCAAGGAATTGCCAAGATTTTGTCCCAGCGACAATAAAGGAACAATGATATAATTCCAAGTTTGAATGGTGTATGCCTTACAGGGAGGTGAACCTGCGGGTGCTGGGGTTTTCATGCACCTGCTGCACTTGTCCTTCTAGGTGATGATGATTGCAGGTTTGGAGCATGCTATTAGAGGAGCTTTGGTGAGTTGCTGCAGTGCAACTTGTAGATGGTAAATACTCCTATCACATTCTATCAGGTTTGGAGGGAGTGATTGTTTAAATTGGTGGATGGAGTGCTAATCAAATGGGCTGCTTTGTCCTGGATTGTGTTGAGCTTCAAGTGTTGTTGGAGATGCACACATCTAAGAAATTGGAGATGATACTATCATACTCCAGACTTTTACCTTGAAATGTGGCCAGGAATGGAGAGACCGAAAGTGATTTACTGGCCACAGAATTCTCACATGGAACTTCATTTGGCTATAACACACAAAAGGTAGGGGTTTATGATTCTGTTATGAAATAATGAAAGTCTTAACATGACTGCCAGCTAACCGCATACAAAAGCAGCAGATAACATACATTTCTGCTTAAAATGCAAAGCGTTTCTACTTTCTAAAGTCTGCAGTTTCACTGTCGCTGGAACAAGTTTGTATCTGCCAGTGATGGGCAACTTATGGCTTAGAAACTGTTTCTTTATGCCACATACCAAAGCAACTGTCGGTTACAGGCTCAAAAATCGAGTACCTGAATGAAGTAGGTTTGCAGCATGTCAGGATGTGGTCAATAATTGGTTGGCTAGTCTGGTTTACCAATGGAAAGTGAAGAGAAAGATCCACTATTGGGAGCTGTGATTCTTCCCACTTGACTCCAATTAATGTTGGAAACCAAACATCCTGCAGCTGGGTTGAACAAGCATTCGAGAGTGGACCAGAGTTCCGTTCTGGTAGACCACGCAATTTCGGTAGCCTAAAGCAATCCTGCACATATTTTTGAGATCGTTAAACACTAAGTGTGCCATACACTAAACTTAGATAAGTGGTCTTTGATCCAATAGGAAGTGTATATGCATTCGTCATGGGAAATTCTACAGATGCAGATTTCTGAATAGGTCAATTGAAATATTTTTAAGCAGAGCTCTGGTCAACACGATGATGAACATTTGCACATGTTGAAATACACTGGGTCAGTGACAGCTTTCCATTTCTTACATCTGCTATTCTTGCAAACTTGTCAAATTATGGAAAATTTTCCAGTGAGTATTTACACTAATTACTCCCTTGAGTAGAGAGGTAGAAGAGACTTTTATGTTATCAGTTTGGCTGAATTCCACCACAGGTCCCAGAGGTAAAAGAACAATCTTCAAACCAACTGCCCAGTCTTTTGCAGAATTGTGCATCCAAAACACAGAGGAGTCAGGAAGCATTAGATCTTTTGGATGTGAAAATTTGTTCTTCTGTATTTAGTCAAAATGGTACTTGTAGCTCCAGACAAAACAACATTGTTTACCTTTTTCAGGAGTTACCAAGCTAAGGCCTCCAATCCATACCAGGTATTTTATTATTGAACAGAAATGACAGTTTATTATTTTAAACCAAATTTAGTATCCTGAAACAATTTGTCTGACTTCAAATGGGCACAATATAACCAACTCTGACTGACTGGAAGATTTTGTGTTCTGTTACGATGTCAGCTGATGGTGTTACTGGAGAAGTCTAATCCCAGGATGAAATATGGCCTGATCGACCATATGCTTTTAGAAACCATTTTTAGTTCACCTGGTGGTCATTCACTGAAATGTAGCCATATGAGACTACAGAATTTCTTTAACACAGAGCATTATTACAAGAAAGACAAAGAAACAATCCAAATTATCCAAGTAGCAAAATCCAAAAAACTCATAAAATTCAATTTTTTTTTCAACAACTTCAGTTTACAGCAATTGAAATACCAACAAATTATACCTTAAATCAAATTCAAATTAAATCAAAGGATTCAGAAGAGATTTACCAGGATGTATGGTTTCCAGCATTAATTTGAGCCAATTCGGAAGAATCACAGCTCCCACTTATGGATCTTTCTCTTCACTTTCTATTGGTAAGCCAGACTAGCCAGGTATGGAAGGTTTGAGTTATAAAGAAAGGTTGGATAGGCTGGGATTTTTTTTTATTGGAGCATGGGAAGTTGAGAGGTGACCTTATAGAAGTTTATAAAATCATAAGGGGTATAGAAAGGGTTAATGGGATGTGTCTTTTTCAGATTTCAAGACTAAGGGGCATATATTTAAGGTGGGGGGAGCTTTAAAAAATACATGAGGGGCAAAGTTTTTACACAGAAGGTGGTTTGTGTATGGAATGAAAGTCCTGAGGAAGCAGTTGATGTGGGCACCATTACAATGTTTAAAAGACATTTGGATAAGTACATGAATAGGAAAGATTTGGAGGGATATGGACAAGAAGGAGGCAAGTAGGACTAGGTTTGGGATTATGTTTGTCATAGACTGGTTGGACCGAAAGGTCTGTTTACATGCTCTGTATTCTACATTGTTAAATTTGACTTGACTGATTCACTACAGTTTCTGCCCTATAAACTTGCATGAATACTCACAAAACTGAAAGCTAAGACTCTCTCAGCTTCTAATACCAGCAGATTTCAAACCCAACTAACGTTTCTGCTCTCTAAGTTGCACAAACCATTTTCTACTGAGTTACTTCCTTAATTGCTCCAGAAAAAAAATTCTAGGAGATTAACCATACTTGATTCTGACCCTAGTCAGGTCTTCTCCAAACTCCCTAAAACTTTCAGAACTGAATTTTACTAGAAGTCAGCTAGTGCAATTTTGGCAAGTTTCTTGGAGGGTTCTTTCTGTAAGCCTGAGCAAGATTTCCCATGTTGTCTCTGAAATTCACCACATCAGCAATTCACCACTCTCCATGTCACCCCACTCATCCTACCTTCCCTCTCACTGCAGGTGGAAGCACTCACCATTGCCTGGAAACCCTCAGACTTATAGTGCCAGTGTTATTTTTAAAGCTCAGCTGAGCACCAGATCAAATGTTATCAATCAGGAGTGCACTTCAATGTGCGCAGTGAGAACGGAACAAAAATCAAATGCTTCTCAAGGCAGATACGTGGCATGGTCGACACCTCATTCCAAATACAAGTGTACGTTTGTAGATCTGTTGCTTTTCAAGGAACAATTACACAGATTACCCTCCTCAGTGTCATCCCACCTTAGAACTCTGTCTAAAGGAGTGCTCCCTCCGTGACTACCTGGTCAGGTCCACGCCCCCTACAACCCACCCTCCCATCCTGGCACCTTCCCCTGCCACCGCAGGAACTGCAAAACCTGCGCCCACACCTCCTCCCTCACCTCCATCCAAGGCCCTAAAGGAGCCTTCCACATCCATCAAAGTTTTACCTGCACATCCACTAATATCATTTATTGCATCCGTTGCTCCCGATGCGGTCTCCTCTACATTGGGGAGACTGAAAGCCTCCTAGTAGAGCGCTTTAGGGAACATCTCCGGGACACCCGCACCAATCAACCACACTGCCCTGTGGCCCAACATTTCAGCTCCCCCTCCCGCTCTGCCGAGGACATGGAGTCCTGAGCCTCCTTCACCACCGCTCCCTCACCACCAGACGCCTGGAGGAAGAATGCCTCAATATCCGCCTCGGAACACTTCAACCCCAGGGCATCAATGTGGACTTAAATAGTTTCCTCATTTCCCCTTCCCCCACCTCACTCTAGTTCCAAACTTCCAGCTCAGCACTATCCCCATGACTTGTCCTACCTATCTTCTTTTCCACCTACCCACTCCACCCTTCTCCCTGACCTATCACCTTCATCCCCTTCCCACCTCACCTATTGTACTCTATGCTACTTTCTCCCCACCCCCACCCTCCTCGAGCTTATCTCTCCACGCTTCAGGCTCTCTGCCTTTATTCCTGATGAAGGGCTTTTGCCCGAAATGTCGATTTTGCTGCTCCTCAGATGCTGCCTGAACTGCTGTGCTCTTCCAGCATCACTAATCCAAAATCTGGTTTCCAGCATCTGCAGTCATTGTTTTTACCTAAAAGAGTGCTATTCCATCCAATGCCTACTATAACCTAACATTGCCCCACTGTTCAATGTGGGAAAGCCTTCAAACGGTTGAAAATGTTCACTTTTATTCACTAAATCCAAAGAAATTAATTAGCAAACAAAAGCTACATTTGTCTCAGAGAAAAGACAAGCCTATTGGGCACCACTAAATTTATAGTCAATGGCTAATGACTGCACCTATCTCTAATTTTATGGAACCAGAAGTCCTTTTTGGCTTGTTGCACATGGCATTGCAGTGCTCTACTATACAGAAGGTGGTTCTTGCTCAATGTCCTCAACTTCCCATTCTGAATAGTGCTCCCGCTCTTCCAGTTCTTCAGCTCCTGTCCCAGTTCTGCAAGGCACAGGATACAAACAGGATTATATTGCACACGCTATGTGGAGTGCACAGAAAAATCCTAAAAACAAACCAAACATTGGAACATCATCTACAACAAACCTATTGTCTACGCCATAATGGCCCTGCAGAAGAATGGGTTACATTGTATCTATGTTTGGACTCCGTCAGGGGACCACATAATGAAGTCATCAACCATGGTTGCAGAAGGTAGCACTTGTCTCCCAGTAACCATCTTTGTTAAGCATTCAGCCCTTGGAACAAAGCAGTAAATGAGACTTCTCGAGTATACACACATCATGGTGCAGACCTCTATGTTGTGGTACCAATGGCCACAAATGACCTGCACACTAATGGAATGAAAGTCCATCATATTATGAGATGGCACTCTCAATGCAACATGTACACAATCTATAGCAGTCTGCACCTGGAGGATGCCAGATATGTTGCCAAAGTCTATTGTCTGAGCTGCAGTACTGATTTTGTCACTGGGAAATGAGCTAAAGCAGTGTGATCAGAAAAATCTTAATACATTTGTGGATCAAAGGTTGTCAGGTCCCATATAGGTTCCCAGTGGCTCCTTAGAAGCAGGTAGTTGCATGCAAGTTTAGCGCAACTTTGACAGTCACCCGCCCCTCCACATAGAGGAAGACATTGGCTTAGTGGTATTATTGCTGGGCTGTTAATTCAGAGACCAGGTAATGTTCTATGGACTTGGGTTTGAATTCTCCTATCGCAGATGGTGGAATCTGAATTCAAGTTTAAAAGTAAAAATTTGGATTTAGGGGTCAAATAATGATCACGAATCCATTGTCGATTGTTGAACCCTTCTGGTTCACTAATGCCCTTTATAGAAACAAATTGCCATCCTTAACTGGTCTGGCCTACATGTGACTCCTGACCCATAGCAATGTGGTTGGTTCTTCACTGCCCTCTGGGCAATAACTGCAAGCCTAGCCAGAAATGCCCTCATCCTCTGAATGAATAAGAAGAAGTGCTGCAGCTCCAATTCCAGCAGTGGACATAATTTTGTGACAGTGTTATGGGATATCCTCAATCTACAGCAAAACTGTGCCTTGCTCCTCTGGTGGAAATGGCATGGAAGACAAAAGATTATAGGATGTAGAGGAATCTTATGGACTATTATTGGAGGATCAGATATTTTCCTCTTGACATTGAGAATCTCATTACTGCCAATCTCACCCACATTACTCAACATTCTTGTTAATGTCTTTCAGGAACTGGGAAGATTCTGTCTTCAATGTATGGGTCTTCTAAACCAAAAATTAATCTTGATTATCCTAAACTGCAAACTGCAAACTTTAATGCCTTCAGTGTTCACTTCACCTGTCATAAACCACCCCAGTATAAACAATTTTCCATCAACTTTCCAGAGCATTCCTGCTCTCTGACACACACTGGATTAGGTCACTGTTCCAGAAAGACTGCCTCACCCAGCTTTCTCTAAAACAAATCTTTCACAATATTTTAAAATCCAACCCGTAAAAATGATATTTGTCTGTACAATAGTCATCTCATGCTGTCTTTGTAGCTACTATCTGTAAGAATAGGACATCTATACATCAGTTTACATGAATAAACACGGCTTACTGCTGCTGCCTCAGGTCATTTACTGAAGAAGTTTTACATGCCTTTGTTTCTTCTATAGTTCGCGATGTTCATTCTCTTCCATTTAAGATTAAATGCATTCTAAAACAGCAGCCCATACCCTAACTTGCACCAAGTCTAACTGTTCCTTCACTACCCTCGATGTAGTTGATTTACACTTGGTTGAGCAATGCCTTGGTTTTAAAATAACCATCATTGTTTCCAATGATGTATGTCGTTAGACCATAAGACCATAAGACAGAGGAGTGGAAGTAAGGCCATTTGGCCCATCAAGTCCACGCCGTCATTTAATCATGGCTGATTGGCATTTCAACTCCACTTACCCACACTCTCTCCATACCGCTTAATTCCAAGCAAGATCAAGAATTTATCAATCTCTGCCTTGAAGACATTTAACGTCCTGGTCTCCACTGCGCTCTGTGGCAATAAATTCTACAGGCCCATCACTCTCTGGCTAAAGAAATGTCTCCTCACTTCCATTCTAAATTGACCCCCTTTAATTCTAAGGCTGTGCCCATGGGTCCTATGCTCTCCGCCTAACAGAAACAACTTCCCAGCATCCACTGTTTATAAGCCATGCATTATCTTGTAAGTTTCTATTAGATTTACAGCATCTATCCTTGCTTCATATCTTTGTTACTTCTGTCCAATTTACATATTCACAAATTTACTGGCTCAACTATTGGTAGACCCTTCAGCTGCTCAGGTCAGAACCTGTCTCTAAATTTCTCCACCTCTCTTTTTTCCTTTAAGAAGCTGTTTATACCTTGAACAGATTTGGGCTTTTTATCTCAGGGAAGATATATTGGCATTGGAGGCAGTCCAAAAAAGGCTCACAAGGTTGATCAGGGATATGGAGACATTTTCGTACGAAGAGAGCTGGAGTAGCTTGGGCTTGTACTTATTGTAGTTTAGAAGGATTAGAAGGACCTTGACAGGGTAAATGCAGAGACATCGTTTCCCCTTGTGGGGGAGTCAGGAACTAAGTGCATAATTTTAGAAACAAAAAACAGAAGTTACTGGAAAAACTCAGCAGGTCTGGCAGCATCTGTGAAGAGAAATCAGAGTTAATGTTTCGGGTCTGGTGATGCTTCCTCAGAACTGAGGAAGGCCCACTGAACCTGAAATGTTAACTCTGGTTGGCTTCAGACATGCTGCCAGGCGTACTGAGCTTCTCCAGCAACTTCTTACAGCATCTGTGCTTTCGGTTTTTATTTTGCATAATCTCCGAGTTTGGGTTTGCCCATTTAGAACAGAGATGAGGATGATTTTATTCTCTCAGATGGTAGTAAATCTGTGGAATTCTTTGCTGCATGGGAATCAAGTATTATGAGAATAAGACAGGAAGTGAATTTGAGGATTATCAGAATCAGCCGTAATCACATAGAAAGTGGACTTCAAGGGTTGAGTGGGCTATTTCTGTTCCTACATCTTATGGTCTTATATTGATTTGGACTGGTGAGAATGCTGTCACTTTTCTTTAAAGAAATAGTGGGGGATGATTTACATTTATCTGAGGGAAGCTGAAACCTTGAGGTGAAAATCTGATTGAAAAACCCTCCTAGGAGACCTGTATTTGGCATAAATCTCCAGGTAACTATTGAAAGCAATCTGTAGAATTTGAAATATAATTTTAAGCAAATAAATATGCTGTAAACTGGTACTGTTACATATAGATCATGGTTCATATATGGAAAAAGCTATTTATGATGCGTAATTGTAGGAGAAAGCATATGTACATTTGAGGTTAATGCTTACTCATAACAGACTCGTAGCGGTGCTCAGCAGCCACCCTTGCTTATAATGTGACTGCAGGGTAAATAGCACTTCCGCAGGAAGCAGTTTGTAGGGCTTGGGAACATGTACCCAAATGGGCAGACAGGTGGTTCTTTTTCAGTCAAAAAGTGTGGTACTGGAAAAGCAGGGGCGGTCAGGCAGCATCCAAGAGGTGGGAGAGTCTACGTTTCGAGCATAAACTAATGAAGAGCTTACGCTTGAAATGCTGACTCTCCTGCTCCTTGGATGCTGCCTGACCAGCTGTACTTTT
The DNA here is from genome assembly GCF_037043375.1 of Chiloscyllium plagiosum. NCBI lineage: Eukaryota > Metazoa > Chordata > Chondrichthyes > Orectolobiformes > Hemiscylliidae > Chiloscyllium > Chiloscyllium plagiosum. The sequence continues at coordinate 20,213,153 of NW_028270172.1, forward strand.
CCAGCACCACACTTTTTGACTCTGATTTCCAGCATCTGCAGTCCTCACTTTCTCCTAGGTGGTTCTTTCTGTCTAGCTTCAGGTTCCATTTGTTGCAACATTGTAATCAGCAAACATGAGGATCATGAGGAGGGAGGGAACAGGCCATGGCTACCCACAGGGGAACCAAAGTAGCTTCTTCTCAGTGTCCTGGGTGTACATGCTGGGGTTTCATCTTTCATGGGATGCTCGAGTGGGCGGCACGGTGGCGCAGCGGTTAGCCATGCTGTCTCACAGGACCACAGTCCCAGGTTTGATTCCAGCCTCGGGCAACTGTCTGTGTGGAGTTTGCACATTTTCCCTGTGTCTGTGTGGGTTTCCTCTGGGTGCTCTGGTTTCCTCCCACCATCCAAAAATGTGCAGGTCAGGTGAATTGGCCAAGCTAAATTGTCCATAGTGTTAGGTGCATTAGTCGGGCGGCAGTGGGTTACTCTTCGGAGGGTCGGTGTGGACTTGTTGGGCTGAAGGGCCTATTTCCACACTGTAGGGAATCTTATCTAATCCGTATTTGCCATGGGGCAAGCAAATGACTGAATATGGGAGAGAATTTAGCTTTACTTGGCCCCAGCCAAGAATCATGATTTGGATGATGCTTGAATACACTGACGTTTTGTCCATCCACACAACAGGACCCTGTGGCATTAGTCTCCAGGAGGGATATAGAGGCTGACCTTCAAGTGATGGTCAAAAAGAAGCTGCAGATGCCGAAAATCAGATACAAAAAAACCCAGAAATTGGTGGGGGGAAAAGTAAACTGGGTAGGTCAATGGAGAGAGAACAGAGTTAGGCAGGTGGTGTGTGAATGGAGTTACTCAGGTCTGGCGACTGTTATTTTGAAAGTGTTTCTGTGTCTAATAGTGGGCCCCTCACGATTTTGTTGCGAATCTCTGACACAGTCACTCCCCTTTAGTCTTGGCGTTTAGTACCTGAGTTCCATAGCGAGAATTTGAACAGATAACCTCGAGCGTGGCGAAGCAAGTACACCATCAATTGCACCACGTTTCAGATCCACCAACAGTCTCCCTGGCAACAAGAAGCTGACCTCAGTCACACAGGCCACGTGAGCGCTCAGTGACCCCCGGCGGTGATTTACAGCTTGACCCGGATGTTGTTTCCGTGCGGCCGGTGATGGAGCGAAGCGAGTGAGATTGCTGGAGCGAACAACTGAGTGAGTTAAGAGGAGGAGGAGGAGGAGGGAGCGGGACAAACGCTCGGTCTCCATGATGTCTTGATTGCCGGCAGTGGAAGCGGGAACTTACCGGTCTTGGTCCAGTCGGGCTCGCGCTGCGGGGGTGGGCTCGGGTCGGGCTCCTCCGGGACGGACCTGGAGGCTGGGCCGCCTCTAGCTTCAGGTCATTTCCGACCTTTGTATTACACACCTGCTTCCATCGGTAGTTCCCCTGAACTCAGGAAAATAAACTCTATTCCGATTGCAGGAGATAGTGTACACTGTCTGGGCAAAACCAAAACTGAGAGGTTCACTTCAGTGTGTTGAAGCACATCTTATTTAATGCTTTGATTTCACTGTCCAGCTATTTATTTGATTGAGCCAGGCTACCACAAACATAAAAGTCGCCATAGTCTTATCAGATCATAGAAGAGTGATGATGGTTTAACATGAGGCTCACCACACCTCAGGCGAAAGGAAAAGGCCTGATTCATGGTACCCTCACCTGGTGCGGGAGCAGTAGTGATGTGTAGAGAATTAATCTTGAAACGCGTAGTGGATGTCTGGATCCAGGTTATTCCTTTCATCATAAAAGCGATTGGAGTCATCTTAGGCTTCACAGGTTAGGTGTAATAATGTATTATTTGAGGTACTCTTGGTTGTAAGGTGATTATGAAAGTATAATGTGTTAATATCTGAGGACAAGATGTGTATCTTGAGCTGTTAATTTTTAATCTTTTGATTAATGGTAGCTAAATGAAGTATTTGTTAGTTGACTAATTTGGTGATTTTCTGGTTGCCACTCATTGGAAGTTATAAACCTACAAAAAAGTAATTGCTACTTGTTATAAAAAGCAATATAATTTTCTTTCAATGCTAAGCATAAATCAAAAAGAATCTTGATATTGAGATCTCCAGGTTGTTTTCATCCCGACTAGTTTGGCGAAAGATGTGGTTAGAAAGCTGATACATACATGCATGTAGTGTGTCAACAGCTAGGTTTTTTTCTTATCATTTGATGTTTCTATAACATACAATGGTAACACTTCTATGATAAAAATCACTCGTAGGATATGGGCACCACTAACTGGGCTAGTATTTATTGCTTATTCATAGTTGTTCTTGATAGAGTGATGGTGAGCTGCCTTCTTGAACTGCAGCAATCTATTTGGTGTGGATATGTCTACAATACTGTTAGGAAGGGCATTTTAGGTTTTGACCCAACAACAGTAAAGGATAACGATATGTTTCCAGCTCAGTATAGTGTGATGTGAATGAGGTTATGTATTATTATTTGATGTTGTATAGTATTACTGGGTATTATGTTGTATCAGTGTCCCAATAAGATGTGTCATGAGAGCATTGGAAGTCACTCTAAGCCATTAGTCAGGTTGTTCAGACTTGTTTCAGGTTCTTAGAGTGGACAGCTTTGGAATAAAGCGTGTTCGATTGCAGTAAACAATGTTCTTTAGTTCTGGCTGGAGTTTAATAATTCCTAGTACAGATTAGGGAGAAACTTGCAGGTCATTGTGTTCCCACAGAGCTGCTGTTTTTGTACTTCTTAATGATAGTCTTTGAGTTTGGAACATGCTGTTTAAGGACCCTTGGTGAATTTCTGCAGTGCAACTTATAGATGGTACACATTGCTGCTACTGAGTGTCAGTGATGGAGGGTGTGAATGTGATGCCAGTGAAGGGGGCTGCTTTGGCCTAGTGGTATAAAACTCCTTGGGTGTTATTGGAGCTGCATTCGTCCAGGTGAGTGAAGAGTATTCAGTTCCACCCATTACTTGTGCCTTATAGATGGTGACCAGGTTCTGGTGGGGTAAACCTGCTCACTATATGATTCCAAATCTCTGATCTGCCCTTGCAGCTAAAGTATTTATATTGGTTGTCTAACTTAAAAAGATTGCACGTACCTATCTAGTCATAGCCAGAAAATTATCTGCAGTGGCTACTTTCTCATTCTGGCATTGTTTTCTCTGGCCACTAGAATAAGTCATTACTTATTCTAGGTCTGCTCTTATTTCTTGTTGTCTTGCTGCAAATTTGCAACATTCTGTGAAAATATAATATTAGTTTCCTGCATGCACATTGTGAAGACACAGTTTGTGTGTGCACGCAAAAGGGAATTAGAATTTAGTTAGTGTTGCATGTAAATGGTTTATCTCTGTTTACTTGTACCTAATTAGTTTTCACTTGTGAAAATAAAGATAATTCACGTTCAGTGCAGAAACCTAATCTGTGCTTTCCATCAACCTTGGTCTGAATATAAGATAAATTGGACTACTGTGCATACTATGAAACCACCTTTAATATTAGGTATGACTCTGGGAATAGCAGGGCTTGATTTTTTGGTGCATACTGCAGTGGATCTTAACACAACCTACTTAATCTGCTCGCAGAATGGATCAGTCAGAATACAATAAATATTGATTATATATGGTTTTGTTTGCTGTGGGCAATAAATCTTTTTGATAAGGTCCAGTTGATTGTTGTCAAAATGTCAAAAAGCATTTCTGGTGGATGCATTCGGAGAATGGCAGAGGAGATGCAGAGACAGAGAAGTTTGGAAAAGTATTTGAGTGTGCAGGTGAATTGTTCTTTATGACTCTAAGTAGCATTGCAAGTGGACAGCCAGGGAATTCCTAGAAGCATGGCACTCATTCACAAACTCCATCAACAAACACATCGACCTGGACCCAATTTACCGGCCACTACAGCGGACAGCTGAAACTGACAACCGGAAGCGGCAGGGACAGGCCACTATAAATGCCGGAGGAAACATTTGAAGAAGGCATTTGGCATGCTTGCCTACATGGGTCAGAATATTGATATAGGATTTGGGATGTCTTGTGGCTGTACAGGGCATTAATGAGGCCATTGGAATACTGTCTTCATTGTTGTGGTTCTGTTCGCCGAGCTGGAAATTTTTGTTGCAAATGTTTCGTCCCTGGCTAGGTGACATCCTCAGTGCTTGGGAGCCTCCTGTGAAGCGCTTCTGTGGTGTTTCCTCCGGCATTTATAGTGGCCTGTCCCTGCCGCTTCCGGTTGTCAGTTTCAGCTGTCCGCTGTAGTGGCCGGTATATTGGGTCCAGGTCAATGTGTTTGTTGATGGAGTTTGTAGATGAGTGCCATGCTTCTAGGAATTCCCTGGCTGTTCTTTGTTTGGCTTTCCCTATAATGGTAGTGTTGTCCCAGTACGACAAGCAACATGATTTCGACTGGGACAACACTACCATTATAGGGCAAGCCAAACAAAGAACAGCCAGGGAATTCCTAGAAGCATGGCACTCATCCACAAACTCCATCAACAAACACATCAACCTGGACCCAATATACCGGCCACTACAGTGGACAGCTGAAACTGACAACCGGAAGCGGCAGGGACAGGCCACTATAAATGCCGGAGGAAACACCACAGAAGCGCTTCACAGGAGGCTCCCAAGCACTGAGGATGTCACCTAGACAGGGGACGAGACGTTTGCAACAAAAATTTCCAGCTCGGCAAACAGAACCACAACAACGAGCACCCGAGCTACAAATCTTCATCCTAAGTTTGAATACTGTCTTCAATTCTGATTGCCTTGAGAGGGTGCAGAAAAAGATGTACAAGACTGAAGGATTTGAGTTATAGGGAAAGGTTGAGTAGGCTGAGTTTTTTTTTCCCTGGAGCATCCGGTTGATGGGATGACATTGTAGAGATTTATAAAATCATGACGGGCATGGATAGGATGAATAGCCAAGTTATTTTTCCTAGGATGAGCGAGTCTAACACTAGAGGGCATTGGTTTAAGGTGAGAGGGGATAGATTTAAAAATGACCTGAATGGTAATTTTTTTCACCCGGAGAATAATGCACATATGGAACGAGCTGCCAGAGGAAGTGGTGGAGGCAGGTACAGTTACAACATCTGGGTGGATATATGAATTGAATGGGTTTAGAGAGGTATGGGCCAAGTGCTGGAAAATGGGACTGGGTCAGACGATTCTCCTGTTCCTTGGATGCTGCCTGACCTGCTGTGCTTTACCAGCAACACATTTTCAGCTCTGATCTCCAGCATCTGCAGGCCTCACTTTCTCCTCGAAACTCTGTATCATACAGGAACAGTGAATGAATGAGAAATAGTCCAGGTAACAGAATAAACTAAAGTTGAAAAGAATCGATGACTTGCAGGGAAGACGTTTCTGTACTTTAATTTGAAGGTAATGATGACCATAAGGTTTTCTTTGGGTGGGCTAAAGTAAACTTAGAGTTGGGTCACATTAGAACGAGGTGTATGATTTTTTTTGTGTGTGATAAAGAATGTGCAGGTCAGAAACTCAGCTTTGAGATGAACAGAGTAAAAGCTGGAAAATCTCAGCAGGTCTGGCACCATCTGTAAGGAGAGAAAAGAGCTGACGTTTCGAATCTAACTGACCCTTTGTCAAAGCTAAAAAAAGGGAGAAATAGGGAGGTATTTATACTAAGCTGAGAGAAGGTGAGCCATGGCTCCAGAAGCAAAGGTGATAAAGAGGTGATAATGACAGTGCATGGAGAGATTATAGGGAGATTAGGAGCTGTGAATGACCAAGGCTGAAGCCAGTGCTATGTGACAAAATATGTGGGGGATGGGTGAAGCAGAGACAAAATTGAAAACAGGGGAGAAGGGTAGCAAAGGGGGAAGAGGAAAAAGGTGATAAGAGAGTGGGGAGCAAGTGAAATAGAGACAATCGAGAAATATGAGATACAGAACAATGAAAAAAAATTAAAAAGAGGTAAATAAAATAAATGAAATAAAATTACGGAGCAGAATGAAAACAGAGGGGTCGAGATGGGATAATCATCTGAAGTTGTTGAATTCAGTGTTGAGACCGGGACAGCTTTGAGAGAGTGTAAGTCGGTGCTGCTGGAGAGAGGTGTCGAGTGCTTCTTGCTACCTTTGCTTCTGAAGCCATGGCTCACCTTCTCTCAGCCTAGTATAAATACCTCCTATTTCTCCCTTTTTTTAGCTTTGACAAAGGGTCAGTTAGACTCAAAACGTCAGCTCTTTTCTCTCCTTACAGATGCTGCCAGACATGTTGAGATTTTCCAGCATTTTCTCTTTTGGTTTCAGATTCCAGCATCCGCAGTAATTTAGTTTTATTTGAGATGGACAGATTATGCACCCAATGAAGGCATTCTCATGTAAGTAAATCTACAGTTTCAGAAAAGAAAGGAAAACTACACTTAATCAGCCTCTTCATCCGGAAGAAGTAATGTATCAAAATCATGAAAACCTAGTTACATAGGGTTCCTTGATGTTCAATATATATTTGACAGATTTTCATAAAAGTATTTTCATTTAACTTCTCTAATATTCTTGCCTAACAAAATCTAATCCCTCAGTTGTGAAAGTACCAGAATCTAGATTTATGAGTTTTAAGATTTTAAGATTTGCATTACTTTTTGTTTGAAAACGTTCTTCCTTATTTACTCCTGAAATAGCCTGGCTCTAATTTCCGAATTAGTCCCTCTCCCATTCTGGATAACCCAAAAGAGAATTAGTTTTAAGTTCTACGACTCTGGCAGGAGGAGTGCGCTGAAAATTAAGCCCCACTATTTACTGAACAACACCGCGTGTAACTGACTTATACAGTGATCAAAAATTGCCATTTTTTTCCACTTTATAACTGCTATTAAGACCAAATACAACTTTCACCAGGCTTTTCAATAAACTCAAATACAAGACATTGATTATATATCCTTCAAACAAGTGGCAAATTGCTTGTCAACCAGCTGAATTAAATGAAGTATGTCTTTTCTCAGACCCATACGCACACACAGGACAAAGACATATGTGATTCTGCAATGTTATTATGGGTGAGGAAAGCATTATGCAAAAGAGGAAAAGAAACAACACTTCTAAGGGTCAAGGGATGAATTCAGGCAACAAAAATCACATGACTTCTCTCAGTTCCTTTTGAATTTCTGTTGATGAAATTCAATTGATGACAGTTGCAGGACACTCGAAAATCTTTGGTTTAGATTTCTGATTCAGTTGAGCTATGTAACTGTGGATCTAGAGAATGCTTTAAACTAAGTACTGGGGACCAGGGAAGAAAACTGGATTAATGTGATAAATCAATTTGAGATAAATAGACAAGGCTAAAGTAAAAAGTATTGATATGGGAAATGATAAACTGTTCTTGATAGGAAGGGATAGAGGGTGCATATATTTAAGAGTAAGTCAATAGGTAAGTATAGAGGGTACAAAGATAATATGTGTATGCACAGAGCGTTCAAAGCCGATACTGATACCATAAATAAATGCAGTTATAGCTATTACAGAGACCTGAGTGCAGCATGACAAAGTGCCATGAATCTTGAAGGGTAGAGGATATTTCCAATAACAGTAAGCTAGGGAAAGGTGAAGGATGGCTTATTATGGGAGTGGTCTGCTGATTCCCTAAAAGGACCATAAGATCAAGTATAAAGGAAGATATAATAAGAGCTTGTCATTCAATTATTACAAAAACTTTGTCATCTTATTGATTAGAAAAGTTAAGTGGGCAAAACTAGCCTACTTGAGGAGCTTGTAGAATGGTTTCATTAAGACCTGATGTTTTGGTGAATCTGTGCTGTACCTCTTCTATACCTTTTCTAAGATGCAAGTTTTTCATGTAAAGGGTAGTGTGTGCCTGGAACACGCTGCCAGAGGAGGTGGTACAACACAATAGCAGCATTCAGGAAGCACCTGGGTGCATACATGAATAGGATGGGAATAGACGGATACAGATCCTGTAAGCGAAGACCATTTTAGTATGAGAGGGCGAAATGTGTCAGGGAAGGCTTGGAGAGCTGAAGGGCCTGTTCCTTTGCTGAATTGTTCTTTTTTTCTTTTATGTACCTCTTTCTTGAAAGTACTCAATGTTTTGGCCTCAACCATTTTCTGTGATAATGAATTCAACAGGCTCACCACAAAGAAATTTCTCCTTGTTTTAGTCCTAAAACGTTTACCCCTTATTTTTTAAACTGAATTCCTGGTTCAGGACAACCCATCATCAGGAACATCTTTCCTGCATCTAACCTGTCTAGTTCTCTCAGAATTTTATAGGTTTCCATGAGATTCCCCTTATTCTTCTGAAGTCCATTGAATGCCATCCTAACTGACTCAATGTTTCCTCATACATTAGTCCTGCCATCCCAGTGACCAATTTGGTAATTTATCACACTCCCTTTATACCAAGAACATCCTTCCTCCAAATAAGGAGACCAAAGCTTCACATGATATTCCAGATATACCTTGCCAATACCCTGTATAATTGCATTAAGTACTTAGAATCATAGAGATATTCAGCATGGAAACAGACCCTTCGTTCCAGTTCGTCCATGCTGACAGATATCCTAAACTAAATCTAGTCCCATTTGCTAGCACTTGACCTATATCCCTCTAAATCTTTCCTGATCATGTACCCATACCCATCCAGATGCCTTTTAAATATCGTAATTATACCAGCCTCCATCTCTTCCTCTGGCAGCTCAGGTTTATATTTCCTTGGAAGTGGAGTCACAGGTAGATGGGATAGTGAAGAAGGTGTTTGGTATGCTTTCCTTTATTGGTCAGAGCATTTCATATAGGAGTTGGGATGTCATGTTGCGCCTGTACAGGACAATGGTGAGGCCATTTTTTGGAATATTGTGAGAATTCTGGTCTCTTTCCTTTCAGGAGGACATTGTGAAACTTTAAGGGGTTCAAAAAAGATTTAGAAATGGATGTTGCCCGGGTTGGAGGATTTGAGCTATAGGCGGAGGCTGAATAGGCTGGGGCTGTTTCCCTGCAGTGCCGGAGGCTGAGGGGTTTATAGAGGTTTATAAAATCATGAGGGGCATGGATAGGGTAAATTGACAAGGTCTTTTCCCTGGGATGGGGGAGTCCAGAACTAGAGGGCATAAGTTTAGTGTAAGAAGAGACAGTTTTAAAAAGCATCTAAGAGGCAAGGTTTTCAAGGACAGGGTGGTATGCATGTGGAATGAGCTGCCAAAGAAGGTGGTGGAGGCTGATACAATTACAACATTTTAAAAGGCTGAACCTTCTTGTTATGAAGGTCAGCATACATTTGGCCATTTTTTTACTGCCTGTTGCACCTGTATGCTTACGTTTAGTGACTGGTGCACAAGAGCATTTTTGAACATTCCCCTCTCTCAATTTTCAGCCATGAAATAATAATCTGCCTTCCTATTTTTGCTAATAAAGTGGAATTTCTCACATTTACCCACATTATTACTGCAGGTTTTGAGAATATTTGTAGCGCAGGTTGAGGTTCTGGGGGTAAAGTTTGCTTACTGAGCTGGAAGGTTCGTTTTCAGACATTTCGTCATCATACTAAGTAACATCACCAGTGAGCCTTTGGTACAGCACTGGTGGTATGGTTCACTTTTTATTTATGTTAGGTTTCCATGGGTTGGCAATATCATTTCCTGTGGTGATGTCATTTCCTGTTCTTCTTTGGACTGGTTGATAAATGGGATCCAAGTCAATGTGTTTGTTGATAGAGTTCCCGTTGGAGTGCCATGCTTCTAGGTATTCTTGTGTGTGTCTCTGTTTGTTCGGCTTGTCCTAGGATGGATGTGTTGTCCCAGTCAATAGGTGTCCTTCCTCATCTGTATGTAAAGATACTAATGAGAGTGGGTCATGTCTTTTTGTGGCTAGTTGATGTTCATATATCCTGGTGGCTAGTTTTCTGCCTGTTTGTCCAATGTAGTGTTTGTTGCAGTGCTTGCAAGGTATTTTGTAAATAACAGTAGTTTTGCTTATTGTCTGTATAGGGTCTTTCAAGTTCCTTAGCTGCTGTTTTAGTGTGTTGGTGGGTTTTTGGGCTACTATGATGCCAAGAGGTCTGAGTAGTCTGGCAGTCATTTCCGAGATGTCTTTGATGTAGGGAAGAGTGGCTAGGGTTTCTGGACGCGTTTTGTCAGCTTGTTTGGATTTGTTGCTGAGAAAGCGGCAGACTGTGTACATTAGGTGCCTGTTCTTTTTGAATACACTGTTTCGGTGATTTCCTCTGCTGCAGTGTATGGTGACTTGTTGGAATGATGTTCTAATGCAGTTCCGTTTGTGAGTATTGGGGCGATTGCTTCTGTAGTTCAGTATTTGGTCCATATGTGTTGTTTTCCTGTAGACACTGATTGGAAGTTCCCCATTGGCTGTTCGCTCTACTGCGACATACAGGAATGGCAGTTGTTGTTTTTCTCCTCTTTAGTGAATTTTATGCCAGTAAGGGTATTATTGATGGTCTTGAAGGTTTCCTCTAATTTGTTTTGTATAGTGATGACAAAGGTACCACTCACGTAGCGGACCCAAAGTTTGGGTTGGATGGTTGACAGAGCTATTTGTTAGAGTCTCTGCATTATTGCCTCTGCTAAGAACCCTGGAATTGGAAATCCCATGGGTGTCCCATTGGTTTGTCTGTAGGTTTTGTTGTTGAAGGTGAACTGGGTGGTAATGCGTAGGTCCACTAGCTTGGTGATATTGTCCTTGCTAATGAAGTTGGTGGTGTTTGGTGTATATGTCTTTGGTTCTTTTAATACTGTAGTCAGTGTTTCCGGGTGAGGTTGATGTTGATAAATGTGAATAGGGATTCCTCTGGCCTCGGAATCTACTCAGATGCCATTAGCCATGCGGCTGATGCAGCTGCCACCCTCACGCTGATTGATGATGTCACTTCCGCCCCATCATGGCCACTCCCACAACCACTTCCACCCCTCGCAATTCCTCATGCATCACACGTGACATCACTTCCGCCCCTCACATCATCGCTGATACCACACGCTCAATGACTTCTGCCACCCCTACTGCCGTGGTCACCACCACTTTCGCCCCCACCAGCGCCACTCACCTGCATTCTGCTGACATGCCCCCCAGAGACCCCACTGTCACTATCCCCACCCCCCAGAACCCCGAGGGGAACACTACCCCTGCTCATGACTCCACCCCCATTCCCCCTACCATCACACCCACTCCAGATACCGGTTCTGCCCCCACTCCCAGCTCTTCACCCACACCAGATCCCAGCTCCCAGCCTTGCCGAGTTTTCACCATCCCTCCAGACCTCCCCCTCACTGAGGACGAACGATCAGTCCTCAGCAAAGGACTCACCTTCATCCCCCTCCGTCCACACATCAATGAATTTAATACACGCCGTGACGTCGAACAATTTTCCGTCGCCTCCGAGCTTACTTTCACAATCAGAATTCCCGCCCGCCTTCCGAGGACCCTTCGCCCACCTCCAACACACTGCATCCACCTGGACACTCCGCGCTGGCCTATTACTTGCCCTCGACCTCTTCATTTCCAACTGCCACCGGGACATTAACCGCCTCAACCTGTCTACCCCCCCCTCCCCCACTCCAACCTTTCACCCTCACAACGCGCAGCCCTCCAATCCCTCTGCTCCAATCCCAACCTCACCATCAAGCCAGCGGATAAAGGGGGTGCAGTAGTAGTCTGGCGCACTGACCTCTACACCGCTGAAGCCAAACACCAACTCGAGGACACCTCTTCCTACTGCCCCCTCGACCATGACCCCACCCTCCATCACCAAATCATCATCTCCCAGACCATACAGAACCTCATCACCTCAGGAGATCTCCCACCCACAGCTTCCACTCTCATAGTCCGGGAATCCCGCACTGCCCGGTTGTACATCCTTCCCAAGATCCGCAAACCTGACCACCCTGGCCGACCCATTGTCTCAACATGCTCCTGCCCCACTGAACTCATCTCTACCTACCTCGACACTGTCCTATCCCCCCCTAGTCCAGGAACTCCCCACATACGTTTGAGACACTACCCACGCCCTCCACCTCCTCCAAGACTTCCGTTTCCCTGGCCCCCAACGCCTCATCTTCACCATGGATATCCAATCCCTCTACACCTCCATCCGCCATGACCAGGGCCTCCAAGCCCTCCGTTTTTTCCTCTCCAGACGTCCCCACCAGTATCCTTCCACCGACACTCTCATTCGTTTGGCCGAACTGGTCCTCACCCTTAACAATTTCTCCTTTGAATCCTCCCACTTCCTCCACACCAAAGGGGTAGCCATGGGCACACGTATGGGCCCCAGCTATGCCTGTCTCTTTGTTGGCTACGTAGAGCAGTTGATCTTCCGTAATTACACCGGCACCACTCCCCATCTCTTCCTCCGCTACATTGATGACTGCATTGGCGCCACCTCGTGCTCCCGCGAGGAGGTTGAGCAATTCATCAACTTCACCAACACATTCCACCCTGACCTTAAATTTACCTTGACCATCTCTGACACCTCCCTCCCCTTCCTGGACCTCTCCATCTCCATTAATGATGACGGACTTGACACTGACATTTTTTACAAACCCACCGACTCCCACAGCTACCTGGATTACGCCTCTTCCCACCCTGCCTCTTGCAAAAATGCTATCCCGTATTCCCAATTCCTCTGCCTCCGCCGTATCTGCTCCCGGGAGGACCAGTTCCACCACAGAACACACCAGATGGCCTCCTTCTTTAGAGACCACAATTTCCCTTCCCACGTGCTTAAAGATGCCCTCCAACGCATCTCATCCACATCCCGCACCTCCGCCCTCAGACCCCACCCCTCCAACCGTAACAAGGACAGAACGCCCCTGGTGCTCACCTTCCACCCTCCCAACCTTCGCATAAACCAAATCATCCGCCGCCATTTCCGCCACCTCCAAAAAGACCCCACCACCAGGGATATATTTCCCTCTCCACCCCTTTCCGTCTTCCGCAAAGACCGATCCCTCCGTGACTACCTGGTCAGGTCGACGTCCCCCTACAACCTACCCTCCCATTCTGGCATTTTCCCCTGCCACCGCAGGAACTGTAAAACCTGCGCCCACACCTCCTCCCTCACCTCTATCCAAGGCCCTAAGGGAGCCTTCCACATCCATCAAAGTTTCACTTGCACATCCACTAATATAATTTATTGTATCCGTTGCTCCCGATGCAGTCTCCTCTACATTGGGGAGACTGGGCGCCTCCTAGCAGACCGCTTTCGGGAACATCTCCGGGACACCCACACCACACCGCCCCATGGCCCAACATTTCAACTCCCCCTCCCACTCTGCCGAGGACATGGAGGTCCTGGGCCTCCTTCGGCGCCGCTCCCTCACCACCAGACACCCGGAGGAAGAACGCCTCATCTTCCGCCTTGGAACACTTCAACCCCAGGGCATCAATGTCGACTTCAACGGTTTCCTCATTTCCCCTTCCCCCACCTCACCCTAGTTCCAAACTTCCAGCTCAGCACTGTCCCCATGACTTGTCCGGACTTGTTCTACCTGCCTATCTCCTTTTCCACCTATCCACTCCACCCTCTCCTCCCTGACCTATCACCTTCATCCCCTCCCCCACTCACCCATTGTACACTGTGCTACTTTCTCCCCACCCCCACCCTCCTCTAACTTATCTCTCCACGCTTCGGGCTCACTGCCTTTATTCCTGATGAAGGGCTTTTGCCCGAAACGTCGATTTCGCTGCTCCTTGGATGCTGGCTGAACTGCTGTGCTCTTCCAGCACCACGAATGCAGAATCTGGTTTCCAGCATCTGCAATCATTGTTTTTACCTCTGTTATATTAAAGGAGACCATTATTTCATCCTCTTTTATCTTAGTGTCTATGGTCTTCAGGAATTCTTGGGTGGAGTGGATGGAGTGGCGTGAATCAGCTACTAAGTACTTTAGTCTTTGGTGTAGCCCCTTGGCTAATCTGTAAATTGGTGTTCCGGGTAGTGAGACTGTCATCATCCCAACACCCACAAATGGAGCTTTACATACAGATGAGGAAAGACACCACTTCGACTGAGACAACACATCCATCCTCGGTCAAGCCAAACAGAGACATGTGCAAGAATTCCTAGAAGCATGGCATTCCAACCAGAACTCTATTAACAAACACATTGACCTAGATCCCATTTACCATCCCATGAGAAAATGAACAGGAAATGACATCACCAACCCAAGGAAACCTAAACACAAATAAAAAACAGGCCATACCACCAGTGCTTCACCGGAGGCTCACTGATGTTACCTAGTATGGTGATGAAATGTCTGAAAACAAACATTCTAGCTTAGTGAGCAAACTTACATCCGTTATTACTGCATCTGCCATTCATTTGCCCACTGAGTCAGCCTGTCCAAATAGCACTGTAACATCTCTGCATCCTCCTCACAGCTCAATCTTCCACCTAGCTTTGTGTCATCTGAAAACTTTGAGATACTACATTTAGTTTGCTCACCTAAATCATTAACCTACATTGTGAATAGGTACTGTCCTAACCAATCCCTATGGTACCCCACAGTAACTGTCTGTCTTTGAGAAAAATACCCATTAATTCCTGCATTTTGTTTTCTGTCTGCTAATCAATTTTCTGTCCATTACAACAGTGTGTCCAATTCCATGTGCTTTAATTGTACACATTAATCTATTATGTGGGACTTTGTCAATAGCCCTCTGAAAATCCAAATAAACCAGATCCACTGCCTCTGAAAAATCAATTCTACTGGTTGCATCCTCAAAGAAGGCCAGTAGATTTGTCAAATTTGATTTCAATTTTGTAAGTCCATGTTGATTGTGCCTGATTCTACCACTGTTTAAGTACTCTGCTGTAAATTTCTTGACTACTGAAGTCAGACTATAATTCTTTGTTTTCTCTTTGCCTCCTTTTTACATAGTGCGGGACATTACCCACCCTCTCATCTATTGCATGATGGGGTGTGACCAAGATTCTGTAGAAATGAAGAATAGTTTCCTTTCTCTTGCATTACAACCACGTGAAATAAAAACTATTGTTCCACTGTCTTTTTTTTAATTACTTCATTACCCTGTGCACTCTTCTATTCACAACTAGACACCTAAATTCTATTCTTTTGCATATTTCGGAATCTCAGCTAAGAAGGAAATTTTCACTTGTGTCCAATCCAGAAGAGATGATCTCACATTTCCTCACATTGATCTCCTGTGGATTTCCCCACTCATACTGTTAACATTCCTTTGTAAATTTCTGCTGCCTGCCACACAACTTATTGTAGTTTTTAGTTCCATCTTCTAACATGGACATGCAATTCTGTGTTCCTTCATCAAAGTAATTTATATATATGGGGAAAAGTCGATGCCCCAGCACTGATTCCTGGGAGCACTGGGTGTCAATTAGTAAATGAATCCTCTATCTATACACTTAGTCTTTGACCTACCAAACTATTAGTGATCCCTCCCATTGGATTTTTGCTCATGACCCATGTGCAGAACTTTATCAACTGTCTTCTAGAAATTTATGGATTCTGTCTGTTACTCACTGTATGGATGACCTTCGCAAAATTAATTTGTTAGACACAATCTACCTTTCATAAATAGACTGACTCTGTCCAAATATGCAATCATTGGCCCAGTTGATGGATATCAGTAACTTTCCCACAATTGATATTGACATGACAAGTAACTGATTTACCTGCTTTTTCAAAAAAAAACTTTCCTCCGTCTTTAAATAATGGATTGATTAAATAATTACATTTAATAATTGAATTTAGAGTTTAGGTAATTACAACAAGCTCCCTTGCCAATTCTTTTTTATTTTCTAGGCTGAAAACCATCATGCCCCTGTTACCTTTCTCCAGAAGGTTCCATTATGTCTGCTAAATATTTCTCCTTCTCCTTATTTTTTAGATTCTCTTTTACCAGCGTTATTTTGCCCTCTTTATCTAGTGTGAAAAGGTATCCAATTAACAGATCTTTAGTTTTCTAATTATCCATTATGGTTTTGTCTAATTCTTTAAATGGATTCTCTCTTATTTTATCACACTCAAATATTAAAAATTTGCTTTGATATCCCATGTGAATTTATGTTATGCATTTGTTACCTTTGTTGTGTATCTCTTTTCCCTTTAATCGGGAAGCGAGAAGTGGGTGAATGTGGGCAGCATCAATTGCATTCTAGGATTGATTGACAGGAGCCCAGTCTCTCTTGTCAATATTTTGTGGTTCTCTGCTGAGTAGACAGAGTATTATGGTGAAACTATCTTGTTGACTGAACAAAGAGTTCCAATACTTTGGTCACCAAGCTTGGGTGATTGAATAAAGGATTCCACCTGAAGATGTGAATGGGCTCACCAGGATTAAAATCAACGAAGTAAAAACAATGACTGCAGATGCTGGAAACCAGATTCTGGATCAGTGGTGCTGGAAGAGCACAGCAATTCAGGCAGCATCCGACGAGCAGCAAAATCGACGTTTCGGGCAAAAGCCCTTCATCAGGAATAAAGCTTTATTCCTGATGAAGGGCTTTTGCCCGAAACGTCGATTTTGCTGCTCGTCGGATGCTGCCTGAATTGCTGAACTCTTCCAGCACCACTGATCCAGAATCACCAGGATTACCCTGACCCACTTTCAAAACCTATGTAGTTTAAGGTTGGACATCACTTTCAAATTCAGGTTACAAAATTGCCTGCTGTTTCTTTTTATGTTTTATAGCCGCTGTGAGAATTCTTTGTTGAGCTTTTGGTTTCCAGGTCTGTGACCTCTGCTTACAATTTTAAAAACATTCTTAATAATAATCAGTAACATCTGGTCTATTTAGAAACATGATTAGCACAGATGTTAGCTTTTAGCCTGATGTGGAACTGTACTGAACTTGTCATATTGAACCAGTGAAATATTTATATTTAGAATGATCAGGCTATCTTTGCTGTTTTTTTAACCTTTGGGAAATATTAGATTGTCAAGTGTACCTATGGTTCGCTTACAGTTGTCAGAGTTTATCAGAAAGTGTCTGATTTGTGAGCTAGTCAGATTCAATTTTGTGTTGTCAAGTTAAAAGCCTTGTATGTGTTACTTACACGACTTGTGTGGTCTGCCAACACCCTAAAGTCAAAGTTATTCTTATGGCTGTAACATTGACCTATTTTTCACACCTTTCCTTTCTCCAAGGCTTTAATTCCATGTTAAACTTCACTGTGCCTTTTATATAAATTATTGGAGGCTCAAACTTTATAGCTTTATAGAGCTTTATAATTATGTACAGAGCTGATCAAAGTTTTATACAGCTTAATTTATACAAAAATAAGTTTGCTTAATGGCAAAAAAAACAGATGCTACAATTTGCCTAGTCTATGATTTACTGAGTATTAACTCTAAAGTTGATTTAACTACTTCTGAATCAAATTGTACAATTTTCCTCAAAGATTTATTATTCACAACAAAGTATTCACTAGCCTTGAGATGTAACAGCTGAAAATGTTTAACTAGAATTTTGGGAAGTAGGGAAAGTCTCTGTTTAGAGAAAGCATTTTTCTTTAATCAGAGTGTTTTATAGTTTCATATATGATAGTTCCTGCTAAACTGAATGAAAATAAGCTTATGGATATTTCTGAATAATTTCAAAATCGTGACATAAATATGAATCCTAATAACCCCACCATATTATGTAGGCTTAGAACAGGTGGAAGAAGTCATAGATTCCTTCACAATACATGGTGAGAGAAAGAGGATATTTTCAGCCATCTTTAAAATATCATGATGCTTAGTTTGTTTTTGTTCAAAACAGCGTTTTCCATTTTCTGCTTAATTTTTATTTTTAAATGTAGGATTCTTTTGACAGTGCTTCCACTGCCTGAAAAATGATACTGAGCGATTTAGATATGTTGGATGTTTATAGTGAAAATGATTTCCCATAGAGCGCTTTAACTTAGACAAGATGGTATTTTCCCTATGGAGGAAGTGAGGACTGCAGATCAGAGTCAAAACATGTGATGCTAGAAAAGCAGAGTCAGGCAGCATTTGAGGAGCAGAAGAGTTGATGTTTTGAGCACCAGCACGATAAAGAGCTTATGTGCAAAATGTCGACTCTCCTGCTCCTCAGATGCTGCCTGACCAGCTGTGTTTTTCCAGCACCATGCACTTTGTCTCTGGTATTTTCTTTACGTTTAACAGCTGTCAAAATATTTTTTGCTGGGAGAATCGTGCACTGTTCATAATCAATGAGTACGTGTTGTCTCTGAAGTTGGGTAAAGAGGGGTAATGTTCTCATCTTGGGAGTTGGATCTTGTGACTTGAGCTACATTGTGTAGTACAGGCTGCCATTTCAGTGTTGTACTGCATTGTTGGAGAAACTTTCATAACATACAGTCAGAGAGTCATACAGCATGGAAACAGACCGTTTGGTCCAACAAATTCTATGAACTCTAATCTCAAGGTGATGGCTTGAGAACTTCAGTGCAGCCTTGTCTGGTATGGCCTATGTCTCTCCAGATCAACACTAGTTTCTCCCGGAATTCATCTATTCCACTACTTATTTTGCTAGAAAGGAAATAAGAGTAAAACTGGAAGGACTGCTTATTTGTGACCTAGCTATTTGTGGCCAAATGTGTTGAAAGCAAAATGAAAAGTTTGCAGATACTGGCAGTTTGAAGTAAAATGCTGGAAAAATTCAACAAGTCTGACAGCACCTATGTTGATTGAAAAATTATAATTTCTCCTCCCAGTTCAGGACCTAAAATACTCCTTACAGGTGAAACAATTTACATTTGTTTACAATTTACATAAGTCCAGCCTACTGTATTTGTTACTTATAATGTGGTTTCATCTACATTAGGAAGACCAGGTT
This sequence comes from Chiloscyllium plagiosum, assembly GCF_037043375.1. Taxonomy (NCBI): domain Eukaryota; kingdom Metazoa; phylum Chordata; class Chondrichthyes; order Orectolobiformes; family Hemiscylliidae; genus Chiloscyllium; species Chiloscyllium plagiosum. The sequence continues at coordinate 20,231,974 of NW_028270172.1, forward strand.
CAGATTAGGAGGCCACTTTACTCAATCTCGAGCATTGACATTTTATTTCTCCACCTTGCTGTTACAATGTGCCATGGATGTCAGGTGTATGGTCCATTGTAGTTCAGTATTAGCCTCAAGCACAACACAAGGTACTTCTTCATCTTCTGAACTCTGTGCATTCAGCAATTCAGTTAAATCTGCATCCTCCCAGGCATTTTGTTTCATTTTCTTTGATTGTTTTAGTTTTTTAAAAATTTCACATTGCATTATAGCTGCTGTATACACATCTTGGTAGGCCTAACATAGAATGAATGGCTGAGGATGGTGGTAATATATTCATTAGAGTTTAGAAGGTTGTGGGGAGATCTAACAGAAACTTGCACAATAATGCGTGGCTTAGAAAGGGTGGATGCTGGGAAGTTGTTTCCGTTAGGCGGGGAGACTAGGATCTGTGGGCACAACATTAGCATTAGAGGGGGTCAATTTAGAATGGAAACGGGGAGACGTTTTTCAGCCAGAGAATGGTGGCCCGTGGAATTCGTTGCCACAAGCGTGGTGGAGGCCAGGACGTTAAATGTCTTCAAAGCAGAGATTGATAAATTCTTTATCTCGCAAGGAATTAAGGGCTTTGGAGAGAGTGCAAGTAAGTGGAGTTGAAATGCCCATCAGCCATGATTCAGTGGTGGAGTGGACTCAGTGGAACGAATGGCCTTACTTCCACTCCTATGTCTTGTGGTGTTATGGTCTTATGTTTATTTATTTTCTTTTCCCATCTCCATTCCTTTTTCCCCTGAGAACTAATTTTTCTGTCATTGAATCTGTCCTGTCTTTCACCTATCAAAGACTTTTCATATTTGTCCCACCTGTCATTTCTTACAGTGGCTTCCAAAAGACTCCCTACCAATCAAAACCTTGCTCCTGTGAGTTACGTTGGTCTTCTATCCAGATGGAAATACTAATTAGTTATGCTTTACAGTCCCAACTGAATTCTGTCTGAGAATTAAATTAACATTTTATATTGTAACAATTTATAGAATGTGCCATTCCTAACATCTTCCTGAAACTTTGGAGACTATGTTTGCCTACCTTCAGTACGGATCCTTGCTTATAGGCTTTACTCCTCCTGATTGTTAAAACGGGTCCCAGATTGCACTAAGGGTGGCGGGGGGCATCCTTACTGAAGGCAAAGTTCAGAACAGTTGCATAACCCACTTCATTCTTCTAATTAAAGACACAATCATAATATTCTTAAAATGTCAAAATTGTAATACTATTAGTCCCTGGTGTTGTTAGTGACCAGCAACACATGGCTCAGGTGCAGAACGGGCCTGAGGTTGGAAATTCTATAGCAAGTGATGCATTTTTATAACTCGATACCTGTCCATCCCAAGTCAGAAATGTGAAGAAAATAATTTCCACTTGACTGGATTGGTATAATTCTCAGGGCACTTGAAGCTTGGTAGTGTCCAGAAAAAGAAATTAGTTTAATCTAAAACTTTATCTATTAGTCTGAACATTCACATCTTCTGTTATTGAGTGCCTTTGGATGCTGCTGTGTTACTTTCAGGATGCACCGCAAGAAGTTGCCAAGCTCATTCATTGTTACTGACCAAATCTATCTCTTTAGAAGCCTTTGTTATATCTCAAGAGCATTCTTTTATTTAACAAAACTGCTTTTGTCAGGCATTCACTTTTTTTTGTTTTTTTTTACCAATAAATTGAATGTTTCATTGTCAGTAGTGATGTTTATGTTACCATCCAGTTGTTGTCAACGGCATTTAGTCGTCTGCTCCTGACCCTTCATTGTTATTCAGAGTTAATTTTAGATGTGATTTGATCCCTGCTGTTGTATCAGTTCCTTGTTCGTTATCAGTGGGAGTAGACATTTTATTTTCTTCGCTCATGGTTTCCTCTGAAGCATTTACAGCAGTAATTTTGCCAAGTGTTCTACAGGAGCACCTCTTAAAACCTACAGACCTCACCATTGCGAAGTATAAAGGGAATATGTGTACAGGTAAATCATCACTTCAAAGTTCCCATCCCCAAGTCACACAACATCCTGATTTAGATAAATATGTTGTTTCTTCACTGTAACTCAACATCCTCAGAGTTGATCTTTCAGCACTGTAGAAGAACCATTACCAGCCCATCGCTTCTGAGAGGCAATTGCAGACCAGCAATTAATGTCAGTTTTGCTCAGTCTGGAAATAAAAGAAATACTGAGGCTTATTTTACAGGTCAGGAGTGGGTAAATGATCCGATACATTTATTTGAAGAGAAGCGGGAATGTATTCACCATAGCTTGATCAATAATTCTTGCTTAATCAACAAGTAACACTATCAAAAGCATGTCGGTTGTTAATTTACTTTGCTGCTGTTTGCGGACGTATGCTGTGTGCAAATTGTGAGCCCTTATTCTCTCTGTTTGCAGAAACTATAGTGTTCTGGAATTGAGTGGGAATCCTGAAATTGCAGTTCATTCCTTTTAAATTAGTAAGCAGTCTCTTTTACAATCTTGAAGATTGCATAATCTAGTTATTGGCCCTCTTAGGTGCCTTTAAATCTTTCTTTGCTCAAAATTATGCCCTCGAGTTTTTTGAATTCCTCTAGTTTTCAACTACTCTACTCTAGGGAAAAGATCTTTGCTATTCACGTTATCTGTGCCCCTCATGATTTTATAAACCTCAATAAGGTTACCCCTTAACCTCCTATGCTTCAGCCTATCCAGTCTCTCCTTATAACTCAAACCCTCCAGTCTTGGTAACATCCCTAAATCTTTTCTGCATCCTTTCTAATTTAATAATATTCTTCCTAAAGCAGAGCGATCAGAACTGTACAGTACTCCAAAAGTGGCCTCACCAGCATCCTGTACAACTGCAACATGATGTCCCAACACCTATACTCAGTGGTCTGAGCAATGAAGGAAAAATGCCAAATGCTTCCTTCACCTCCCTGTCTACCTGTGGTGCAAATTTCAAGGAATTATGTACCTGAAACCCTAGGGTCAACAACACTCCCCAGGGCTCTACCATGAATTGCGCCCTTGTTTATCCTACCAAAATGCGACACCTCACATTTATCTAAGTTATTTAATCCATCTGCCACTCTTTGGCACACTGGCCCAATTGATCAAGACCCCTTTGCAGTCTTAGACAACCTTCTTCACTGTCTACTATGCTACCAATTTTAGTGTCATCCACAAACTTACTATTCATGCTTTCTATATTCTCATTCAAATTGTTGATATAAATGACAAACACCAGCACAAATCCCTGTGAAACACTGCTGGTCACAGATCTCCATTGTGAAAAACAACCCTACAACCATTACATTCTGTATCCTATTGTCAAACCAATTTTTTATCCATTTGGCAAGCTTTCCCTGAATCCCATGTGATCTAACTTCACTAATCAGTCTCCCAAGCAGAACCTTGTTGTTTGCACAGCACATTCATGAATTTGGAATCTTTCCTGCAACGGAGTAAATGACTGGGATTGGCGCTTTCTGGCTATGGAGAGGTCTTTTGTACCATGCTGGCTAATGTTTATCAATGACATTTTGTTGGACAGCCTAGGTAGAAGAAAACTATTTTGTTCTATCCACTTGTTCTATAAGTAAGCATTCAGGGAGAATTGGTGGTAACGGCTAAAATGAAGCCCAGGATTTAACGAATGAAAGAGAACGAATGAAATGGAAGTGCTATGGGGAATTGACTTCATTTCCTGCGCTGCTTTTGAGATGTCTCATGAAGTTGAATGATAGTTAGCTGTTGTAAATGTCTGTTGGATTCTTCAATGCTACGATTTCCATGTCCAATTCTGACATGGGGTAGTGCTGCATTGGGTAAAGCCACCCTGTTGGTGACAAACCCATAGAGTCATGGAGATATACAGCACGGAAACAGATCCTTCGGTCTGACTTGTCGATGCCAACCAGATATCTGAACCTAATCTAGAGCCATTTGCCAGCACCTTGCCCATATCCCTCCAAACCTTTCCTATTCATATACCCATCCAGATGCCTTTTAAATGTTGTAATTGTATGAGCCTCCACCTCCTCTTCTGACAGCTCATTTCATGCATGCACCACCCTCTGCACGAAATAGATGCCCCTTAGGTCCCTTTTAAATGTTTTCTTCTTACCCTAAACCTATGTCCTCTAGTTCTGGACTTGCCCACCCCAAGAAAAATACCTTGTTTATTTACCCTATCCATGCCCCTCATGATTTTATAAACCTCGATAAGGTAATTCCTCAGCCTCTGATGCTCCGGGCCTTTTTAGCCCCTCCCTATAGCTCAAATCCTTAAACCCTGGCAACATCCTTGTAAATCTTTTTTGAACCCTTTCAAGTTTCATAACACCCTTCCTACAGGAGGGAGACTAAAATTGAACACAGTATTCCAAAGGTGGTCAAACCAATGTCCTGCGCAGCTGCAACATGACTTCCCAACTCCTATACTGAATGCTGTGACCAATAAAGGAAAGTGTACTAAACACCTTCACTATCCTGTCTACCTGCGATTCCACTTTCAAGGAACTTTGAATCTGCACTCCAAAGTCTCTCTATTTATCAACACTCTACAAGACCTTACCATTAAGTGTATAAGTCGAGAATGTGGTGCTGGAAAAGCACAGTAGGACAGGCAGCATCTGAGGAGTAGGAGAATAGACATTTCAGGCATAAGCCCTTCTTCACGATTCCTGATCTCCCAGCATCTGCAGTCCTCACTTTCTTCCATTAAGTGTATAAATCCTGCTTTGATTTGCCTTTCCAAAATGCAGTACCTCACATTTATTTAAATTAAACTCAATCTGCCACTTCCTAGCCCATTGGCCCATCTGATCAAGATCCCATTGTGTTCTGAGGTAGCCTTCTTCGTTGTCCACTACACCTCCAATTTTGGTGTCATCTGCAAACTTACTAACCATACATCCAATGTTCACATCCAAGTCGTTTATATAAATGACGACAAAGCAGTGGACCCAGCATCGATTCTTGTGGCGCACTACTGGTCACAGGCCTCCAGTCTAAAAGGCAACCGTCCACCTGCCTTCTATCTTCGAGCTAGTTCTGTATCTAAATGGCTTGTTCTCCCTGTATTCCATGAGAACTAACCTTGCTAACCAGTGTACCATGAGGAACCTTGTTGAATGCCTTAATGATGTCCATATAGATCACATCTACCACTCTGCCATATCAATCCTCTTTGTTACTTGTTCAAAAAACTCAATAAAGTTAGTGTTTCATGATTTCCCATGCAAAAAGCCATGTTGACTATCCCTAATCAGTCCTTGCCTTTCCAGATATGTGTAAATCCTGTTCCTTAGGATTCCCTCCAGCAACTTGCCCAGCACAGATGTCAGGCTGACCAGCCTGTAGTTCCCTGGCTTTTTCTTACCACCTTTCTTAAATAATGGTGCTACGTTAGCTAACCTCCAGTATTCTAGCACCTCACCTGTGACTATGGATGATACAAATATCTCAGCAAGGGGCCCAGCAATCATTTCCCTAGCTTCCCACAGAGTTCTAGAGAGTACCTGCTGAGGTCCTGGGGATTTATCCACCTTTTTGAGTTTTAAGGTGTCCAGCACTACTATTTCTCTGTAGTATGGGCATTTTTCAATATGTCACCATCTATTTCTCCACATTCTATTCGTTTCATGTCCTTGACAGTAAACACTGATGCAAAATACTTGTTTAGTATCTCCCCGATCTCCTGCTGTTCCACACATATACTGCCCTGATTATCTTTGAAGGGCCGTATTCGCTCCCTCGTTACTCTTTTGTCTCTAATGTATTTACAGAACCCCTTTGGATTCTCCTTAATCCTATTTGTCAAAGCTATGTCATGTTTCTTGTAGCATATGTGGCCATTTGCAAATATCTTGGTAGATATTTGAAAAACCAATTGAAGACTAGTTGGACAGCAATTTTGTCTAACAGAGAATGTCTACTGTTACGGCAGAATTTGTGTGCCCATGATCAAAGTATTATTGTGTATGAGATGTAAATATTTTCTTGCCCTCTTTAAGTAAGGCAAGCAGTAAACTTTTTTGAGAGTTTTGACATTTGTAAATTAAAAACTTATTGTTCCAGGCTTGTTCTCGAGGCTTATAACTATAATATCTCACTCTATACACACTCTACTCTCACCCATACAAAGATTCTATACTTATGAAGAAAGAAACAATACTATAGTAAACCAAAGATCTGCAGATTCTGGAGATCTAAAACAAAAAAAAGAACAGAAATTGCTGGAGAAGCTTAGCAGCTTGACAGCATCTGTAAGGAAAAAGAACAGTTAACGTTTTGAGTCCAGTGTTCTGAAGAAGGGTCCTTGGTCTTGAAACATTAACAATATTGTTGGAATGTCTCAGTATTTTTTCAGTGCCATGCTTGGAGTTTATTCGATGAGCTGATGCTTCTAGTTGGTGAAGGACTTGTAAATAGTTTCTCAATAAGCTGTCAGGCTTTTTTTTTGTATATTTGGATTATGAGGTTGATTTTCAGCTGAACTTGAATTTGGAAGAGTCCTTTTCTCAGTTTGAAGATAATACTGTTTGTTATCATGGTTGCTCAGTTGATACAGCTGGTTAAATGGCTTTTCTTTATGGAACCTCTGAACAGCTTTTTCTATTATTTTTAAAATAGACACAAAGGTGGCTTCCACCTCATGTGACTTATACATGATCAAAAACCTTTTCCAAAAAGAGAGGTTGTCAGTTGATTACACATTCTGTTTGTCATTGACACTTGGAGATTTATCCTGTCTAGTTTGAATGAGGGGCTAGCATAGTACAATGATAGGTTGTTGGGATGTGTTCCACAATTGTCTAACAGAGTTTTGTTTCTTTTGTCTGTGAAGCAGAAAGATGATTTGGCTGAAATGCTATACTATGTTGACAGGCTATCGATAGAGAAAGGCATGTGAGAATTTCTGGATAGCTGTAAATGCCCATAATTATTTAGTATTTGCTTGAGACTCAGGATGATGTGGAGCTCAGGAGCCAAAGATCACTTGTATTACAGCTGCTATTTTTCATTATTTGTGTTCAAAATATAATCTGAAAGTCTAATTTACAGAACCATAACATATCAGTGGATTTGACGAATTCTTGACAGTTTGCCTTATTGAGGATGGTGGATGTGATGTACAGAGTACAGTTGTGATAACTCTCCTTTGATCAAAGTATGTAGCTAAAACCTCTAACTCTTCCTGCAATACAATAGTGATAATGCATCTTGCAGGTTGCCTACACACACGAAAGTGGTGGCTTGTGTTGAGTGTCTGTGGATGAAGAACTAGGCACAGGAGATGCCAGTGATATTTCTTTGTCTTAATTAATTGTTTTATATTTATAGCTTTGTTTGTTTCCTTAATTATGCCAAACTTGGATTGTCTGTTTCTCCAGTTTTCTTCTGTATTTATAGAAAAGGTAAAGCAGTTATTCTGCTTTCAATTAACTTTTAACAAATAAATTGGTTGTGTTGTTTCCCATGATCAGCTTTAGGATAAATTTGTTGAGTTGAGACTCTGCAAACATTTTGTTCTGAACAGCCGCTTAGTGGCCTGGACCGGCAATTGCATGATGACATTTATCAGTAACTTAGAATGACACTGTAAATATTAAAACCGTGTCAACAGTCGTGCATGCTCCAGGAAGGTTTTTAGCTGAAATTTTATACCCAACCATTATGTACAGTATATTTTATACAGCATCTCCTGTTCGGTACTAAAATAATATTTGCATTAAATGTGTTTTAGCTCGGAGTACCATGTTCAAGGCATTGAACAGTGCAGTCTCAATGCAAACCACTTGCGTCTGTACACCTTTTGTTGAAATTTCATTCATAAAGGCTCAAAATGTGAGAGAAAAGTAAGAGTGATTTCACACCCTTGTCATTTATTAGCGCACAAAACCTCAAAGATTTGTGACAAAGAAGAGATGTGTCAAGAATTGTATATTGCCTCAAATAATAGGGCAATTTAAGTGATTACACCCTTAACTTCTGAACAGCAGACATTCTCTGTGAGTTTCAGCAAATTAATGAATTGGAGCCATAAATAAGAATAAATCTCTGGACCACAGTAAAATGATAAGTTGAATAGTAGGGGGCCCACCACAAATGTGTGTTAAGCGGAACTTGGAGATAGTGGAGGAGGCCCCTATGTAACTTAATTACCTAGGAACATGTTCCATATTAAAATATATCAATCAAAACACAATGATTAACTATGTAAAATGTTTTCATATTTCGATTTCTTTAGCCTGACCTTGTAACAAAAAAATTGGAAAGCATTTAAAATTAACTGCAAAAATTTGATAATCTTTTGCTGCTCAATATGATGCCTTCAGGTGAGTGTGGTACAATCTGGAATGTATCATGTTGTCCATGTTTTGTCCTATACTTCAGAAATTGGCATTATTTCTACAGGCTTTATAGCTTCAGCTAGGGAAGCAGGCAGGTGAGTGGTCAGTAATTCATCAGACATTTTAGGTTATCACATTGAAGACAGACTGTCTACATTTGTCAGTTTTGTTGTGCAAAATGTGATATCATCCACCTCTGCCGAATGTCTCCTTGGATGTTACTGTGGGGATTTCAGCAGGTGAGCAAAAAGAGCCCAGTTGTCGAGTTAGTTGGCTTTACCGTTTTCCTTCATTCTTGGCATCCTTCACGTTTGCAGCTAAATAAAGCTGTCTGGCAGAAGTTGGTGTTTGTGGTTCCTATCACTATCTTCCTTGCCATCTTCATCATAATCATGGTCTCTAGAAAAAAAATAGGATTGCAGTCTTACCTTGAATTGATGACCTTGATAACTTGAGCGATCAGCTACCACCTGAACTTAGTTTTTATGTTCCTGACCTGTTCCGGTCCATTGTCTATCTGTAACTTGGCCATGGTCTTGGGAGGCAAGAATGCCAGCTTGATTCTCTTGAGGTCAGCATTGTTGGGATGTACACGGTAGTTATTTGCCACGATCTGTCTTCTATTGATGTATTTTATCCACTTCCTGATCCTTACTTCAACAATACTGGTGGTCATCCAAGCAATTTTGATTTTATACTGCATGGGTAATGTCTTGACTTTTACAAAGCTATGTGTCTCCTTGGAGTTTCCTACCACAAGAAGTGGCAGCTTTTCAATGCTGTCCACGGCACAGACCATACTAGTGACAAGTTCCTTACATTTCTTTTAACTATTACTTTTTAAACATGAAATAGTAATCTGGTAAAAGACAGAGTCCAATTTCAGATGTGTTAAAATGTCACTCTCTGTATACTGGTTCAGGATGTGGATGAGACCATTATGCAGCCATTAATCTGTCAGTGCAGTTCTAACTGCCATACCGTCGGTGTTTACTGCACAGAAGACAATGCCATGCCTTGCCATGAGTTTGTCCAGCCATCCATCATTTCAGGTGAAATTCAAGTGACCCCAGCTTGTGACCAATGACTCGTCTTCACTACAGAATTGGACCAGAGATGGGAATGTAGTCTCATTGAGCTTCCTTGAACCAATTAGTCGAGTTTCTTCGATGGGATACACAGCCATTCTCCTCCCCTTCCTTTCTGCAGAGGATGCCTGAATGTTGAACTGTTCCAGGATCCTCACCTTGTGTTTCAGAATGATTGATAAACTCAGTGGTGGAAACTCCCACTCCTCAGCGATGTCTGCTTTTAGCTTTGCACTGTGATTTTTAATTTTTGTATTAACTTTATTTTGTCTCTAATCAACAGCACTTTTAACTTTCTCACAGCTTTTGCCATGTGTGGTATTCGAATGCACTTTAATGGCTCAATGTCATGCCCTAGCATGTCCTAACACCGCTCTGATTGTGCACGAGCTTATCCTTTGATCGTGTCAAACAATCAGCCAATGTAAAGTTACCAGTCTGTAACCTCGGTTTATCTCAGGTATTCTTCTATTGGATTTTTTATTCTGCCATTAGGATGGCTGAAGACTTTGATGTAAGCCATTTCAGGTTATTCAAATTTGACTGGTCGTGATTTCACTGTGTATTGGGGATGATATTTCATGTTTTATAGTCTTGACATGTACGTGTCTTAGAGGTCCCGTAAAGCATGAAAAATAATGTGTGACTTCTAACTTAGTAATATATCACAATAGGCTTCTCAAAAATTTATCAAACAAAAATTTTGCACTCAACCACAAAGGGGGAAGGTTTTAAATTTTTCAAAGGAGAAAGGAGTAGAAGTGAGGCAAAATAAAATCTAGACAACTGAAGGCACATCTGCCAATGATGAAGCAGTTAATGTTGAGGTTTCTGCGTCTAGAATTAGAGAAGCATGGATCTTTCAACTCTTTCTTGAGCTGAAAGAGATACACGGAGGACTGGGTTCATAGAGCATACAGCACGGAAACCGACCCTTTGGTCCAACTAGTCCATGCCGAACATAATCCCAAACTAAACGTCTGCCTATTCCTGGCCCATATCACTCCAAACCTTTCCTATTCATGTACCTAACCAAATATCTTTTAAACGCTGTAATTGTACCGACGTCCGCCACTTCTTCCGGAAGTTCATTCCAAACTCAAACTACCATCTGTGAATAAAAATTGCCTCTATGTCTCTTTTAAATCTCTCTCCTGTCACCTTAAAAATGTGCCCCATAGTCTTGAAATCTCTCTATCCTAGGGAAAAGACAACTATCATTGACATGATCCATACTTCTCATAATTTTATAAACTTCTATCAGGTCAACCTCTTATGCTCCAGTGGAAAAAGTCATAGCCTATCCAGCCTTTCTTTATAATTCAAATCTTCCAAACCTGGCAACATCTTGGTAAATCTCTTCTGAACCCTGTCCAGCTTAATAATATCCTGCCTATAACTGGGCACAGTATTCCAGAAGAGACCTCACCAAAATCCTGTACAACCTCAACATTACATCCTAACTCCTATACGTAAAGGACTGAGCAATTAAGGCAAGTGTGCCAAACACTTTTTAACACCCTGTCTTTATGTGGCGCAAACTTCAAAGAATTATGTTCCTGCACCCCTAAGTCCCTCTGTTCTACAACACTACCTAAGGCCCTAACATTAATTGTCTTGCATTTATTCAGGTTGAATCCATCTGCCATTTTTTAGGCCATTGACTCATTTGATTAAGATATGTTTGTAATCTTAGAAAACCATCTTTGCTGTCAATTTTGCCACCAATTTTGGTGTCATCTGCAAACCTAACCATACTTTCAGCTATTACGAGGGGGCATAGCTTTAAATTAAGGGGTGGTAGGTATAGGACAGATGTTAGGGGTAGATTCTTTACTCAGCGAGTCGTGGGTTCATGGAATGCCCTGCCAGTAGCAGTGGTGGACTCTCCCTCTTTATGGACATTTAAACGGGCATTGGATAGGCATATGGAGGATAGTGGGCTCGTGTAGGTTAGGTGGGCTTGGATCGGCGCAACATTGAGGGCCAAAGGGCCTGTACTACGCCGTATGTTTTCTATGTTTCAGTATTTTCATCCAAAACATTTATGTAAATGACAAACAAAAGAGGACCCAGAATCGATCCTTGCGGAACACTGCTGATGACAGGCCTCCAGTCTGAAAAGCAACCCTCCACCATCCTACACTTGTCTCCTGCCATTAAACCAATTATGTATCCAATTGGCAAACGCAACCTGAAACACATGTGACCTAACTTTGCTAATTAGTCTACCATGCGGAGCCTTGTCAAAGACTTTACTAAAATCCAAATAGACAGTGTCTGCTGCTTTGCCATCCTATGCCTTTTTGATCTGAAAATGTGTTGCTGGAAAAGCGCAGCAGGTCAGGCAGCATCCAGGGAACAGGAGAATCGATGTTTCGGGTGTAAGCCCTTCTTCAGGAATCCTATGCCTTTTTGATAACTTACTCAAAAGCACAATCAAGTTTGTCATACAGTTTTCCTCGCACAAAGCCATGCTGACTATCCCTAATCAATTTTTGCCTCTGTAAATGTCCTGGGTTTTGAAAACAACAGGAAGAGCAAACACACAGTTATGAGAAGTTCATGCAATTTGGTAATTTTATTTAAAGGGGTAAATGTTTATGCAATTTGGTAATTTTATTTAAAGGGGTAAATGTTTATTGGGCAAACTGCTTTGGTCTTTTTTAAATAGTGCCATGAGGCTTTTGGGAGAAAGGGAGTACTGCACATCCTGGAGATCAGAAAGTGTGATGCTGGTCAAGCAGCATCTAAGGAGAAGGGAAACATAAAAGAACATTTTGAGCATAAACTCTTCGTCAGCCTCATTCCTGATGAAGGGTTTATGCTCAATGTCGATTCTCTTGCTCCTCAGATGCTGCCTGACTGGCTGTGCTTTTCCAGCAGCACACTCTTCGACCGTGGGGTTTTTAGTCCAACTGAACTGATGCCTCTAGCATAAGTGTCACCTGAGATTCCACTGCACTTATCTTTGAAATCTTATCTTTGAAATCAAACGATTGAGCCAAGTTGAAATAAATTGATGGTAATTTTCGTTCCTAGTTGTGCAGCATAGAAATTAATGTTTGCAGCTATTCAGTATAAAATAAAACTAATGTTTTTGAAGCTGCCTATTGCTTTGATAAAATTGTCACAGCTGTTTGAGGCACTGAAGCAAGCTAAATACTTAACTTTTGGAGTATAAGAATGGGAAGTGTTCATTGTATCCTTATTTTTTTATCCCAGTGGAAGATCACTGCTTGCCACTCACTGTTCTGGTTTCAACAGCATTCAGGTTTAACTTAAAGGGAATGCAAAATTGCTTCATGTCCAGGGTATACAAATAATTTAGAATGAGAGAGATCTGTTCAATCAATGTTGGCTTTTTTATCTTTCTCAAACTTTAACTTGGTCCACCTAAATTTCTGCTGTACATTTTCATGATAGTAGAGCTTTAAGTCCTCGTGGATGCCCTTGTAGTTGAAAGAGCTACAAAGCATTGTTAAGAATTTCCTTCCGAAAATTCACTATTGTCGTGATATAGTGGCCTCACTTTGAACCATGGCATGTTCTGAACTACATTTATATATGATGCTTTGAAGTTTACTGTTCTTTAGATAACTGGGAGCGTCTTGTAAAATCCTATAATAATTTGTGTCAGCAATAATTATTAACTATTTGAAGGATCAAACAAATATTTTTGAATTTGTTTTGAATAATATCATTAATGAGATGTGCCATTTATGTTGACTACAGATGCTCTTGTACAATATTTTGTATTGGTGCAAAAATAATCCTATAATTTGTTTATAGTAAACAAATTTTGCAAAGGCAAAAAAAATTGTTTAGTCTGAAAAATGTGTAAACTACAGTGTTCTACATCATTCAAACATTTGGTTTTCTTCTGCTTCCTTTCTGTTTATATGTTGTACTATTGTAGTTTTATTCTTTTTCAAAAGAAAATCAAAGCTAGAGTCTTTATAAAAATTTAAACAAAAGGAATGTGGCAGGTAGCTTTGATGAATTAAATTTAAAGCTGTGTGTAGCAGCTTTGAATAGCTCAGATTCTGCCAACGTAATCATTCTAAATGTTCATACTTGTTTTAAAAATGGCCTGGTGATATCATAACTCTATTAACCTGATTTCTCCCCCTCCTGTTCTACCTTCTGTCATATTAGAATCATATTTCTACCTGACATCGTTTTAACTCTGCCTCCCTCTTCTTCCTAAATACCATGATTCTGAAACTACAGTTGGATTAGTAAGTGGCCTGGCACATCAATCCACTGTAATTGCTCTGAAAAATACTGCCAGAAGATGTACAAGATTTGACCTTGCATGCTGTTTTTTTTCCTCACATGTTTAGGGGATTGCTTATTCCAACCTTCTCTACAGATTAACAGGGACTGGGACTACCAGAATTGATTTATTTTTCTCTTCTGCCTATGCATGCTGTATTCTGTGACTTGGGAAAAAAGAAACACTCACTGCTTCCTTGATTTTCCCCATTCTTTTTCACTCACTTTTTTTTCTCTCTCTCTCATCCTCTCCTTAAGGGTGCCCAACAGCATTTTCCCTTTGTTTAAAATCCAGTCAGCAGTTTAAATATTTAGTCAGCTTACTTGTGCCCTATTTATTATCTCCTACCCGCCCTCCCAGAACACAGTGATGTTGATGTTCTCGTTTGGTGTTTCAATAAAAGAAAAATGGGAGCTTGGTTGTAATCTCTGTAAGAATTAAATTACACATCAGTGGTGTCAGTGCTGTATGTTTAAGGAAATATGTATTAACCTATTAGCTTCCAGTTTTCATTGGAGACAAGCCATTTTCACGCTGAGCTTGTGTTCCTGCTTGAAGTCTTCCTGTCACTGTTCCGTATCCACGACCCAGCCTAGGGCGTCTTTTGACGGATAGCTAGCCATTTCCTGTGCTGTACACTAACACTAATTGAAAATTTGGGTGGCCTTGCTTATTTATTTTGAAGGAATGCAATGGGTTATATTTTCATGGCAGTTTCTCAGCAGTGCAGCATTTCAGTCTCTCGATCATTGAAAGCTAAAAATGAGATTGTGAGGCTTAATTTGATTTAGGTATTTTATATCATTTTAAGCCTTACTGAAATTTCTGTAGCAGCATAAACAATTTCTGTTTTCTTTTGAGACATGTAACGTTATTTGAGTTATACTATATTTCTGTGTCAACAATGCTGTTGTGGGGCTTCAATGCATTTGATGTGAATGTTTGAATCTTTTACTTGAAAGAACTTATCTTTGGTAAACTACGTAACTGTGTTTATACTCAAAAGCACTTTAACCAAATAGATTTAAATGGAAAACAAAATAAAGTCAAAACAATACCTAATAATATGCTCTACTAATTCCTGAGAGCAAATACTTTCCCAACAAAATTGCTGTTATTGGGGATTTACCTTTTTGTTTTTGCAGCAAGGTAAAAGGTCATGTACTGTAGTGAGATTCACTTTAGACTTCTTAGCTTTAAACACATTTCAGGATGTTTTATGAAGTACTATATTTTTTTACCATGGACTTGTCAGTACAGTGCAAGCAAATTCCATTTATCAACTCATTGGGAACACATTGCCTTCTAATGAGTGAACAAACAGACTTGTCAATGGTCGTCAATTCTTCACTGTTCTTATCCTTCCTTAATTGTTGTACACACTGTAATTTGTTTCTACTCTTATATTAACTTCCAGGATAGAAAGAGACATTGTTTTCCCATCCATGTTTTTGGCAAGAATGTCTCATATTTCTTAAAGCATTGAAAGCCGAAAGGATAAATCGTCACCTTTTAAGTTCCCCTCTAAGTCTTCAAACCTGGGCTTGTATTCCTTCAATGTCATTGGATCAATCTACTGAAGCTCCCTATCTAATGACATAGGATAAAAGACCAACTTTCAGCTTCTCAAAGGCAATCTGTAATGAATGCCAACCTTACCAGCAACGACCACATACTGTGATGGATAAGTAGATCTTAGCGCCTTGCTGAAATATGGTTTCATAGACGTTGGGCACCATCAGATTTTCAGCATGTTTAGCATCTTAAGTCAGCATGTTCTTTCATTTCAGGAAGATCACAGTCCAGTCCATTCCTGTTCATCCGAATTTGTAAAGATTTCTTGCTGATGAGGCATGGTGAGTCCTTAATCAAAATAGAGACTTCATTAATTATTGAGGGTGAACTATATGTTAGAGAAGCTGTATCTTTGGTATGGTATTAAAACAAGGACTGTTTTGATTTTTGTAAAAGCAGTGTAGTTTATCCTGCTGTCTGGCTGGAAGCTTGCTGTGTGCTTACTGGCTGCTACATTTTATCCATTTAAACAGGGATATCAAAAATCTTTGTTTGCCTGTAAAGACCTTCAGGTGTGCTGAGCTTGTGAAGAATACTATTGAAGCCAAATTTCTTTTTAGCTAGTAATTGATCTAACTCTGCTTGCTAGATGTGCAATAAATGATGATACACAGCTGTACCTCATTTGGAAAAATCTAAATTTATACTAAGTAGAAAAGAAAATGATTTTGTTTTTAACTTGTGAATGTTATTAAACAGAAAATTCTGTTATCAGTTTGAATCTGTTCTAGACTACAGGGCATTAAAAAAACAATTTGTTCTGGCTCTCTAAGCTTATTCTGTCACTTTTTTTTATCAATTGTATTTTGATTCATTTTATGGCTGTTTGCTGTTTTATTCAGAATTTCTTTAATTATAGTTATCTCCCTGCTCCAGCATTATGCATGATTTGTAACTCTTTTGAGACCTTTAGTTAAATTTTTGGTCAGTCAAAAGCATGTGTTTCTGCATGTGTTAGTTTATAAACATTGTTTAAAATGAATGCACAGAGGAAAATAGTAGGTATACATTGTGTGGCAAGCTGTGAAACTGCTTACTATTGTCTGAGCTGTAGGGTGGTTCTGTTCAATGTTACGCTTTTTGTGTTACAAACCAAAGTTTGAAATGTCACTGGCGAGAGAAGAGACCATATACTCTGTCTGGTTTCATCCTGAGCTCTCTGGAGATTTGCAGTAATATTTTTCTATACACTTCATTAATCATTAGCCTATTTTTCAAAGTTAGTTTTTCTTGTACAGGTAAGTGCCTTTTTAATCCAGCAGCCTTGGAATTCAACTTTTGCTGGCCCGGCAATTTGCCAAACATTGGAGGTCAAGTATGTTTAATGCACAAACCTTTTAGAAGTGCAGCCCTCACCTTGACTTGTATCAATCACATACCTAATGAATGTTTTTCCAGTAAGACATCAAAAACATTGTAGGATATCCAAACTGGACAAAGTGGGATATAGTATTATGAATAAGGGTTGAAATTGACCCACTATAGCAAAAACTGGAAATACTGCGAGTGTTGATTAGGGTGGTCGAAACTGAACTTGGTTTTGCTTGGATAACAGTTAAGAAACTAAAACATGAGATTGTGCGTGAAGTACATTTTTGTAGTTGACCATTTTAAGATATGCAAGGGTTGTAGGGTAAATAAAATATAGTTTAGTCATAGATATTAGAATTAATCATTATATGGTGTCAAGGTTTCTTTGTGCATTCTATTGCTTTTGATGAAACTGCTGTTTATTATAAAGTACAGACTATGTCATGAAACATTTCTCCAAAAAATTTAATTTTTCAAGGAGCAAGTATAGAATACCCATAGCTGATTTTAATGTGCCTTCAACTCAGCTAATGGTGTATGCCTCAGCAGTTGATAAGATCAGCACTGGCCTGTGTCTATGATCAAAAATTCTTAAAGGCCACATTTTTACAACAGTTTTTTGATATGTAACAGATCCCTACATAGGGGTTAGCTACACATCAGTCATTTGGTTGAATGCTGAATGCGATTCAGATCAGTTAGCTGGGGATGTGAAATATTGTGTAATATACAGTAAAAAAGTATAGTGCACAGATTTGATTTGAGATTATCAATTCATGGCAAAAAAACTGAGGAAAAAAATCATCAAGCCATCCTAAAAGTCCCTTTTTAAAAAAACTAAGCTCAGTTTTCATTGTACTCTTGCTGGTGATAGACAGTAGGAAATGCATCTCCTGTTGCGTATTAAATGTACCATGTTAAACATTTGTATTAAAGGCTGCGCTTGAATGAGACCAACTTGTCAAAATCAACTGCTCCAAATATTTTAATGGGCGGCACGGTAGCACAGTGGTTAGCACTGCTGCCTCACAGCGCCAGAGACCCGGGTTCAATTCCCGCCTCAGGCGACTGACTGTGTGGAGTTTGCACATTCTCCCCGTGTCTGCGTGGGTTTCCTCCGGGTGCTCCGGTTTCCTCCCACAATCACAAAGATGTGCAGGTCAGGTGAATTGACCATGCTAAATTGCCCATAGTGTTAGGTAAGGGGTAAATCTAGGGGTATGGGTGGGTTGCGCTTCGGCGGGGCGGTGTGGACTTGTTGGGCCGAAGGGCCTGTTTCCACACTGTAAGTAATCTAATCTAATCTAATCAAATGTGCAGCTTACTGAACACCCAAATGGCTGTTGGAAATATTGATGTCCAAAATATTAAATAGAATGAAGGGTGTTTATTTTGGCTTTAAAATTTAAGTGATGCTTTTGCACAATCCGTAAGTTTGTAATTTTGATTATCCCAACATTTATTAATGGACTGGATGTACAATGGAGTGCTTGACATTGTCAAGACATTCAGTCTGCAAAGTATTAAAAATGCTGAACCAGTTGATTTGACTTTGAAAAAGTAATGTGTTCAACTTTTTGGTGCAGTATAAATTTGTCATGATTGTTCAAATTCTAATGTATTCCAAATAAAGGTGTGCTATAATAATATTTTTGGCATATTTTGTTAATTGTCCTGTTCTCATTTTGACTGAGATACCATTTATGCGTTTGTCTGAAGCGCAAGTATGCACTAAGAAGAAGATTACTTTCTTATGTTGGCCCTTAATGCATCCAGATGCTCTTGCAATGTATTGTTGCAATACCTATTTTACCTGAAGTCATGTAACAATAGGAAGCCTGAAGTTATCTGTTTAACATGTTTTATTTAATATGCTTCATTAAAGTGTTAAGAGTGGTTGATATTGTGAATTGAAATATTAAACATTAATTCAAGGGAGAGATTCTGCAAATGCCCTAAACTATGAGTACAAAGCCAATAGTTGAAATACTCAGTTTGTGTACTATTTTTAAATCCAAGTTGGCATCCATTCTGTTTTAGTTGTCAACTGTGGACAAGCTATTAGCTTTGAGTCAGGAGGTGATGCGTTAAAGTCTCAGTCTATCAATCTGAGCTAAAAAAAAATCTGAACTGCCAGTTTATGCAGTAGCTAGGAAGTGCTGCAAAATGTGAAATGCTGACTTTTGGGTGACACGTTAAACTAAGATCTTGTCTATTTTTTGCAGGTGGGAGTAATAAAGTTTTTTGACATGATTTCAGATTGGACCAGGGGATGTCTTCCTGGTGACCTAGATAATATTTATCCCTAAATTAACATCACTAACAAAAAAAAGTGAGCGGCTCATTGTTGTAATAGCATTAGTGCGAATGTATATTGCACAAATTAGCTTTTGTGCTTCTTACATTATTTAAAAAAAACTTATTTGCTTTGCAGCATTTTGGGATGTCATAGGATTGTAGTAATACACTATTTAAGTGCAAATCCCTCTTTTATAAGTTAATGAGTTGAATTAACATAATTCAAAATTCGGATTGTGTCAAAGTTGTTAGCCATTCCTGCCAGCAGAATATCGAATTCAATTGGATGATGCCCTTGATAAGCCTAGGTTCTGGATTGGTATGTCTAGATTAGGTGAATTTGTGCAAGCTTGTCATGTGACCATGCCAACCATTTGGTGTGGAGTAAAACTATATGCTGGAATTAACTGCTGAGTGCTGGACAAGCCATCATTTAATAAGATCTCCTTGTCAAATTGCATTCAAATTCTGCATGTATGGCTAAACCTGTGAGAATGTTAAACATATTGGTTGGATACAAAGTGAAGTTGATACAGCAAGGGAAATCTGTGGTATAAAATGAAACTTGGACATTATTAAGAAGTAGGAGATTCTGCCATTGTGTTTGTAAGACATTCTGAACCAAGGCTTCCATCAACTTTGCAAAATCCTGGAGTTATCATTCACCAGCAATTAATTGAACCAGCCATATAAATACTATGGCTATTAGAGCATTTGGAATTCTGCAACAAGAACTTGCCTCCTGTCTCCTCAAAGCTTGTTCACCAGCCACAAATGAGAAGTGTGATGGAATACTTTTCACTTGCCTGAATTGGAGCAATTTCAACAATATGTAAGAAGCTCGACTATTCAGGACAAAACAGCCTGCTTGAAAAGCATTCCATCTGACACCTGTGTTCACACCCTCCAACACTAACGCACAGTGGTTGCATTATGTGTAGCATCTATAAGATGCAGTGCAACAATTCACTCAAATACTTACACAGCACCTTCCAAACCTGAGACCTAAATCTAAAACCTAGAAGGGCAAGGGCAGCAAATACATTGGAACATCACCTTCTGCAGTTCCTCTGCATGTCACACACCATCCTGAGTTGGATCCGGAGCTTGTTCATTCACTATTGCTGGGCCAGAATCCTGTACTACCCCACTAAAAGCATTGTGAGTGCACTGCAGTGGTACAAGAAAGGCAGCACATCACCTTCTCTGGGACAATTAGCAAAGGGCAATATATGCTGGTCTGATCAGCAATCCGTACATCTTATGAAGGAATAAAAGAAATTGAATTGACCAGTGAGGTAATCATAGTTGTAGTGAATTCTTCAACTGAGGAATCCAATAACCCTGAGGAGTCTGAATGCCTGCCCTCCCGCCTACCTGCCCGTTTCTCTAGTTGCAGCCATAAAGGCTGTAGAGATGCTCTGCAATTTGGAACTGTAGTACAAAAACAGTTTTGACTGCATTGATGATACGGTAGACTATCACATTTGGTCAAAGACAGCCAGCTAAGCAGAAAATATTACTGAATTTTTACAAAGCTAGCTCCTAAACCTCTTTGCCTTTTACTTTATAAGATCAGGGCATTGTAATGTGTACAAGATGAAAATAAATTCATTTTTCATAATTTACTGCTTTGTTTTCATTGGTAATTTTTTTGACTGTATTTGTAGAAAAATCTGATTGCGTCAGGCCCTCCTTGGCTATCTCAAATCTCCAGTTTACAGAGATTTGTGGGCAGACTCCTTGAGATGTGATTCATTGTGATTTCACTGTCTATGTTCTTTCTTCTAAAATAAAGTGTTTACTTGTGGGATTCACTGTCTTTCCCAACATGTGCTATTCAGTCCTAACTGCCTATGTTGGTAATAAGCTGCTTCTTTTGCTGCTGCAGTCCATATGGTGTTGATATACTAACTGTTAGGAGGGAATTCTAGATTTCTTATTGTCACAAAGAGATGGTGATACCGTTCCAGGTCAGGACGGTGATATTCAAGTTCAGGATGATGTGTGGATTGGACTGGGGCTTGCAGATGTTGCCTTTCCTTTATGTCTACTGTCCTTGTCCTCTCAGGTGGCAGTGGCAGTGGTAGTGGGTTTGGATGGTACCACCAAAGGATCTTGGCAAGTTGATGTGCATCTTTTAAATAATGCATGTAACACTGTTGCTCTGGTAAAAATATTGGCCACACTCGTGTGGTGGAAAAACCAGTGAACGTATTAAAAATGTGATGTGACAAGTGGAACATCCTCGATTGTTACCTGATTCTGTTGTGAAAGGATCCCAGACCCATAAAATTAGACAGGAAGGAGAGGCATCTATGATGAAGGAAATCATTTGAAAATTCAAATTTTTGATATAGTGTTCAAAAATGTAAATAAGAGGGATGAAGGTTAAGTGAATGATACTGACATGTTTAAATCTTCTTTAACAGAACTGTAACAAATGGATTATAAAATGAAAGAGTTATAGCAAACAGTCTACTTAGACATTGAGTCAGATCCAGTATGGGAGTTTAATACTTTGCCTTTCAAGTAATAAATGAAGAGATAGAAAACATCTCAAATACCATCTGATGAGCAATAGAGATTGGTCCATCTGGTGGTAGTTCCAACTAAGTATTGTAATGAAAGTTTACAATAGAGGGTCATTTGAGAATTAGGAAGGCAAGCTTAAATATTAAAATTTTTATTGGCCAGTATTACTTCAAGTTGTCGTCAGATTTTGCCAGGTAGTGGGAAAACCCTAACCATTAATTAAATATGTGGATCTCGAGTTGCATGAAGTTCATGTCACTTAAGGGCATTTTTGAATCCGTCAAGATTTTAAACAACCAGTGATGACAGTCATTCTGGTCACTATCAATGAGATAGCTATATATGCCCAATTTAGATATTCCTATTATTACACATCTCAGAAGTAGATGGGACTTGAGGCAGGGACACTGCCACTGCGCCACAACATCCCTCCATGTACTCCTGATTTATGACTTGAATTTAAATGTCAACAGCTGCAGTGGTAAGATTTGAACCCAAATCCCCAAACTGTTAGACCTGGCCTCTTATTTTACAACTTTGCCACCATCTCTCCCTAGAACCCATTATTAAATGTAGCTTATGTCAAGAATACTTGACATAGTAAAATAATTTACTTTGCTAAATGTAGCATTTTCTTTTTGTTTATTGAACTGGTTTATTGAGTCTGGCATGAATGAATTTCAACTGATCATATGTCCTGCAATCAGTCTTTTTGTCGATGAAGAATTCTATCCTGCTTCTGATCTATTCTTTCAGATCTGACTGAGAATTCAATATACTATGGCTATTTACTTTAACAAGTTAACCAAAATGTTTAATGTTTTGAAGATGTGAAAAACTAGTAAAAACGCATGTATTTTGATCGGCAATTGAAAATAGCTCTGTATTATAATTAAACCAGTTCAAGTCCGTATGCTTTTACAAAAGGCAGATCATGTTTGACAAATTTATTAGAGCTGTTTGATGTAACTAATAAGGTTGATAAAAGGGAACCAGAAATTGTAGCACAATTGGATCTTCTAAAGATTAATACATTTGATAAGGAGTTGTGGTTGATGTATTTAGATGGACAGAGAATTCGTTAACAAACAAGAAGCAAAGAGTAACGATAAATGAGGCTTTTTCATTTTGTATGCTGTAGCTAATACTGCTGGAAGGTTCAGTGCTGGGTCCTCAATTATTTACATTCTGTGTTCATGATTTAGATGAAGAGACAGAATAATATATCTAAGTTTGCTGATATAAAGCTCGATGGGAATGCTAACTGTGAGCAGAAAATAACAAGGCTTTAAAAAGATATTGTCAAGTTGACAGAGTGGCAACAAGGTGGTAGCTGGTATGTAGTATAAGTTGCAAAAGCTGAAAGGCAGAATTTTTAATGTATGAAACTTGTATAATATAAACAATTGGGTGTATGACAAAGGAATTGGAGTAAAAGGGTGAGGGAATCTTGCTCCAGTTTGGGGCTTTTTTGAGACAGTACTTGGATTACTGTATGCAGTTTTGCTCTCCATAGTTAAGGATATACTTGTCTTGGCAATGAATGTACACAAGATTGGTACCTGGTATTAGTGTTTTTGGAATGAGAGATGAGTAAATTAGATCTATACTCTCTGGAGTTGAGAAAAATGTGAGGTGATTTCAATGAAACATGCAAGATTCTGAATGGCTTGACAGGGCAGATGCTGAGACATTGTTTCAGCTCGGGGGAAATAGGATCAAGGTAAGAGGCTATTAATTTGGGATTGAGATGAGAAGTTTATTCACTTACAGTATTATGGTTATAAATCCTTGTGGAATTCTTTGTCCAAGAGAATTGTGAATACTCCATTGTTGAACATATTAAAGGCTAAGATAGAGTTTTAGTGTCTCAGGGAATCAAGGCATGTGGGGAATGAGCAGCAAAATGGAGTTGAGAAAAAAAGATTAGCTATGATCTTATAGAATGAAGGAGCAGACTCGACAGGACATATGGTCTACTTCTGTTTCTACTATCTGTTCAAACAACCTTTATTGAATTGCCATTTGAAATGCTTGAGCTGTCTTTATTTTTAATTATGAATGAATCTTCAAAATATGAGGAGCTCCATTATATTGGTTTTCTAGATGGGACTTGCAGTGCAAAATATTTTGCTGCTTGCTTGTGATTGGAGCTACAGTGATAATATTGTTAGTTTATTCTAACAAGTAGGTAATTCCATGTAAAACCTGATGGAAGTAGAGATTTGCAGCTGAGCTCTTGAGTAATTATTTGAAAAGAGTTGTAATCACTGCCTGTAACCTAGTGATTATTGATGGACATTTAGTGCTGGGGATTTGCCAATAATAATGAATAATGTGCTTTTAATAAATAACTCTTAAGTGTTCATTTTGGTGCCACAAGTACCTTCATTGTGGAAGGATTCAAACTTTTGTGCTTTCACATTTAAGACGGTAGCCTTGCCATTATGCAGGATTTATCTGTTAAGTACAAACAGAAGATAGAGAAAATGCATAATTTGTTTGAGTAAAATAAAACAAACTACCATTTCAGGTGAGACATCTACACAAAAATACTTTCTGGTACATCATGATTGAAAAGTTGACTATTTCTTTCTTTCTCATTTGCTGACTGAACTACTTTACCAGCCATTTATACTTTTGAATTAATTCCTTTATTAACAGTATTCAGTCTGTCTTGCTATAGAGCTTGAAAACTTATAAAATATGTATGTGAACACAAACTGCTTGGTAAAATACTGACCAATCAACATCGTGAAGGGAAGTACTGTTTTTGTCAAAAGAATGATGAAACATTCATTTGTCTCATGTCAGATGATAGGGCTTGCATTGTATTTTCAATTATTTCTGTTTTTTATTTGAGAGAGATTTTCTTCTTTGTTGAAAATTAATTGGAAAAATATCATTGCTTGACTGCCAGGGCTGCACCTTATAACTTAGATGAAGAGACACAATAATATAGTTGTTTGTTTGCTGCTCACTTACCCCACACTGAAATGAGTTTTTAAGATAGTTGAAAATAAATTAACAGATAATGCAAATATTGTACATTTTGTAAATGCAGTGCTGTCCTCCACAGAATGAGCTGAGTTGTTTGCATTACAGTGGCAATTCTTAAAGTTGATAATATGAAGCAAGATTGAAAGAAGTTGCTTCTTGAATATAAGTTACATAGTAAGATGCAATGAGTAATGATTTCAAAGCAAACCTGATTATTTTCAATATTTTGCTGTAGGATTGTCTTTAACTCATGAGTTTCTTGTCTCCCTTTGTAGCTATTTTTCATCCCTTTTAATATCAAAAGCTGCCTTAAGTTTGGGAATGAAGCAGTTTGATAATTCCTCATTCAAATTGAATGAATAGAACACATCAGAACCAACTGTTGTATTGGAAAGCGCTGTTTTGTTATTGCAATCTTCTGGTTTTGAAAAAAAAATGGCTGTTGTAATAAAATGTGAACTGTCAGTTCTCTAGGCATCCATGTCTGTGTTGCAAGGACTCACTGAAGACTGAATTTAGTTATATATTCAACTAAAGACTAGTCTACCACCAACCACTTTTGTCTAGAATTGTCCTTTTCTATTCCTTAATTATATTAAGGCTTTAAGGATTTAAGGTTTAAGCAAAGAAGGTATCTGGAAATCTATTTTAAGAATATGATTGCCTGTAATTTCTCAGACTATGTTTTTTAGTAAATACAAAAGCTTATGATAGAGATGTTTGTATTACTGTACATTTGAAATAGTTGGAAACTGTCAGACTTCAGTATTTCCAATAACTTCAAATAATTTTTTCACCCAAATGTTTTTGATCAATGTTGGATGAAAGCACTTTTTAGTTTTTACCACAATATATTTTGTAAAAAACTATTATTAAGCATTAATAGGATTCTGAATAGATGATCTTATAATTGCTATATATTTTTGGATTTGCATGCATAATATTTTATTTATCTTTCAAAATACATAGACTAATATAGCGCAGAACTGTCAAAATCATTTAAAGGAAAGATTGTGAGCCCTATCTTGATTTTCTTGTTCTTAACTACATTGCATATTGAAAATATCAATTGTGGATGATCCCTAAATTAAATTGCTGTTTGAGTACTAAATTCTAAGTCTGATAAGCATGTTAACAAGATAGCGTGCAGATATTGTTTGCTTACTTTCTCCTGCATTGAAACTTTGCCCAGAATGGTTGCAGATGACCTCCAATGTGAATCTTGATTCTTTTTTGGAAAAGAGCAAAAAAGGTTTGGAAGCTTCAAATGTGGTGACTTTTCTGTTGCTTTTTGCTCTCTTTCCATTCTCTCTCTCTCCACCCCATTGTCTTAAATATAAAGATCTATAAGAAAATAATAATTTTAACTTAAGTACAACAAAATCCAGTGAAGTAATTCCAAGTGATTTAAAATTTAGTTGTTTTTATTTTATAGACGTTCATTATTTTTGAATTTTCTTAAATTTGAGGTGGTAGCCTAGGATTTGGCAACTTGAAGGAGCTTGATACTAATGGTATTTACAAATTATGAACAAGTATTACGTTTGAAGTACTGACATCTCTCACTAATGAATGCGACCAATTTGTGTACTTTGGTTAAAACAATGTATATAATACAAAAGTATTTTTTTCATAAAGTGAGATGAATTTTTTTATGGGCATAATTGCAGACAAGTTTTGGATGAGAAGTTTCTACTGCTGAAAAAAGTTGTAGTAGCAAATTACTTGTTTACTTTTTTCATGGCATAGATGATTTCACACTTCATGTGCTGGGTTGCTGAATAGCTGATTGTTTTGGGAACTGCTGACCCCCTCAATTGCCTATAAAGAGAGGAATTCGTGAGCAGACTGACTATAATCTAATACTACTGCTGCCTACTGTTGTTTATTCCACATTGCATGTATTCTGCGTAATGAAGGGTGTGAACAACAGTTTTTAAAAACAAATGCAAATGTAATTACACATACCGCGTTTTGATATCCTTCGTTCCTTTTTTGAGGATTTACTGTGAAGCAACTGCTCAGTTTTGTATCATCATAGTGGTTTTGCAGCTTGAAGCAAATGAGGATACAGAGTAGCACTGCAGTTCAAAAACCTATTTTATCTGCTTTGCTATTTGGAAAACTAGTTCATATTTTACTACTAATTCTGTTTCTGACATTAGTTATGTGAAACAAAATCTTGATTATGACACTTTTTGTTTTCTTGGTTTTTGTGTGTTCATGAACCCATGGTAACATTCTAAAGTTTATTTTTCTTTTCTAAAATAAAAGTTCATCTACCTAAATTCGAGGGATGGTAGAAAGTGCTTACATTTATAGAATACCTTTCCTGACCTCAATGTCTCAGTGTTTTACAGCCAGTGAGTCACCTTGTCGTTTAGTCACTGTTGTAATGTAGGAAAAAGTAAATGTT
Source organism: Chiloscyllium plagiosum (assembly GCF_037043375.1). Taxonomy (NCBI): domain Eukaryota; kingdom Metazoa; phylum Chordata; class Chondrichthyes; order Orectolobiformes; family Hemiscylliidae; genus Chiloscyllium; species Chiloscyllium plagiosum. The sequence continues at coordinate 20,258,831 of NW_028270172.1, forward strand.
ACATTTTCTGTGCAAGAATATTGGGAGAAATCTGTGCTAAAGAAGCTTGAAGTAATAATTCTTAAATTATTTTAATCATTATGTGCTTCAGTTCATAAAATGACTAATTTAAATCAGTTCTCACTTACATGACTTGTTTAATTGATGTGCTGGAGAAGAGATTAGTTTAAAAAAAGTTATAGACAATGCAGTTTGTTAATTTGCTACTACAACTTTTTTTGGCAATTGATAAGCCTGTATAAAAACCTATTAGGAACAATTTTTAAGACCTAATAAATTCTTAGAGATTTCTGATAAGTCATAAATTATTTCCAAAGACCTTTGTGTGTTGTGATTGTCTATGTAAATGTCCTCAGAAAATAAGCCGTCATTGAAAATGCATTAATATTTTAGAAACTGTTTTGAGCCCAAGTTCTGATTCGCTTCTTGCTAAAGATTCCATAGCTCTGTACGACAACTCACTGCATCTATAGTGATTTGATTATTTCCTGTATTTTTACATTGTATCACAAAAAACTTAGGAGTCTTGTCTATCTGTAATGTCATGTTTATTTAAATATAGTTCAATGTAGCAGTCTGTAACCATGGCATATAAAATAAACTGTTAATCAAAATTTAAACATTTTTTCCCCTGTGAGAAGAATATTAGAACAGGATAGGAAGTGTGTTCTAAATATTGTAGGATGCTGCAGTAGGATGCTGAAATGCATTTAATGCCATTTCAGAATGGTTATATTATAGTGGACTCATAACCATTTTGCAAATTCTGTGGATTCTGGAGTAATTAATATACATTAGGTGCATATTTGAATGTCTGGAAGGATGTATGGCTGTATTTATGTCAAGGGTTTTATAAAAATCTTTTTAAAAAGTAACTCAGATTATTTTGAGTCGAAAGCCCCAGCTTTGAATCATAGTATATGGCTTTCTTCCAGCATTTTGTTCCATTATTTATCCATCAGATGTATTTGATGTGATTTGAAAATTTAACCGTGCTCGTTATCTCTATGAAGAAATGCTTTTATATGGTCTAATTTGCATCATTAAAAACAACCTATTAGAAGCTGGTAGTTTAAGTTATTGCCATGCTTGGTGGAAGGATATATTTATCTATTTCCTCTCAGGTTAGTAGATAACCAATGCTTCAGAGTGTTTAAGTCTGTGTACAGTGATGAGTTAATTTAGCTAAACTTTCTAAATACTGCATTCAGACCTTCATATAATGTAATAGATTTGCTGTGTCAAATTACTTGATAGTTTAGATTTGTGGATAGCATGAGATGTGAAACGTTATGAAGCTACCTTTATTGATTCACTGAATGACTGTCAAGTGAGAGATTTCTTTGATTAGTATTTGGACAATAAATTTCATTGAAACAACACAAACTACTAACAGTGTTAGTAATGCATAGTTGTGGAACTTAAGGAGTGTTTCCTGTTCTATAATGGAGCAAAAAAGGGTAGTTTCTTTTGGATAATTATTGATAAAATGTGTTGCCTGTCTAATTTTTATTTTATCGTCATACTTTTGAATTGTAGGTAATGATTTTAATGAAAATACTTTGTAGTTTACAAAACCTTGGTAAAATTAAAGCAACACAAACTCCATACGATAATGCACCTTAGTATTGTATGTTAATGTTGAAACAAAGCATTGAAAGAGAAGCTTAATTTGAAAAGGCTGTCAATATTTTTAAAACTTGATTCATTTGTACAACTTAAAAACACTAAAAATGAGTTTGTTATCAATTTTTTTTAAGAACAATTTGGGGGGGTGGGGTGCTGAAAGTTTTGTGATCACAGATGGAGCCTCAAATACAGCTAGATTTCAATTTACAACACACGCATTTACATGTGACAGCAGTTCTTCACAATCTTGTTTGCCAATTGTTATTGAGTATGTTTTCAGAAGAATGTGCTGTATGTTAGTGTCTTGTTACTATTTGAGATCTTGATTGTTCATCTTCAAGTACCACTTTTTTCTATTAAAGGCATTCTTTAAAACTTCAATCATTCTGCAGATTTGATGACACTTGGAAATTATATGAAATAATGTGCAGAAACAGATTGCTAACCTCCTGTGAAATGTGGTCTCCTTTATAGACTGAAATAATAACCAGATTTTTCATGCATTAAGAAATCCATATGGAACTCAGGAAAGCATGTAGGATTATGTTTTGAATATTTTCTTATTAAAAGAAGCTTGAAAAACATTAAGATTTGTTTTTTCTTCTTTCACAGTGAATAAAAACCATCAATCTTTTGAATATATTTGTTTACAGAAATGAATGGCTAAGCTGTTAATGTGAGTAGACTTTACATTCATTTTCAGCATAATACTTTAATATTACTTTGTAATGCTGGGCAGCAACAGGTTCCATTTTTGGAATATGGATCGGAAGAAGTCAATAGTTGCAATAGAAGTGCAGTCGAGCAAAAATATTTTGCGGAAATATTATAGCGAGGATAAGTTACTTCATGGGGGCCCATACATAATTTGTTTACTTCTAGTCAAGAGAGAATCGTTCTCAAGTGGAAATGAAAACCATATTGCATCTCTGAAGTATCCCAGTCATATCAATAGTGTAAAGAGTTTCATTTGAATTTTAAAATTATTTTCAATGGATTATTTAATGGTGGAAAATGAGAATGAGGTATCTGCTGACATAAAATCATGTGGAAACTTGATTCTTATTTCCACAGCTTTAAGAAGCCATGAGAATTTTAATTTTGTGAAGAAATCCCTCAGATTACCGAACTTTTAAAATGCATTAATTTTATGAAGTTTTGAAATGTTGGGCAAAAGTCAGTAAATCCTTTAATAATAGAGTATAGGTGATTTTATTTATTTCTCTCTTTTCCAAACGCTGCTTGGAAGAATTCCCAGAACCCACAAGCTCTGAAAGGCATGGGATTTCAAAAGAATGTAAAAAAGTGTTTCTGAGCATTTGTGGGTTCACTGTCATTTTACACGTTTAGTATTTTTGAGACCTCAAGCTCTACACAGTCAAAATAGATACATATTCTTGTTGAACATAATTGGGAATAATAAAGTATCTATTATTTGGACTGAATTGTCATTTTAATTTCTCCACTCTACTCCCACTCTGACTTCTCTGTCCTTGGTTTCTTATTCTGTCCCAATGTCAAGCTGAACATAACCTGTAGACATAGCACCTGCAAGTTTTAATAATGAGATTCTTAATGAGGAGTCCTTGGACATGAAATGTTAACCCTGTTGCATTTGCCATAAATGCTGCCAGACTTGAGTTTCCTCCAATAGATCCTGTTTTTATTTGGATTTCCAGCATTTACAGTATTTTGCATTTATTGAAGTTGAATTCAATTTTAGATCATCATCTCTGTGTTCTCTTTTCCTTTTTGCTTGTTTTAGCTGGCAGTATTGGTAATGATTCTGTATACTACTCCAGCACCATCTCTAGATATTTTTAACTTGACACAGTACCACCCACTTTTGTCGTGCATCATCATCTCACTTGCAATTGAATTCTCCTGTCTTTTATAGAGCTTCATTTTTGTTCTTTTTCTGCATTCCCCCTTTGATTTTTCTTTAAGCTTGTTACATTGTTGACATTTTCATCTCTAATGAAAGACCTGAAATATTAGGTTTTTTTTCTCTTTTCACAAAACATGAGTATTTCCATCATTTTCTGATTTTATCATTTAGACAAATCTGTCACACTGCAACATAAAAAATTGATTTAAACCTTAACTTCATCCTGTGCAGCATCAGTATATCTTGCTTTTGATCATTCATTTTTTCTGAAAAAGAGGAATGGAGGTTTTTCTAATTGTATAAGCGTTGAATATATTTGTTACTTTTTCATATGAATTTCTGTGGGTATGCAAATGTTTGATGATTGAGCCATGAATTTTTAAGTGCTCTTTATTCGAAAGTTTACAATTAAAGTGGGTAGAAAATCATAAAAGAAATTCAGTTAAATGACAGCGAATCAGATAATTTGGTCAACCAGTATTTTAATTCTAATCACATTTAAACAAGCCTGTTGTCACATCCATTCAACCGTTGGTTTCACCCACCTTTTCAATTTAATGTTGCATATTAAAACCAAAAATAATATGAGCAGGAATAGACCATTTAGCCCAATGAGCCTGAACTAGTATTCAACATGACCATAGGTGATCTTCTACCTTAGTTCCATTTTGCTGCCACTTCCCATATTCCTTGTTGCTGACACACACACGATAATCTGTCTTATCCTTAAGTATATATTCAGTAATGAAACATTCCCTTCCTTTTTGGGTTGGGAATTCCACAGATTCACAATTCTCTCCAAACTTTAGTCCTAAATGCAGTGTTCTTATTCTGCAATTGTGCCCCCATTTTCAAGATTCTTGAGCAAGCAAAAAAAAACTCCTTGTGTCTATCCTGTTAAGACCCTTCAGAATTTTGTATGGTTCAATGACATTGTCTCTTACTCTTCTAAACACTGAAGAATGGAATCCAATTTACTCAGTCTCTCATCAGTGCAGCCCTCTTGTCCTGAGGCCTAATCTGATGATTGTAACTGCTTTTAATGCAGCTATACCATTTTACATGTGGAGATCAAAACTGCTCATGTGTTTCAAATAGAGTCACACCAAGACCCCGTACAGCTGCAGGAAGATGTCTTTCTGCTTGTCCTCCAATCTCTTTGCGATACAGGCTAACACTCATTTGTTTTTCTAATTGCTTCATGTGCCTGCTTTCTGTGGTATGAAATCCAATACAGCACATAACACTAAATCTCATTAGGGTTATATTTAGACAAAGCATTGCTACATGGGGTTTGTAATCAGAGCTTCTTGAAATAAAAGCTAGCATTCTTGCTGAATGCAAAGTGTGCACTGTCATCATTACAGAGTAACTGAATGATTGATTGGCAGGAATGTATAGTGAGGGAATTGTTGCAATATTCAATAGCGAGTAAAAGAGAACTGCTAAAGTATGATAGTCATGTCTTATGGTTTAATATCTCCAGAAGTGAGCCTCACTTATGTATTTGCATGAGCTGATCTCTCGGTTTTATTTATGTTTTGTAAATTAGTATAATTTATTTTTCTTGTACTAATTATAAAAGTGAATATAATAATTTATGCATTCTGCTCCAACCAATTTAACATTTTGAGCAAGGAGCAGGAAGAGGCCATTAAATTAGTTGAGCTGCTCTGCTCTTTAATATGCAATCCATATTCTTGCCTACTTTGAAAGCCTTTCACCCCCTCACTAAGAATCTACTCGCCTCTGCCTGACGACTTTAAAAGGTTAAGATACTCAAAGACTTTGTTTCCACCATTTTTTTCCAGAAGTCCAAAGACATTCAGCCCTTTGTGAGAAATTTTGCATCATCTCTGTGTTTTAAATTTGCAATCGCTTATTTTTAAGCAGTGAACTCCAGTTCTAGGTTCACGCAGAAGAGGAAACATTTATCTACATCCAACCTTTGAAGACCCCTCAGGATTTTATATTTCAATCAAGTTACTTCTTACTCTTGTAAACCCCAAGCAAATACAAGTCTAGCCTGACCAACCTTTCTTATAGTGTCATGGAGTCATAGAGATGCACAGCACGGAAACAGACCCTTCGGTCCAACCCGTCCATGCTGACCAGATATCCCAACCAATCTAGTCCCACCTGCCAGCACCGGCCCATATCCCTCCAAACCCTTCCTATTCATATACCCATTCAATGCCTTTTAAATGTTGCAATTGTACCAGCCTCCACCACATCCTCTGGCAGCTCATTTCGTACACGTACCATCCTCTGTGTGGAAAAAGTTGCCCCTTAGGTCTCTTTTGTATCTTTTCCCTCTCACCGTAAACCTATGCCTCTAGTTCTGGTCTCCCCAATCCCAGGGAAAAGACTTTGTCTATTTATCCTATCCATGCCCCTCATAATTTTGTAAACCTCTATAAGGTAACCCCTCAGCCTCCGACGCTCCAGGGAAAACAGCCCTAGCCTGTTCAGCCTCTCCCTGTAGCTCAAATCCTCCAACTCTGGCAACATCCTTGTAAATCTTTTCTGAACCCTTTCAAGTTTCACGACATCTTTCCGACAGGAAGGGGACCAGAATTGAACACAATACTCCAACAGTGGCCTAACCAATGTCCTATACAGCTGCAACATGACCTCCCAACTTCTGTACTCAATACTCTGACCAATAAAAGAAAGCACACCAAACGCCGCCTTCACTATCAAATCTACCTGCGACTCCACTTTCAAGCACTCCAAGGTCTCTTTGTTCAGCAACACTCCCTAGGATGTTACCATTAAGTGTATAGGTTCTGCTAAGATTTGCTTTCCCAACATGCAGCACCTCTCATTTATCTGAATTAAACTCCATCTGCCACTTCTCAGCCCATTGGCCCACCTGATCAAGATCCTGTTGTAATCTGAGGTAATCTTCTTTGCTGTCTACTACACCTCAAATTGTCGTGTCATCTGCAAACTTACTAACTATACCTCTTATGCTCACATCCAAATCATTTATGTGAATGACAAAGTAGAGGACCCAGCACTGATCCTTGTGGCACTCCACTGGTCACAGGCCTCCATTCTGCAAAGCAACCCTCCACCACTACCCTCTGTCTTCAACCTTTGAGCCAGTTCTGTATCCAAATGGCTTCATTAGATTTTCCAAATCTTAATCATAAGTCTTCTCTAAACTGCTTCTGACACATTTTATTCTTCCTTTAAATAAGGTGACTGATACTATGCACAGTTCTCCACATATGGTCTTGTCAGTACCCTCATGATATTTACTAATATTTGATATTTCATTTGTACAGCATATTTTTGTAAAATAGGTTTTTTGTTAAGAGAATTAGTTACATTTTACATGGTGCACATTGTGAAAAGTACTTTGTGAATTTTTCTAAATTCCAGATCCTCCACACACACATACACATATATATTTTTGGTCTCTAATTCTGGATTTTAGAATCATTTAAATCAAATGAGGTCTATCCAATGTCAACTTAGTTTGTTTATCAGCACTCTTCCCTCTACTAGAAGATTGAGGGATTAAGCCTGCCTTTGGGATGCAAATTCAAATGAGACTCAAACACACAAACCTTATCAATGCGCAAAGTTTCATTTAGTTCAGTGTATTTTCAGGGCCCACTGTATCACTTGTTTCTTGATGGCGTATTTTTGTGACAATGAAAATTTGTTTAAAGTTATGCCAGTTTTTGTACTGCATCCATTTATATTCTGCTACTTGCTCATTAAATTTCTGTAAACCCTCTTCCATCATCTTACAGTTAGAATGTTTGTATGATTGGCAGTGTAACTTTCTTTACTAGTTGAGACCCATTGGCATCTGCAATTATAAATCAGTGGGCGTGGCATTTTTCTGAAGAACACTACTCAATGCTTCAGGTTCTGGTCCATGTTGAGCAATTGGAATGTGTTCTATGACTCATGTGAGTCAGGAAAAGAATGTCAGCAGCGTAGTTAAAGCTTCAAAATTTGTTGAGCTTTACAAGTTGAACTGAAGTGGCCTCTGTTTCTCGGCAGCCTGCAGTCATTAGCATTCCCATATGGAGGTAGCAGCTGAGGCCATTGTCAACACTTAAAACTGAAATGATTTATCAACAAAAAGAGAAAAGAAACTAGAATTTCATTGTGATAAGTTTTTGGCTGGTCTCGCATAGTGCATCTAAGCTATATTGAAAAACTTTTTGTAGATTTTACTTTCCTCCCTCAGTTAGGGGTAAGCATGAAATATACTTTAGTACAATTAATTATTTAGAAGCATATTTGTTTTAGCAGTATCATTTTGATTGAACTGAGTTAGCATTGCTTTGTGGTCAGATGATGAATGTTGTTTGCCATCATGTCAATTTGTTAATCATACATATATTTTCTTGTTACAAATAGGGTAATCTGAGCTGTGCAAGGGGATTTAGTTATTGCACCTGTTTTCATGATGCAGTATTAGATTTAGCCATTTTGTACTTTTGCTGGACCTGTTAGCTTGCAAGTTCCAGCCTGAAGTTCTATTTTAATGATTCCCAGAATTTTTAATGAAAGCATTAAGATTAGCACTTACCTGTTCATTCAGGAGTCTAAGACTGAGGAGTGAGCACTGCTCATTCAAAAGGAGCTTTTGTTTTGAACAAAGTATTGTTGTTTTAATTAAAAGATGTTTCACTTGAATATTTCAAAAATTGTGTTGATGCTTAGATTAATGCATCAGAAGCAAGTACCTTGGATTAAGTTATCATTATATAAAATTTACAACTGCTTCCTTGATTATTTGGGCATTTTTCATAACCTGTGGATTGGACCTGCATTAATTGTACATAAAATTATTTCACTGGAAGGAAGATTTTGATTACTCCAGGATGTTCCAAAGCACTCAACAGCCAATTAACTGGTTTGAAGTCACAAACCTAACATTTGACTTGTGGCAGCCAGGACTGCCAAACTTCTAAATTGGCCAGGGATCTACTGGAATCAGAATCAATCTCCCGTTGACTAAAGAATGCATTCTGCAACATTGGAAGTTACATGATTTTTTGTTCATCAGTGTCCATTCTATGAAAGAAAAACTGGAAGAACTGTGGATACTGTAAATCACAAATAAAAGTTTCTGGAAAAGCTCAGCAGGTCTGGCAGCATCTGTGCAGAGAAGTCAAAGTTAACGTTTCTGGTCCGGTGACCCTTCTCCAGTTCTGAGGAAGGTTCATTGGCATTGTTTCATTCGCTGATTACTGTCTTGCTGTGATGTGCTACAGTATCAGTGGTGAAAGGACCAAGGAGAGAAACACTGCTGTTTCTTTAGTCTGTGCTATATTTAATGCAGGTAGCTGATAGTGTATGTATGAAGCAGCACTGTCTGTTTTATTGTGGTAAGATCAATTACTGGTTGCTGGTGTCTCTTCAAGAAAATAAGATTTCTTTTAATTGAAGAATTTTGAAGAGAGCAGGTAGAGACCCAAAGCTTGTATACCTTCCCTGGAAATGAAACTCTCAAACACTCAATGGTCTTTTGAAAATGTTGTTGTTGTTGTTCTTGTTCTTCTTGTTGTTCTTTTCCGATTTCTTCAATGTGCAGTATCTTGTAATAATTGTGCATGGGTTCTATATTGAATGTGAAACAAAAACTGCTCAATGTCTTCAAGGTTAATTTGCAGCCATGCATGGGATAAATGGAAGGATAACACTGCTGTTAAGAATCCCTAGATGTCAACCAGTTTGGTGATTTTACAGCTGACTGAAACTAGCAGATTGCAATTGAGTGATTGTTTGGCAGATTTGGTAGGTATGGCATGAACTTTAAGATAATATCTCCTACTTGTTATCTAATGTATGATGTGGAAATGCCAATGTTGGATTGGGATGGACAGAGTTAAAAATCGTACAACACCAGGTTATAGTCCAACAGGCTTATTTGGAAGCACTAGCTTTCATAGGTCTTGATGAAGAAGCAGTGCTCCGAAAGCTTGTACTTTGAAATAAGCCTGGTGTTATGTGTTACCAAATATAGGCAGTTGACAATTTGGAGCAATTTTATAATGGTTTGTTGAGAAGCTGCCATTTAGAGGGTTTTCCTTAATCTTACCCGCTAAAGCTTTTTCATGCCCCTTCTAGCTCTCCCAAGTGCATTCTTCAGCTCCTTCCTGGCTACCTTGTAACCTTCTAGAGCCCTGTCTGACCCTTGCCACTTCAATCTTCAGTAAGCTTCCTCTTCCTTCTTGACTAGATGTTTCACATTCCTTGTCACCCAATGTTCCTTCACCATACCATCCCTTCCTTGCCTTAGTGGGACAAACCTTTCCAGCATTATAACGAGTGCTTCCTAAACAACCTCTACACTTCTGTTGTGCATTTCCCGGAGAACATCTGTTCCCAATTTAGGTGCCCCAGTTCCTGCCTAATAACATTGTAATTCCCCCTTCCCCAATTAAATATTTTCCCATACCCTCTGCTCCTATCCCTCTCCATAACTATAGTAAAGGTCAGGGAGTTGTGATCACTATCACCGAAATGCTCTCCCACTGAAATCTGACACCTACCCTGGTTCATTGCCAAGCACCAAATCCAATATGGCCTCCCCTTTGGTCGGCATATCTACATATTTAATCAGGAATTCTTCCTGGATATGCCTGACAAAACTGCTCCATCCAAACTATTTGAACTAAGGAGGTTCCAATCAATATTAGGAACGTTAAAGTCATCCATGACAACCCTGTTACTTCTGCATCTTCCCACAATCTGCCTTCCAATCTGCTTCTCTGTGTCTCTGTTGCTATTGTGGCCTGTGCAGAAAACTTCTGATAAAGTGACTACTCTTTTCCTGTTTCTGACTTCCACCCATACTGATTGTGTAGACAAATCCTTGTTGATGACCTCCCTTTCTGTAGCTGTGATACTATCCCTAATTAGCAATACCACTCCCCTACCTGTTTACCCCCCCCAAAAATTATTTTTGAAACCTGTAAACCCGGAAAGTCCAACAACCATTCCTGGCCATGTGATATCAAAGTATCCAAGTCTCTGTAATGTCCACAGCATCACAGTTCCAAGTATTGATCCATGCTCTGAGTTTATCACCCTTATTCCTAATACTACTTGTGTTAAAATTGACACACTTCAACTCATCACACTGACTGCAACTTTGCCCTATCAACTGTCTATCCCTCCACAGACTCTCTGCACACAGTATCTGACTGTTCATGAGTTACTTCATTCTCAGATCCGTAGCTCTGGTTCCCACCCCCCGCCAAACTCGTTTGAACTAGATGAGCTCTAACAAACCCCCATCCGAGGATATTGGTGCCCCTCCAGTTCAGGTGCAACCCATCCTCTTGTACAGGTCCCACCTTCCTCAGAAGATATCCCAATTATCCACATATATCTGAAGCCCTCCCTCCTACACCAGCCCTGCAGCCATGTGTTCATCTACACTCGCTCTCTGTTCCTAGCCTCACTGGCCGTGGCACCGGTAATAATCCTAAGATTATTACACTGTTGATTCTACCTTTTTAGCTCCCAAACTAACTTCCTATATTCTCCTTTCAAGTCCTCATCTCTTTTCCTAGCTATGTCATTGGTACCAATGTGTACCACGACTTTTGGCTGTTCTCACTTCCCTCTTAAAAATCCTGTAGACTCCATCACCTTTTTCCCAAGAAGATAATGACTAATTCTCCTGTAGTCACTCGCAGTCTCTCTGTGGCTATGGCTCCATAGCCCCCACCAACTCCAATGGGTGCTGGCAGTCACCTTTCTAAACCTTCTTGATCAAAGATCCTCGACAACTAATCATGATGGCTGTGGTCCATCTACCCATCTCCATTTGTAGGTTAGCTTTCCTTCTGTCTTAGAATAAAAACTTTGTTTTTAAACTATGTATTCATAATAGGGTAGAGTGGTGCCACGTAAACATTTGTTTCTGATTGTAGAATTGTAGTTACTGTTGTAACTCAGAAGTTACATGCTACATCAAAAATACTAAATATGAAACAAAAAAAAGTTTGAAAGGGGACCCCAATTTTAAATATCAAACAGAAGAACTAATTTCATCGCAGCTTTGGGTGACATCACTTCTGACAATGTCTCCTGGAATATGTCCAGCAAGAGTTGGTTATCATAATGTGAGTGAATTTCAACATAGCAGTGTGTCTTATGTGGCAATGAGATAAAGACCAGATAATCTGCTTTATGTTGGCTAAGGGTAAATATTGGCCAGGACACCAAGAGAACACACTTCTTGTGTGGTGTTATGCAATATTTTGCAATGACTTATTGAGAAAGTGGGAATTTGTTGCTATGTGATTTACCCATGAAACCACCTATGACTCTGCAGTGCTCCATGCATACTGCACTCAAATTATCTGAAATTATCTGCTGAAGTTTCTGTAGTGGGAACTGACTGCTAACCTTTTGGCACAAGCAAGAGTTCAGTTTTGTGAAGGTATGTGAACATGTTGATTTTTGTCAACATTCTTTTATTGTTAAATATTCCATACCCACTAAAAATAAGTAAATAAAAATGAGGTTCATTAAATTTGAAATGCTTCAAGTTGAGACTGATCAATTATCATTGTTCATGGTATCACAATACTTGATCTGGATTATTGTGTTGTGATTCTCTAACAGCTGCCCAATATGTTCTGTATTGCATCATAAATTATGGTTTTGGTTAAAATATCATTTCTGCAGCTAAACTATTTGAACAAACAATCTTATTCAGATCAAACAGCATAGCTGATGATTTCTGAAAATGAAATGCCACTGAGTTGGAAAGTTCAAAATTGAAACTTGTATGTGACTGACAGTGCCAGCTTGGTTCATTGATGATACAACTTTGTGATGCAAAGAAAGGTTGTGAGTTTAGCCCCACTCCTGAAACACAAACCCTCAATCTAGCTTGATATTCCACTTCTGGACTGAGTGTGTACTGTGTTGTCAATGGAGGCTAAACTACCTGATCGTCTAAAAGATCCCAGGCACTATTTGAAAAATAGCAGAGAGTTCCTGGCATCCTGGTCAGCATTTATCTTTCAGGCAATGCCATCTGGTCATTGACCCAATTATTGTTTATGGTATAAAAATTGGCTGCTGCTTTTACCAATGTGTGGTGTCTGCATTTAAAAAGTAATGATTTACTGTACAATATTTTGGGGTGACTTAAGTACACAAGTCTTTGAGGACATACTGCTCTATTGGTGCAGTTCTTTCTTTGAAACATTTTGAGAAGGTGAATGAGAACCTAAGAAGCAGGAACTGATTTGCAATGCCCTCCTATGTTCTTTGGTAGTTTGCAAGCAGAATTGGTAGAAGTTTGTGATGTCTCTGTCAAAAATACTTCTATTGGACTTGGAGTTTCAATCTTCATCTTGTAACATATAGTACATTTATGTTGCATGTTTTGACATGCAAACATAATTTTTATCTGGCAATTTTAATTTATGGGGTCTTTGCTTCAAAATTAGTGGACCGTCGGTTGCTAAATATTATATGCTGATATGTTGCTTGAATTGATAAAGCAATATTTTACGATAAGTTTTGAAATTTGAAATCTGTTAATGAACAATGCTGATAAATGTTTCTTTCTCTTGTTACTGTAAGATAGATATCAACTTGTAAAAATCAAACATTCTATTTGTTGATAAAAGTACCTTTTATTGCAGTGTTTTATGATTTAAAAGCTGTTAAGTATTTCTTGTAAATTAGAAACCGTTATAACATAAAATGCTTTTGAATAAATTATTAATGTTATAGGTGTTCAGTATTACAAAATTAGTCTTTGGTTGACAAGATGTTGCTAGCATAATGTTAGAAGTATTTCTGTCCTTAATACAGATGTAATTTATTCTAGTGATGTTAACCAAAACCTCAGTGTTGTATTACTTATACGTTCAACAAGCTCTCCTTTTACACACAGCTAGTCTTTCCAGTAATCAGTGATTTGGAGGAGTTGCAAGTGTTAGAATCATTCACTCATTTGTCTTTGGTTATCGGGGGAAGGAGGAGAGGGGTGGTAGCGAATGGTGAAAGGCCATGACCAGTATTTTTCCCCAGCAAGGGATGGATTAACCTCCCCCCAGGCCTAATGATATAAGCCTAGCGCTGTTGCTTACAACCCCCACCTTCTCACCAGCCGAGTAAACTGACAGCTCCTAGACTTTGCGTGCAAGTGAGTTCAGCAGGCGCTGTGTGGTCTGGGTGTGTGGTCTCCAGGCTGGCTGAGAGGCTGCTAACAGGGTGGATGAGAAAGACCTCGTCTGTTTACTTTAATTTTCTTGGACACAGGAACTCTGCCCAGCATTTCTGGTGTGCTGGTTCCGTAAGCAGTGGCCAGTCCATCACAGCTGCTGACAGTCTGAAATGCTGGACTTGTGCTAATCACCCTCGCAGCTTGTAGATCAATTTCAATATGTCACAAACCAGCTAATCCAGGTTGTAATAGGAATTGAAGTGTAGTGTTCCAAGCAGGGATTTAATATTTGTCCCACTGTTTTCAGAACTGCAGTATAGTTCATTTAAAAAAAGTACATTTGGAGAATCTTTCTAAATTTTCAACTTTGGTTCAATAAGATTATATGTATTGACTTTGTTTTATTAAGTTAACGTGAGTTGATCTCACCATATCAAACAATTTTTTTCTTTTCATTTTTATCTGTGGAAATAAAAAAACATTTTCAAGGAGTCAGACTGAGAAGTTACTACAAAAAAAAGATCATTTTAATTATATTTCAAAAGTAATTAAAAGCTTTAGAATAGCCTTCCTTCTTCTCTGCCAAAATTATATTTTTTGTTGATAAGTTTCAAAATTATTTCTGACAAGCCTATATAAATGTGATTTTAACTTTTGAACAAGATTTAATTGTAACTTATTCTGAATGATGTTGACTTTTCAAAGAAAGAAGGTATGAAGTTTTGTGGGAATTTGTCATCATTTAATTTGATGGAAGCTCTCTGGTGAAGTTGTGGACACCTCACATGTATGACAAAGTGTCTTCTTTGAAGGGCAAAGGCAAATATGTTTTGCTACATCGCAGTTTAAGCATTGTAGATGTAATGAAAGAATACTCAGTATAGCTGACAGTTTAGAAGGACATTTCTCTGTCGCAAATTGTGTGTGTATCCTTGTTGTCTCTAACAGTGCAGTAAAAGTTCAGGCGCTTGAGCAAGGCATGTAATTTTCAGCTTTGATCTGTTTGAAATGGATCCTGAAACAGCAATGTTTTAGTGAGGCTGAATAATTACTTTAAATCCTTATTTGTAAGATTTAGTAATCAAAATGTTTGTGTATTGTACCATTGCACATTTATTAAACCATTTAAAATCAGGAAATTGATGTCAGGATCTAGTTTGCAGAATTTGTAAATTCATATACTTAACACTTTTTGTTTTGATTGGTTAAATAGTATTGAAAACTTTGTGTACCTACAACCTCCACCTCTGCATACGTAGATACAAATGCGTACTCTCTTACAAAAGATACTCAACTGTTGTTCTGATCATGTTGTATTTACAGACAGCTCTACATTGAGAAATAATTCACTGAAAATCTATAACTGAAGAGTAACCATGTCTCGAACACGGCAACCACCATTGGTAACTGGGATCTCTCCAAATGAGGGATATCCTTGGACAAAAGTAACAATCAGAGGAGAAAATCTGGGAACAGGATCCATGGATCTTATAGGTAAATATCCAGTTTTGTTCAAGGGAAGCCATTTTATTTTAAAGCATCCAAAATTACCTTTAACATCAACTCTTCAATGCCATCAATTTTATGTTCAAGCACATTGTAATATTCTGTGTGCAGATCACTTTTTTTATATACTTTTCTTCTGTCACTGAGAAAACAATATGGGTGTATCTTTGTTGGGATCAAAACTGGGAAATTAACATCTGGGGATATTTCAAACCTGTTGGAAATCTAGGAGGGAAGGAAAAGGTAGGGGATTAGCACTGTTAATGAGAGATGAAATGAGGCCACTTTGTGAGAGACAATGTGTGCTCAGATGTAGAGTCCATTTGTGTGGAGGTAGAAAACAGAAAGGGAAAGTAGACACAGTAGGACTAGCATGTAAACTCTCAAACAGTAGCTACACTGTTGGAAAAGCTATAAATTTAATAAATAACCTCCTGAGTAAAATCTGTCCTAGGAAGTAGTGATCATAACATGATAGTACTTAACATTCAATTTGCCAGTGAGAAACCTGGGCCAGAAGCAAATGTGCTTAACATAAGTAAAAGTAATTGCAATGAAATATGGAAAGAATTAGCTAAAGTCGACTGGACAGATAGATTAGTAGGGAAGACAGGAAGTAAACAATTGCAGACATTTAAGGAGATAATTCATCTCTCGGCAAAAATATATTCCAGTAAGGAGAAAAGAGAGGAATTAGCCAGCCATGTCAAACCAAGGAAATTAAGAGTTGAAAGAAAAATCATATAACGAGGCAAAATTCAGTGATGGCCTCAAAGACTATGATTAATTCAGAATCTAGCAGTGGAGGACTAAGAAGAAAATAGGGAGAAAATCAGCTATGTGGGCAAACTAGTGAGGAATATAAGAACCGACAATAAGAGCTTTTTAAAATGTATAAAAGGGAAGAGAGAAGTCAAAGTGAACATAAGCCCCTTAGAAAATGAAGATAGTTAGGGGAATAAGGAAAGGCAGAGGAATTAAACAGATATTTTGCATCAGTCTTGAAGTTATTTTGAACAACCTATTAATGCTTCCCCAGTGTTGGGGTGGGGTGTGTGAGAGGGGGAGCTGGTTGGGGCTGGGGGAGCCGGGTGGGGAGGTTGGGAGAGGGAGACGGGGAGGTTGGGGGAGGAAGACTGGGAGCTGGATGGGGAGGTTTGGGGGAGGAAGACTGGGAGCTGGGTGGGGAGGTTGGGGGAGGGAGAAGGGGAGCTGGGATCGGGGGAGGTTGAGGGAGCTGGGAGGGTCCGGGGGAGCTGGGGATGTTGGGAGGGTCCAGGGGAGCTGGAGGGGAAGGGAGGTTGCGGCGGGAGGAGTGGAAGCTGGGAGGGTGAGAGGGAGCTGTGGGGGTGGAGGGAGAGGGGGGAGCTGGGGGGTGGGGGGAGGTTGAGGGAGGGAAGAGGGAGCGGGGGGGGGGGAAGAGAGAGATTGCAGGAGTGGGGGAGGGAGGTGGGGAGCTGGGTGGGAATTGTGGGGGAGGGAGATGGGGAGTTGAGGTGGGGAGACGGGGAGCTGGGGGTGGGTGGGAAGGGGGGTAGGTTGAAGGAGGGACGGGGTGACCGGGGGAGGGAGAGGGGGTGCTGGTAGGGTGGCGGCAGGAGGGACCGGGGAGGGAGATGAGAGAGGGAGCGGGCACTCTGGGAGGATGTTAATAGGTTAATTTATTTACTTCTGTCATGACTCGGGAAAGAAGCATGCTGTTAAGGGTAAAGATATGTGCACAAGATAACTTTGTCACAAAGCATGCTTGTTGTCCAACCACGAAGTAATTAGTTTCAGCTGTGATTTCAGAAAAAAAGTATGGACAGTGAAATGTTACAGATGAGATGCCACTGTATACTGATTATTATTATGTTTAAAGTCAATATTGAAAGAGGCCAGAAATATGGAAAGTTAAGATGCCTTAATAAAGAAAGAACTCATCTTACAAAGAATTAGAAAATTGGATTCCTCTGTAAAACAGTAAAGGAACAATAGAGGGAAAATACATTTCACATAGAAACCATGCATACTATTTTTTTCAGGAAAAGGTAGGGAATCTAAAACTATGCACCATGTTTGACATGGTGTACCATTTGCAGCTTCTCGGATACTAAAGCAGTCCATGTCCATTGCAACAAAACCTGGCAATCAATCAGGCTTGGCTGATAAGACACATTGACGCTGCATAAACAACTGGTAATGAGCATTCTCAATAAGAGAATCCAACCATTGAGACTCTTGCCATCTAATACACAGTCTGTGTTCTGGGGGTAGCATTAAGTAGAAGCTGAACTGGACCAGGTTACAAGCAAATCAGTGACTAGGAATTCTGCGTCGAGTAACTCCCCTTCAGTCACCCAAAACCTGACAAGCATCTACAAGCTGCAAGTCAGGAGTGCGAAGGAATACTGTCTACTTACCTTGACAAGATCGAAGACAACCTGCTTGATTGGTACCCCAACAACCACCTTCAATGTTCACTATTTTTTTTCATCAAAACACATGATGGCTGCGGTGCGTACTGTTTGCAACATGGTGCAGTAACCCCCATAGTTGTTTCAGCACCACCTTCCAAAACCAAGACCTCAACCACCTGGAAGAGCAGGGGCAGCTGATACATGGGAATGTCGCTGCTTGCAAGTTCACCTTCAGATCACAAACCATCCTGATTTGGAACTGTAATCCCATTGCTTGAAGATCTTCTGGGTCAAAATTTGGAACTCATTGTTTAGCACCTCTGAGGGTGTCCCTATGCTCCAACGTCTGCAGTGGTTCAAGGATGCAGGTCACCATGGCTATTTCAAGAGCAGTTGTAGATTGGCAATGATGCCTGGCCTAGCCAGTGACACCCACATCCCATCAACAAATACAAGGATCCAATTACCATGATCATAACTTTGTCTCCCACACTCAACACCCTGAGGGTTATCATTGACCAGAAATTGAACTGAACTGGCCATCTATGTGCTGTGGCTACAAGAAGAGGTTAGAGGCTGAGAATTCTCCAGTAATTCCTCCTGCCTTGCCAGAATCTATCCACTATTTACAGGGCACAAGGCAGGGGTGTTCTCTACTTGTCAAGATGATTCCGTCTTCAATGCTGAAGAAGCTTAACACCATCTAGGAAGAAAACAGTCTGCTCATTTGGCATCCATCACCTGTATGTCTATATGGGATGGTAGTAAATCTAGTTGTTTGATTTCTGGATTCAAATAATTACGCCCACTTGATCTTTATGATTTTTTTCGAAACATTGAACATGAACAACTTTGTTGTCTTGTTTGTCCTCCTGTTTCTTGCTATGCGTATATAATCCAATAATTATAATTTTTAGTTATACTTTGAAATAAATAACACTCTCTCTCTCTCTTCTTTTAAAGGTCTAACAATCTGTGGGCACAACTGTTTACTGACTGCAGAATGGATATCTGCAAGTAAAATAGTTTGTCGAGTCGGGCCAGCAAAAGACGACAAGGGAGACATCATTGTAACCACTAAATCTGGTGGCAAAGGAACTTCAACTGTTTCCTTTAAACTGATGAAGCAAGAGAAAATAGGTAAATAGCTTAAGTCTCTTCTATTTCCATGTCTAAAAATAATTTCTATTGAGAGTATTGTTTGTTTTTTTTCTTTACTTAAAATATGTATCATTGATGCGATTCTTAGTTTTGACAATGGAAATACCTTTTTCAGCTTTTGACAAGTGCACACCTTTATCCATAAAGTTGCTGTAGATTTCTCTGTGCTTGTATAGAAAATGACCCTGTTCTGTTTGATACTTGTATATAAGTGGCACACTGATGTCAAAGGGTTAAGGAGTCCCAAACTGTCCCATTGTAAATGCAAACCAGATTCTGTTCCAAATTAGCTTTTGTATTGCAGACAGTATGCTTTATAAGGACTCCGAATAAGTGTATACAAGTGGTAGGACATCAGTTATACCCTTGACAGGAATGTACTGTTTATGTTGTATATAAAATTAGATGTTGCTGAAGGTTGAGTCATGGAATTAACACAAGAATTTCATGATGCAGTAGCTTGGAGTTTCCCGCAAATGGCTTGGATCTGAGAAGTCTGGATTTTGATTGATTGCATCTGAAATGGGTCAGCTGATTTCAGGCTGATATTAAGGGTGTTGCAATTGGTCTCAGTATCATGGGGCTCGGGAGGTTCCAAGTTAGTTGGGATTGGCATTTCTATCCAGTGAACCTATACTACAAATACGTATTAAGGATATTATGGATAATTGAGGAGTCAGAGAGGAGTGAACCTGTGGAGTTCTCTACCACACTCTGCAGATTGTGAAGGCTTAGTCACTGAATATATTTCAGAAAGAAATAGACACATTTCTAGAGGTTAAAGTTATCAGAGATATTGAGGGAGAGAATCAACCATGATCATGTTGAATGGCTTAGCGGGTTTGATGGGCTTTTCCTTTTTTCTGTTTTTCTTACCCATTGAGATGAATATCTCTGTGTGCTGGGAGAATGTGGACTGGAAACTTTGATTGTTCATCTTCTGATGCTCATGATTACTGCTCAGGTGTGCAGCAACGTGCTGGTGAAAATGGACCTGGGACTGGGGTTCTTCTTTTGGTCCTGGCTCTGGAGTGGATTCAGGAGAATAAATTGAAAAACACAAATATTTGTTTGCAAGCCAAGCCTTACCTAAGGTTTAGTAAGATGCTGCATCTTGGTATGCTGCTGGGTGTAGCTTTCCCTCATTAGATTTTTGTAGATGGCCAATCTCCTTTTCACACAGGAATATTCCCCTTGCTCCCCTTTTGGTCTGCTCTTTGAAAGGGGTGAGGAGCTTTCTATCAAGTATTCCCCTCTCTCCCATCCGTGCTAATGCCTGTGCACATTGACTGTCCATATTCCTCTCTGCAGAAGGAGGCAAGCATTAAGAGACATTAGCAAGCTTACATGAGTACTTTGCCTATATTGATTGATACAGTTTGAGATGTCAATCTCCAGAGCTGTGATTATGTGGGCGTTATAGGAGAATTTAGAAGATAAAGACCTCTGCTTGAAAAGTGGTTTCAGCATGGCCAAAGAGCTAGAATTGATGCAAATGCTTGCGATGGCATGGTTGTTGAATACGAAGAAGACAACAGAATAGAACATCCTTTGTTGTCATGTGTACTCCAGTACAGAAGTGCAGGACTACAAGTGAAAAGTTTTACAATATCTCCTCTTATGGGTGGCATCTTAGGTACCAGTGCCTAGGTACCAAATCTTAAATACAAAAGAGGACTAAAACAAAAAGTAGTTGCATTAATTTACAGTGTTTAAATAACAAGCTAGAAATAAGACATAGTCAGGTAGATAAAAAAATTGCCAAATAATCATTGTATTGCGGCATCTCTGTGCAGGGGCTACCCATGTGGTCTGACCGCTTGTGCCAGATCCCAGTCCAACAACTGTCCCAGCTCCAAGCCTCCAATCCACTCTGTACTGACTCTCAGCTGTTCCAAGGTAAGTTCCAGGACTGCCTCCTCCCCACCAGCCTCCACTCAGAACTGCTTCCCCTGTGTAGGCCACTGCTCCGGGACTGCTTCCGTGTGCTGGCTGCTACTCCAGAGTTTACCTCCGGGGCTCGCCAGCTCCTCCATTCCTCTAATGCAGAAAGGGGAGAAAAGGAAGACAAAGAAAGACAAAAAAACAGGCAGAGCAGAGGAGCTCTGGCTGGAATGTCTTACTCTGCTGCCATCTTGCTATAAGACAGGAGAGAGTGCATGTAACAAAACACAGTTTCTGTAGATTAGTTTTAATCTGTTAAACATTTAAACAGAAAAAAAAAGTACTTTTCTACATGGTAGCAACAATTATTTTATTGAGACTGAGTTTTAGGTTTTGCTGTGTTGGAATTATTATTAACAATTTCTGCTGTCACAGACTGAGATAATTGGACACGTATTTAAGGCAGGCCTATGAAGTTGAAATGGTAGTAGATTGTGGGGTTAGTTTCTGTGCGCTCCACCAAGGTGTAGACATGGGAATGATGGACTAAATAGCTGCCTCCTCTGTCATCAGCTTTCCACAGGAAGGAAAAAAAAGTTGGACGGCAGTGTAAGCTGTTTAGAATCCATCAGACCACATGCCTTCAATTTATCACTGTTTTTGTAAAATATGGTTTAACAATAGCAGTGTTGTGTTTAACACTTGAAGGTGGAAATAAAATAATTTTGACAATCAGTTTAAAAGTTTATCATTTACTGTGGGAATGATTTGCTCCTTGACTGTCTGTTTCTAATATACCTCATTCCTTGTACTTTTTTTTTAACAGGTATTCTGGAACAGTCAGCTGTCTGGGTTGAAGAAATGAACTATTATGATATGCGCACTGATAGGAATAAAGGCATTTCTCCCTTATCTCTACGCCCAGCAAATCCTCTTGGTATAGATATAGACAAGTAGGTACTAAGTTCTGCATTTAAGATTTTAAAATAGAAGAATACTTCATGAGAGACGAGAATTTATTTTACAGGATGTGGGTTACGGAATACTTGGAGCAATATCAGTGCTTCAAATCATTACTTGCTGTATTTATATTTACACATCTTGTTAAATCTATGCCAGGTTGTTTGAAGGAGCAAGTGAGGAAAACTTTCGTAGTTTTTTTTTCTTCCTGACTGTGCATATCAGATACCGCATCCTCCTGAGTGAGGGAAGTTGATGTTTTTCTTTTCCTTTGGTAAGCGGGAAGGAGGAAGGCAGGCAGAAAGGGAAATTTAAGAAAATGATGCTGTACCATTTGCAAAAATGAAGGAGCATATCTTCCTCTAAAAATAATTCTTTTTAATAAGGTTTTTCAAATTTTTTTGATATGACGTTTTTAAGTTTTATATGATGCTGAGTGGCATTGGAATCAAGTTCTTCATGTTTTCCTACATTTTCTGAATATCACCCTTGTAGTTGCTGGCTTTTTAATCAGGTATAGTTCCACACTGATTCCAGGCCCTGGTATGATCACAATTTATTTTTGATCAGGTCATTTAGTGGGAGGTTAAAGGCAGAAGGAAAAGGGAGGTGTCAAAGGGAAAAGGTAAATGTCAAAGGGACAGTGAGAGAGCAAAGAACAAAGAGTGGGGTTGTGAAAGTGGGCTTGGTAGTGAGAGGCCAGAAAGTGAGAGAATGTACGAGAGTGGGAATTAACCCACGTGAGAAGTAGAGGAAATAAGGAGAAGAGATCAGCAGGAGAGAAGATTTAAATGCAAGAGATTAGTGTCAAGTTTTATTATTAATATTCACTTGGCGAAGTTGATCCACAAAGAAAATTTGTAGTAGTGTTGAGGGGCATTGAGCTGCTGCTGGGAGTGATGATGTATTTAAGGAGTGGAAAATGTCTGGGGAGTATAAGGCATGTTCTACCATGCAGGTAATGGTACTGTGGAATACTCTAAATCAAATTGTGATGGGACCTGAATTTGTCTGTTTTTTTAATCATTGAGCAACTGGCAAAATATGGACTACAAGCTTATCTTTGGAAGGCTAGGGCTTTAAATGGAATATGAAGTTGTCAGACATTCTATTTAGTAGCGTGGTGGCTGTGGGGTTAGGGTTGGGTTGAGAGGGTGAGGGAATGGAGTATGGCAAGGTTAGGTTCGGAATTGAGTCTCCAATAGATGGACATATATGACTCCTAGCATTTGACATTTCCAACATGGGGAAAAAGGCTCAGTCACCCATCCTCTCCACACTTACTTATTTACTTACAGCGTCCTCTCATAATTTTATATATGTCTGTCAGATCACCCCTCAGCCTCCAGTGCTGTAGCAAAATCAGTCCAAGTTTGTCCAAACTCTCCTTATAGCTAATACATTCCACTCCAGGCAGCATCTTGGTAAATCTCTTTTGCACCGTTTCCAAAGCATCTATATTTTTCCACTAGTATGGTGACCAGAACTGTGCACAATACTCCAATGTGGCCTAAAATCTTATATAGCGGCAACATGGCTTTCCAGCTTTTATGCTCAATGCCCTAACAAACATGTCTAATGCCTTCTTTTCCATCCTACTCATTAGTGTTCCCGCTTTCAGAGAACTGTGGATTTTACTCTAAGGTCCCTCTGTATATCAGTGCTCCTAAGGCTCCTACCATTTACTGTATAATTTCCTCTTGCATTTGGCCTCCCAAAATGCATCACGTCACATTTGTTCAGATTAAACTGCATCTGCCATTTCTCTGCCCAACTTTCACACTGATCTATATCCTGCTGTACTCTTTAATAACCTTCCTCACTATCCACAACTCTACCAATTTATGTCTGGTTTAAACAAATTTAAGATTCAAGGGCAATATGGTGGGAGACCTACTAGCTGCAGATACCTTCATAAATGAAACAAGACACAATAATATCAAGAAGCTTTAGTAAGATTAAATCCATAAGTTTAAATTTATTTTGAAAGAGTTCTCTTAACACAAGCTTGGGAGTGATTCTCTCTTGAGTTGCCTTTCACTCATGAAAGGTGCTTCATGAGTGCAAATCTTTATTTCTTCTCCATGAGCCATCTCTCTGGTACTACATGATTATTCTACTCCCAGATTCCCAATGCATCTGGCCATTGCTAACTGCAGCTTCTCTTTCAGAATGTACCACTATTTCAAACTCTTCTCTTTCTTTAATTTTGTTGGGCCTATTCCACAATATCATCTGCAGGCCTGAACTCAGTCTTCAGGTGTACACTGACACCATTTGTCCACTTGGGATCAATTCTGTGTTGAATTGTTACTTACTGCCAGATCTACAGATGTCTCTCCAGATGGTGCCTGAGTTGCTGAGTATATTCCAATATTTTCTGTTTTTGTTTTTGCCAGGTTGCTTCATCTGGAATTGTGATGAATGAGTTGAAAATTTCTCCAGTTGAATGTTAGAAAGACTAAAGCCATCTTAATTGACTTCCAGCAAAAACACCATTACTCTCTTCCTGACTCTGTCATCATCCGTAGCTGTGCACTTGGGTTGAATCAGATGCTATGTTGTTTGAGGATCTTGAAATTGCAAACCCAAATCTTATCCATTTGCTGAAGTACTCAAACCTATCTCCACATTATTGCACACCTCAGCCAGCACTGCTGAGACTCTCAACCAAACATTTTTTGCTTTCAACTTCATTTTTATCCTTGCATCTTTTGACTGTCCATTCAACGGAAAGTTTAACTTGTCTAAAACTCTGCTTGCTGTATTCTGATCCACACTTTATCTTGTTCTACATTACCTCATTGATCTCTTCCTTACAAAATAAAATAAAATGGAACAAAGTTAAAAATCACACAACACCAGGTTATAGTCCAACAGGTTTAATTGGAAGCACACTAGCTTTCGGAGCAACGTTCCTTCATCAGGTGATCACGTGTAATTCATTAGTTAGTTGTTGCTGCTTAACTGGAGTAGGTACCAATTCAAACTCAAAATTTTAATTTATTTTTCCGTTATGGTATGCTTAAATGACACACCTTTATAAATTTTTCATTTTGTCTGACTTTTATAGCATTGTGTAATAGTAGGATTAAACTAGATTCATTATTGATTAAAGATGTTGATCTGACTTTAGACTTTGGGAGTAAGTCTGAAAGCACTTAAACTATTAAAATAAGTCTAAAGAATGCTCATTCCTGAAAACCTTGGGTCCAATACAATACCAACATGAACTGTCATTCCGTACACTGCTTTAGGATTCAATCTAATAGCCAATGGTAAATCTTCTTTCAGCATGTTAAAAGCAAAATCATTTCTAGTGGTCAGTTTTCACTACTTCTGATACTTCATCAAACATTATTGACAGAAATGTCAAAGTTCCAGCACCTGCAAGTCAACATTATTTTTAAATTCCAGTGTTGTATAATTTCCTCAAACAAGTACTATCAGCTCTGAGTTTTCTTTCTCCCTTTCCTTTCATCTATTGTTATATAAACCTATCTAGACTTGGGCCAATGGTGCACGTTCAGTTTAGGCAGACCTTAATTTGACAGATCTTTCGTCTCCAGCATTTTAATATGGCAAATAAGAAAGTACTGTGTGATTTGAAACAAAATATGGCCAACAACAATGTTTTGAAATTCCAACTCCTATTATTACTTAAATAATTAAATTTGAATCCTAGGTTGCTCAAGAATGTGGTGCTTCAATTGGGGCTGTATGAATTTCCAGATGAACAGATTAAAGCTGTCAATCTAATCATTTGTTGTTGAAATAATGTGGAGGACTTAATGGTAGTATAAGCGCTACTTCGCAAGTAATAAATGTCTGTGCTGGATCTATCCTTCCTGTTTATTTTCTGTAAAATTATTTAGCACAATAAGAGAACAAGAGGAATATGGCAAAAAATGTCAGGGGAATCATAAAGATAGAATATGGATATCTAAACTTCTGCTTGAAAGCTGAATGATATATAATGATGGGTAAGAACATCAATAGTTTCCAAAATCAGACCAGATGTAAAAGCTCAGTAATGGGATGTAGTTTTTTGTAGTGTTTGGAAACTTGGATTTGAAAATAGAGAAAAAATAGATTTTAGTCTTCACCTCTATGAAGGTGACAATTTTTACACAAACATCAGTCATTTTGAGCAATGAACTAAAAACCTCTTTTCCAAGAGAGCATGTGACTTAAATGACTGAATCAGCTACATGGAAAGTTAATTCATGAATGTTTACAAAGTTGAGTTTAATGACTCAAAAGCAGCTGGTCAGGGGCCACTAGTATATTGAGTCAACAAGCAAAGTCATCTAGCAGAAGACCTGTAATCCGTTTGTGTAAGTCTTCAGACTATGAGCGTTGGTAGAAACCTCTAAGCTGCCATTATGGGTGCTTCTTCCCAATTCTATCAGAGCTGGCAAGAAGTCTTCAAAGAGTTACACCTGAAAAAAAGTCTTGCGTTGCCTCAGCAATCCATGGACAAGGAATGAGAAGAGTCACTTGAGTAAGAAATTGGACAGTCAAGATAGGAGGTTTACTTCTGAGATTGCATGCTTATGAAGGATATTGCTATGGAAAAGGGTTGACTAGGTTTGCGTGTATGGCTAAATCTTTCTAAGTTGTCTTGTATTTAACTTTTATTTAACCATGGTGTAATAAACTTGTTTTCTTTTGTTGAAAGGACATTGACATCTTCATTTCAATACATTCAGTGACTGACCCCATGAGAACCAAAGTGCAGAAGTAAAACTTAGGTTCTTTCAAGTTTCACTTTGAGATCCAGCCAGTGCAAGTATTGCCAACAGCTGGGATCATAATATTAACTATATATTAAATGCCTGATTAAGGAATCTTGCATATCAAATTTTAATGATGAATTTGCACACTAATAGCCAAATATGTTAAGGCAGCAACAGCGAGGTGAACTGGCAATTGGAGTCATTGAGATGTACAGCATGGAAACACACCCTTTGGTCCAAGTCATCCATACCGATCAGATATCCTAAATTAATCTAGTCTCATTTGCCAGCACTTGGCCATTCAAATACCCATTCAGATGCCTTTAAATGTTATAATTTTACCAGTGTCCACCACTTCCTTTGGCAGCTCATTCCATTCATATACCACCCTTTGTGTGAAATATATGCTTTTTAGGTCCCTTTTAAATCTTTCCTCTCTCACTCTAAACTTGTTGTCTAGTTCTGGACTCCATGCCCCTCATGATTTTATAAACCACTGTAAGGTCACCTCTCAGCCTCTGATGCTGCAGGAAAAACAGCCCCAACATATTCAACCTCTCCCAATAACTCCAAACCTTCAACCCTGGCAACATCCTTGTAAATCTTTTCTGAACCCTTTTAAAATTTCACAACATCCTTCCTGAAAGAGGAAGACCTTAATTGCACACCAATATTCCAAAAGTGGCCCAACCAAATTCCTGTACAGCTGTAACATGACCTCCCAACTCCTATACTCACTGCTGTGACCAATAAAGGAAAGCATACCAGATGCCTCCTTCACTCTCCTATCTATCTGCGACTCCACTTTCGAGGAACTATGAACCTGCACTCCAAGCTGTTCTTGTTCAGCAATAGTCCCTAGGACCTTATCGTTAAAAGTATAAGTCCTGCCCTGATTTTCTTTTCCAAAATACAGGATCTCCCATTTATCTACATTAAACTCCATCTGCCTCTGCTCCGCCCATTGGCCCATCTGATCAAGATCCCATTGTACTCTGAGGTAGCCTTCTTTGCTGTCCATTACACCTTCAATTTTGGTGCCATCTGCAAACCTACTAATCATACCTCCTATATTCACATCCAAATCATTTGTGTAAATGACGAAAGCAATGAACCCAGCACCAATCCTTGTGGCATGCCACTAGTCGCAGGCCTCCAGTCTGAAAAGCAACCCTCCACCACCATCCTCTGTTTTCTACCTTGGAGCCAGTTCTGTTGTCCGAATGGTTAGTTCTCCCTGTGATCTAACCTTGCTGACCAGTCTACCATGAGGAACCTTGTCGAATGCCTCACTGAAGTCATGTCGATCACGTCCACTGCTCTGCCCTTGGCAATCCTCTTTGTTACCTTTACATAAACCTCAATCAAGTTAATGATCTCCCACCCACAAACTCATGCTGATTATCCCTGATCAGTCCTTGCCCATCCAAATATGTGTAAATCCTGTCCTTCAGGATTTCCTCCAAAAACGAGGTCCCGCTTATCAGTCTATAGTTCCCTGACTTTTCCTTGACACTATTCTTTAGTGGCATCACATTTGTCAACCTTCAATTTTTCAGCACCTTACCTGTGACAATCTGATTCAAATATCTCAGCAAGGGTTCTAGCAATCACTAGCTTCGCACGGAGTTCTAGGATACACCTGATCAGGTCCTGGGGCTTTATCCACCTTTGTGTTTTAGTCATCCAGCACCACCACCTCTGTAATATGGACATTTTTCAAGATGTGATCATCTATTTCCCCACATTCTATATCTATCATGTCCTTCTCCACAGTAAGCACTGATGCAAAATAGTCATTTAGTATCTCTCCCATCTCCTGCAGCTCCATACATACGCTGCCTTGCTGATCTTTGAGAGGTCCTGTTCGCTCCCTCGTTATCCTTTTGTACTTCATGTATTTATAAAATCTCTTTGGATTCCCATTAACCCTATTTGCCAAAGCTATCTCTTGGCTCCTTTTCCCCCCCTCCTGATTTCCCTCTTAAATATACTCCTATTGCCTTTAAACTGTTCTAAGGATTCACTCGATCTCCGCTGTCTATACCTGACGTATGCTTCCTTCTTATTCTTAACCAAAACCTCAATCTCCAGCATTCCCTACAGCTACCAGCCTTGCCTTCACCCTAGTAGGAACATATTATATCTGGACTCTTGTTATCACACTTTTGAAAGATTCCCATTTTCCAGCCATCCCTTTATCTGCGAACATCACCTTTTGAAAGCTCTTGCTTAATACCGTCAAAATTGGCCTTCCTCCAATTTAGAACTTTAACTTTTAGATCCGGTCTATCCTTTTCCATCACTATTTTAAAACTTATAGAATTATGGTCGCTGGCCCCAAAGTGCTCCCTCACTGACACCTCAGTCACTTGCCCTGCCTTATTTCCCAAGTGTAGGTCACGTTTTGCACTTCTGTAGTAGGGACATCCACATACTGAATCAGAAAATGTTCTTGTAAAACTTAACAAATTCCTCTCCATTTAAACTCTTAACACTACGGCAATCCCAGTCTATGTTTGGAAAGTTAAAATCCCCTACCATTTCCACCCTATTATTCTTTTAGATAACTGAGATCTCCTTACAAATTTGTTTCTCAATTTCCAGATGACTATTGGGAGTTTCTGTAGTACAATCCCAGTAAGGTGGTCATCTCTTTCTTATTTCTCAGTTCTACTCAAAAAGCTTCCCTGGACCTATTCCCAGTAATATTCTCTCTAAGTACAGCTGTAATGTCATCCCTTATCAAAAACACCATTCTCCTTCATTTCTTGCCCCCTTTTCTATCCTTCCTATAGGATTTGTGTCCTGGAACATTAAACTACCAGTTCTGTCCATCCCTGAGCCATGTCTCTGTAATTGCTATGATATCCCAGTCCCATGTTCCTAACCACATCCTGAGTTCATTTGTCTTTTCTGTTAGGCCTCTTCCATTGAAATAAATGTAGTTTAATTTATCAGTCTACCTTATTCTCTGCTTTGTTTCTGCCTGCCCTGACTGTTTGACTGACTGACTTTTCTCAACTGTGCTAGTCTCATTCCTCTTTCCTCACTACCTCCCTGGGTTCCACCACTCACCCCCACCTTGTTTAAATCCTCCCGAGCAGCTCCAGCAAATCTCCCTGCCAGTACATTAGTCCCCTTTCGATTCAAATGCAATCAGTCCTTCTTTTATAGGTCACTTCTACCCCAGAAGAGATTCCAATCATCCAAAAATGTCAACCCTTCTCCCCTGCACCAGCTCCTCAGTCATGCATTCACCTGCTCTATCCTCATATTCCCAGTCTCACGAGCTCATGGCATCAGGAGTAATCCAGATATTACTACCCTCAAGGACCTTCTTGTAAATTCCTGCCCAACTTCCTATGTTCTCTCTTCAGAATATCATCCTTTTTCCTTCCAATGTGTACAATAATCTCCTGCTGGTCCCACTCCCCTTTGAGAATATTTTGTACACTCTCCAAGATATCCTCAATCCTGGCACTAGGGAGGCAACACAGCATTCTGATTACTCCGAGCAAGTCTCAGTACTGGAAACTTGGCTGTCCGTGCTACATTCACCTGAGAGTTCATCACCCCCTAAGTTTTCCAGAACAGCTTACTTGATTGAGATGGGTATAGCCACAGGAGACTCCTGCACTACTTGCCTCCCTCTCCTACCTTTTCTGGAGGTAACCCATCTACCTGACTGTATTTGCAGTTTTTCTCCCTTCCTGTAACTGCCATCCATCATACCCCTTAGTTCCTGTAAATTCCTCATTGTGTATATCTGCCGCTCCAACAGATCCATGTGATCTGATAGGATTTGCAATCAAACACACTTACCGCAGCCATAATTATCTGTAACATGGAAACTCTCCCTAATCTTCCACATCCGACAGGAAGGGCACATCTCTCAATTAAAGGCCATCTTTGCTCCTTAACAATCTATAGAAAATAGCATAGTCTTACTGCTGTAAAAAACACTGCTTCAGGCGAGCTTACTACTTATGATTTATATTTTTAAATTTTAATCAAGACACAGATCTCAATAAAACACATAACCAAAAAGAGCTCACTCTACTCACTATTGTAGATTTACAAAAAAAAAGTTACAATTAAAGGCCGTGCACTTATCTGCTTCCATGCTGTGAGCTCTCCATCACTGGTTCCTCCAAGGTCAGCTGTGATTTTTGCTGTTAATTTTTTTTCTTAGATGCATTTCGATGTCCAGAAATACTTGAAGTCAAACAGCAAAGGCAGTAGCTGTGCAGATTTGCTGCTGTGTCAGACAGCAGTGTAGGTTTATTTCTCTCTGTATCAAAGTACAGATTTTCATTTATCTAAACTAACTATGGAATATATTTTGTTACAATGCAATTTCTTGTGATTTCTTAATTTCTAATGATTTATATTATTCAGCATGTCCTCTAAAGTTGAATACATTAATGGTATTAATTGTTCAAATTTTCTAATAGTTGTAAACTAACCAATCAATTTGTAATTGGAGTGTACAAGAAAAGGCTGTTTGCTTATTAAAATTGTTGTCCTATCACCTAACCAATATTGATGAATGATGGCCATTTATTTGTTTTGTCAATATGAATGAAAAGAATCCACAAATTGTTGGGTGATCTTTGACTCTGTATCAGTATTATGCGAGAGTTGTAGTTTCCCAAATATTTTGATAGTTGTTATAGCAGAGATATTGTGGAAACCTGGCTGGCAAATTACAGATGTCTGTTCAGTGTGAGACAATAGTCTCCAGACATACTCAGCACTACATGACAAAACTAATCTCCACAATAACCATATGCAAATAATTGTAGATAATATTGGATTACATGACCAGTAAAAATTACAGTAAGGCACAAACCACTCTCAATTGTTGGAGAAGGAATGAAATGAACTACCAGTAACCTTTTAAGATATGGTCACCAGAGAAATCATTTTGCATAAAATAAGACAAAACAACTGTTGATGCTGGAGATCTGAAACACACAAAAACAGAAATTACTGTAGAAACACAGTGGGTCTCGCAGTATCTGTGGAGAGAAATCAGAGTTAACAATCTGAGGCCAGTGACCCTTCAGAAAACTGAAGGACACTGACAAAGTTTTGAAGAAGGATCACTGGACTCCAAAACTGTCTTCTTTCCATAGATGCTGCCAAACCTGCTATGTTTCTCCAGCAGTTTAAGTTCTTGTTTGCTTTCAAATCATATTGCATTTTCTCATTACACCAGCTATACCTTCAAACATGCTTATTGAAATTATTCACAGGATGAAATCAAATCATAACTTAGTCAGGAATATTGTAATACTGAATGAATTTTACATTTTTAAGGAAGGTCTTTTCCAGTTCTGGAGAAATAGCATTCATGTTTCAGGTCAACGACATGATTAAAGTATTTCACTTTTCTGTAATTTTTCTGTTCCTTTCTGTTTTTCTTCATCAAATCTGAAATGGAGGAGATAATATTTTAATGTGTAAGAAATTTAGAAGTATTTGGTCTCACCAGCCATTATGAAGACTTGTAGTTTTCTCTTCTTAGCAGTAAGCAGGCATTGAATGCTACTTTTGATAAATTTACTCGAGCTAAATTTAAGTTGTATGTTACACCTTTCATGTTGGAAGTCCATTAAGTTTGATATTAGCGTGAAAACATGTTGGTCAAAGTCCAGAAACTTGGGAGAGAACACAACTATCTCGAGTAAATTTGCTTTCACATGGCATCTACTTTTCGTTATTGCTGTCCCAATCCATTTTCTATTTCTGTTTGTCCATGGTTCATTCCCTAAATGCTTATGGCAGGCATTTTATAGTTGTAATGACAGTGAAACTATCAGCATTCTCAGCATCTTATCTTATGAAACATGACAGCAATTTACTTCTATGCATGTGCAGTTACGTCCAGAAATCTAGCAGTTGCTATTGGTGGTTTCTTCTTCCACACACTATCTTGCTGCAATCTCAGTGATTGGAAGTCTTTGAAAATCACAGAACTTGCTCTATTACTTCATAATATGTTTTTAAGATCTATTTCTGCATACTGCTATAACAGCTACTAAAAAAAAACCTTCTGGCTGTGGAAAACTAATTTTGTCTTTGTGTGATGCTCATTTTTCTAGTGATGAAAGTTTCTTAGATTGAATTGAATTGAATTGAATTGAATTGAATTGAATTTATTGTCACGTGTACCGAGGCGCAGTGAAAAGCTTTGTCTTGTGAGCAATACATTACAAATTAATCTTTTTAAAATATTCTAAGATATTTCAGAATCTAATGTGTATGCTTGAATCCTAATTTCACCTTTGGTAAAACTTTACCTACTTGTTCACTTTGAATTCTTCAATAAACTTCTGACTTACCTACTGATGATACTAGTGTTGCTAGATGCCTGGAGAACCCCTTGACATGTTGCCAGGTTCAAATTCAAATCAGGAAATGTGAAAATTGTGTGACTGAGTTGGCTATATCTTTGGCCATAATGCGAAGGTGTCGGTGATGGACTGGAGTGGACAAGTTTAAAAAATCTCTCAACACTAGTTTATAGTCTAACAGGTTTATTTGGAAGCACTAGGTTTCGGAGCACTGTTCCTTCATCAGGTAGCTAGTGGGGCAGGATCATAAGACACAGAATTTATAGCACAAAATCATTATGTCATGCAACTGATATGATATAATGGACAAATCTGGACTGCTGTTAAGTCTTTCATCTTTTAAAATGGATTGCAGATTTCGATTCATTAATATGTAAATCCCCGAACTTCTTTCAAGTCACATTCCCAAGATAACTTAAGGTTTTATATAAAAAAAGAGCAACATGTCAGCTTAGTGCGTTAAAGGTGTGAAGTTGGAGTCTGTCTGTATTTCCATCTTGAGTCAGATTGCCTGTACTTCCATTTTGGGGGGATGGTGAGGGTGTGAGAGTTTGAAAAACACGTACACACTCTCACTTTCCCACATTTTTGCGCTCTCTCCCTCACATACATGCGCGTGCGCGTGCGCGCGCACACACACACACACACACACACACACACACACAAGTCTACAGAGTGTATTTGCATTTGCAGAATTGTATTTGCATATACATTCTATTTTGTTCAAATGTGCACACAAATGTAGTGGATGCAGACAGTCAATCCATGTGACATTTTATAAATTCCTACTTTGGAAATAGAACCAGTCTGACTCAAGATTGGAATACAGACTGACTCTAATCTCACTGTCGAGAGTGGAGTGCTGGAAAAGCACAGCAGGTCAGGCATGATCTGAGGAGCAGGAGAATTGACGTTTTGGGCATAAGCCCTTCATCAGGAATGAGGCAAATGGGCTGGAGAGCTGAGAGATAAATGGGAGCGGGTGGGGCTGGGGGAAGGTAGCTGGGAATGCAAAAGATAGATGAAGGTGGAGGAGAAGGTGATAGGTCAGAGAGGAAGGTGGAATGGATAGATAGGAAAGACGATGGATGGTGTAAAGTTGGAGGCTTTGGACTGGGTTAGGGGAGGGGAAAATGAGGAAATCCCGTGTGGTTGCAGCGCTCCAAGGTGGTAGATGAGACGTTCTTCCTCCAGACATCTGGTGGTTAGGGTTTGGTGATGGAGAGGCCCAGGCCCTGCATGTCCTTGGTGGAGTGGGAGGGGGGGTTGAAGTGTTCAGCCACAGGGCAGTGGGAATGTTAAACTTGGCCTCAGTTTGCTATTCAGGCGATCATTTGTGTTATATTGCTATTCAGAGGTTCCTATTGTTGTAACTTATATTCTTCAACCAGCAGCATTGAAAACATAGATCATGACATGTTATGTTCATTCAGGTCATTGATGTCATTGCTGTTAGATTTGGTTGGTTAAAATTAGGGCTAACTATGTTATAGGTATTTAGCAGAAATGTGCAAAGTACAATAGAGAGGTAAATGACAAGTTTAGAAGATTAATTGAGGATAATACTACAAAAAAGTTAGTAAAACTTTGAAACCTAATAAGTGAAGGCTTTTATTTTTGTTCAAGGAGAGTAATTTATGTTCTCACTCAATATGCCAGAATTATACAATTTGCAACCTTGCATTTATTGTACATTCCAAAGCTTTTGACCCTCAGCAGCAGGAACAATACTGAGCCATTGGAATGGCTGCATTATACCAAGCAGGTTTCTAGCTATGCCAAAACATGGAAATTACTCTTATCAACATCACAAATGACATTTGATACGATTGTGTTAAAGGTAAATTAACCCTCTTGGTCCTTCTCGACCTGTTTGCATCCTTTTACTTGGTTAGTTACTCCATTCTTCTTGAAGGTCACTGTACCATTGTCCTGCTGGATATGGTTACATCGACCAGTTGCACTCTTATCTACCTGATTAGAGTCAGAGAATCATCTTTACAACTTCTTCTTTTCTCATTCCTTCACAGTAGTTAATCTGCTGTCTCCAAAGCATTATCCTCGGCCCTTTGTATTTCTCACCTACATGTTACCTTTTGGCCACATCATCTGAATACATCAGTCTTCTCAAAATACCTGCAGATATTCTGTTGTCTTACCATCATCTTCCCTGTCACTCTTCCGTTTCTCGATTTTCACACTATTATAACCGAGTATTAAATTCATAAGTTTTCTACAATTATATATATTGGGAAAGACAAATAACAGATGACTAGATTTTCAGTATCCAAGTGAGGAGATCAAATTGGAGTCTTTCTTGACTTGGCAGACCTGCTCAGTATAAAATGCTCCCTTTATGTGCTTATGTTTTTGCAATGTGAAGGTTGAGTAAGATAGTGTTGGGTCTACCACCCAAAGAAAAGGATCAAAACTGGCCACGACAGCAGACTGACAACATCCCAGAAAACAATAGTGTTCGGTTACTTCTTAAAGCTCTCTTTGCCTCATTAATTATCCCTCCATACTCTTGCCTTTATGACCCTTACGTCAACTCAATAGCAACTCATAGAGTCATACAGGAAACAGATCCTTTGGTCCAAATCATCTCCCCTGACCAAACATCCCAATCTGTTCTAGTCCCATTTGCCAGCATATGGCCTGTATCCCTCTAAATCCTTCCTATTCATGTATTCATCTAGGTGTCTTTTAAATGTAATTGTGCCCACCTCCACCACTTCCTCTGGCAGCTCATTCCATACACCCACCACCTCTGTGTGAGAAAGTTACCCCTCAGTCCTTTTTAAATCGTGTTTCTCTCTCCTCAAACCTATGCTGTCTAGTTTTGGACACCCTCATCTTAGGAAAAAGACCGTGGCTATTCACCCTATCCATGTCCCTCATGATTGTATAATCATGGTCACTGCTCAGCCTATGGTGCTGCAGGGGAAAAAAAGTCTCGGCTTATTCAGCCTCTCTCTATAGCTCAAATTCTCCAGTGCCAGCAACATCCTTGTAAATCTTTTCTGCACCCTCTCAAGTTTAACAACATCTTGCCTAAAGAAGAGTGACCAGAATTGTATGCAGTATTCTAAACGTAGCCTCACCAATGTCCTGTAGTGCACAATGTGACATCCCAACTCTGATACTCATGTCCTCCCCATTCCCGAATAACACCCACACCCTCCATGTCACTTTGGGTATGAAAAGATGCCAATCATCCAATGAGCAGATTTTTTAAAAAAAAAGAATGCAAATGTTTTTCGAAGTAGTTTCACACATGGTGTTGTTATTGGAGGGTTTATTGATTCTGTATATAGCTTATACCTTGTGAATGGACATGAAATGGGCATGATTTGGCTTAGATAATAGGATTGGTCATTGGAGAAGAATGGAAGGCATGGGTTCAGATGCGTGTGACCCTTGAAATTAGATTTCAAAAGATTTTATAAACCAGACATGATCGTGACTTCTGAGATCTGTAAACCATAAAGCATTGGAGAAGCTTGACCTATTGCAAACGCATTGTGGGGATTGGGAGATGCCAATCACCTTGATGAAGCCTGTCATGTTCGGACTGTCTTCGTCCTGCTACTGGTGCCCTTATTTAATCCCAGTAAAAATTAAAGGAGGTGAAATGGGAATGTTACTAAGACTATACAAGGCACTAGTTAAACCACACCTGGAATGTTGTGAACAGTATTGGATATACTGGCATTGGAAGAAGTCCAGAGATTATTCACTAGGTTGATCCTGAGTATAGAGGGATCCTTTTATTAGGAGAGGTTGAGTAGATTGAGACTACTCATTGGAGTTTAGAAGAATGAAAGGAAACACAGAAGATTCTTAGGATATGTGACAGAATAGATGCAGAGAGGTTGTTTCACCTTGTGGGATAGTCCAGCACCAGACGGTGTAATCTCATTAAGGTGTCACCCAGTTAAGGCAGAGACAATGAGGTATTTCTTCTCTGGGGGCAGTATACCAATGGAATTCTTTACCATGGAAGCTGGGTGAAGTACATTCAAAGCTGAGAGAGATTTTTGTTCAGTAAGAGAATCCATGATTAAGAGGAAAAAAGACAGGCAAATGGAGTTGAGGATTATCAGATCAGTCATGATCACTGTTGTCTCTAAGCCGCTTGGAGGATTTGCACGTGCAGACATATTGACTTCTGGTTTCCAAAGTGACAGTTGTGCACTGAGTCAGAGATCTGCACAGGGGTAGGAAAAATCAGAGGGAAGGTTGGCCATGATCTCATTGAATGGTGGAATAGGCTGAATGGCTCCTTCTCCTCTGACGTCTAATGGGTGAGAATCTCAAATTTGTTCACCCCACAACCACCAATTCTAAATGGCTCTGGAATTATGTTGACTCTGTGAAAATCCTGCATGTTGTTTTTATTCCAGCCACTAGCTCTATTCCCTAGTTGTCATTTTAATTTTACCTTTAATCTTGACTGTTCAAATGCACTGTTTGCTGGCCTGCCATATTCAATACTCCATAATGTCTTTCAAAGCTCTGCGACCTCTTATGCTGTATAAACTCGATGTCTTTTGAAACACCGCTGCCGTGTCCTAACTTGTACCAAATCCTGTTCACACATCATTTCTGTGCTCAACTGTGTACATTGGCTCTATTTGATAGCAGTGCCTTGATTTCAAAGTTCTCAACCTTACTTTCAAGTCTTTCAATAACCTCACCCTCTCCATTTATCTGTAATCTCTTTCAATTCCACAGTCTCTTGCATTTCTCTAGCGTTGACTCCCTGAGGATCTCCAATTTTAATTGCTTCACTGTTGGCAGCTGTAGAATCAGCATCTGTGCTCTAGGTGCTGGAATACTTTCTCCGAAGCTCTCAACCTCAGTGTCTTTTTTTGTCACAAATCAAAACTGATCTTTTTGATCAATGTTTGCTTTAATATTTCCTTGAGTGACTCGTATTTTATCTTAAAATTTTCAAAGTATCTTTAGAATGTTTTATTCTGTTAAAGATGTTATGTAAATACAAGCTATTGGTTCAATTGACTCAATGGTTTATTGTGCCATTAACTCGTTCTGATGTGTTCCTCTGTGTGCAGTAATGAAAAGTAGTCCTTATGAGCACTATTCAGATGTTAAAATTATTTGTGTTTGAAGATAACATGGCAACTTGTCAGATATCAGATTTTTCTCTCAAAGCAAATTGTTTGTCATTGCACCAAAGATCATAGTGTGTTTTCCCTTCTACCTTAGTACTGCATTCCCCTTTACCAGTTAGTGTATTGCCATAATTCTTTGACTAAATTTACAGAAAGTTGCGTGCCAATGAATGCACTTTATAAGTAAAACAAATGACGAATGTTTATGTAATAGTGGTCACACAAAGCCTGTTTCCAGCCAAAAGCAACCATATTCACTCAAGACATTGTCAGTTTCATTACAAATTGTAGTCTATGAACTTCAAAGATCACAGTATAATAATGATTACAGTGAATGCATTTAATGTTAGTGACTCACAGATTCACAATGCTGTGCTACAGTTAGCAATAGCCTAAGAAGTTAGCTTGCTCATTGAACTTTTACTGATATTTCTGGCATTTCATTAGTAAAGTTTTTTTTATTTAAAAGTCAAAATTGGCTTTATATTTTACATGCTGATTCCAACCTTAAATACACATTCATTTTTTGTGAAGCTTGTTCTGTTTGAGGGTTATCTGAAATGCAACCTCAGGCTACTGCTAAACTAATTTGCTACCTTCATTTTCAATATACTGTATTCTTTGCTTTCATCCAGAAAATGTGCCACTTTGGCTGTGTTATTGTTTGTATTATGTATCAATCACTAATTTTGGTTTAAATATATCTTACTAGAATTACAATCCATTGAAAAGTGATTGTCACAGGTACTTTGGCCCAAATGATCTACACTAATCCTCTGAAGAGAAACCCACCCAAACCCATTCCTTGATGCTATTACTCTACATTTACCCTGACTAATACACCTAATCTACACATCCCTGAACACTTTGGGCAATTTAGCATGACCAATCACTTAATTGGCACATTTTTGGACTGTGGGAGGAAACCACGCAGACATGGGGAGAAGGTGCAACCTCCACACAGACATTCGTCAGAGGCTGGAATAGAACGCAGGTCCCTGGCACTGTGAGGCAGCTGTGCTAACCATGGATCCACCGTGCCACCCTGAGAGTTGCCAAGTATACCTTAGACAATGGAGATTGAAACTACTCAGCCATTTGTTTACCAAGCACATGTTGTCCAAATCTCACCCCTGCTGAAGAGTGCAATGGAAGATGCAGGTTATGTAGATGCGTAGGTTGTGGTCTCAGTCAGGTTACTGTATTTGTACCCATTCCTTTCATCCAGAAAATGTGCCACTTTGGCTGTGTTATTGTTTGTATTATGTATCGATCACTAATTTTGGTTTAAATACATCTTACTAGAATTACAATCACTTTTCAATGGATTTAAAATTTTATAATAATTATCCATGATTTGTAACACATGCAGTAAATGTTAACATTTGATAGACTTTCTCTTGTAGCACTAGCTGAAAGTATTTACTGTGACAATTCTAGAGTATGAGTATAATTTTCTGTATTTGCCTTGTGAAAATATAGTGCTGGTTTTGAGTGTCACAGGAGTGGAAGCAGATTGTTCTAACAGCAAGTGTGAAATGCAGTTTCCTTTTAGAGATTGTGTTTTTTTTGCAGAGTATTGGTGTACATTTTGCTGCTATCATATGCCTCAGGTGATCAACAGTGTGTCTATTTAGACCTAATAAGGCTGTTCAGCCTTGCTCAACCAAGATGCAAGACAAAGTCCACCATAGAGTCATAGAGATGTAAAGCACGGAAACAGACCCTTTGGTCCAACTCGTCCATGCCGACCAGATATCCCAACCCAATCTAGTCCTACCTGCCCATATCCCTCCAAACCCTTCCTATTTATATACCCATCCAGATGCTTCACTTTCTCTGGCAGGTCATTTCATAGACATACCACCCTCTGCGTGAAAAGTTGCCCCTTAGGTCTCTTTTATATCTTTCCCCTCTCACCCTAAACCTATGCCCTCTAGTTTTGAACTCCCCCACCCCAGGGAAAATACTTTGTCTATTTACTCTGTCTATGCCCCTAATAATTTTGTAAACCTCTATAAGGTCACCCCTCAGTCTCCGACGCTCCAGGGAAAACAACCCCAGCCTGTTCAGCCGCTCCCTATAGCTCAAATCGTCCAACCCTGGCGACATCCTTGTAAATCTTTGCTGAACAATTTCAAGTTCCACAACATCTTTCTGGTAGGAAGGAGACCAAAATTGAACGCAATATTCCAACAGTGGCCTAACCAATGTCCTGTACAGCCGCAACATGACCTCCCAACCCCTGTACTCAATACTCTTGACCAATAAAGGAAAGCATACCAAACACCACCTTCACTCTCCTTTCTACCTGCAACTCCACTTTCAAGGAGCTATGAACTTGTCTATTGTCTATTGCACGCCAAGGTCTTTTTGTTCAGCAACATTCCCTAGGACATTATCATTAAGTGTATAAGTCCTGCTAAGATTTGCTTTCCCAAAATGCAGCATCTCACATTTATCTAAATTAATCTCCACTCGCAACTTCTCAGCCGATTGGCCCATCTGATCAAGATCCCTTTGTAACACCTCCAATTTTAGTGTCATCTGCAAACTTACTAACTGCACCTCTTATGCTTGCATCCAAATCATTAATGTAAATGACAAAAAGTAAAGGACCCAGAATCGATCCTTGTGGCACTCCACTGGTCACAGGCCTCCAGTCTGAAAAACAACCCTCCATCACCACTCTCTGTCTTCTACCTTTGAGCCAGTTTTGTATCCAAATGGCTAGTTCTCCCTGTATTCCATGCTCATCAGTCTCCCATGGGGAATTTGCTGAACGCCTTACTGAAGTCCATTTGGATCACATCTACTGCTCTGCCCTCATTATTCCTTTTTGTTACTCTTGAAAAAACTCAATCAAGTTTGTGCACATGATTTCCCATGCACAAAACCAAGTTGACTATCCCTAATCAGTCCTTGTCTTTTCAAATACTGTAAATCCTGTCTCTCAGGATTCCCTCCAACAACTTGCCCACCACCGACATCAGACTCACTGGTCTATAGTTCCCTGGCTTGTCCTTACCGCCTTTCTTATACAGTGGCACCACGTTAGCCAACCTCCAGTCTTCTGACATCTCACTTGTGACTGTCGATGATACAAATATCTCAATAAGAGGCCCAGGAATGACTTCCCTACCTTCCCATAGAGTTTTCGGGTACACCTGATCCGGTCCTGGAAATTTATCCACCTTGATTCATTTTGAAGACATCCAGCACTTCCTCCTCTATAACATGGACATTTTTCAAGATGTCACCATCAATTTCCCTACATTCTATATCCTCCATGTCCTTTTCCACAGTAAACACTGATGCAAAATACTCGTTTTGTTTCTCTCCCATTGCCTGCGGCTCCACATACAGGCTGCCAAGCTGCTCTTTCAGGGGCCCTATTCTCTCCCTGGTTCTTTTGTCCATAATGTATTTGTAAAAACCCTTTGGATTCTCCTTAATTCTATTTGCCAAAGCTATCTCATGTCCCCGTTTTGCCTTCCGTTCTCTGTTAAGTGTACTCCTACTGCATTTCTACTCTTCTAAGGATTCCCCCGATCTATCCTGTCTATACCTGACATATGCTTCCTTCTTTTTCTTTACCAAACCCTCAACTTCTTTAATCATCCTGCATTCCCTGGTTTTGTCAGAAAGTTGCTGTCCATTGATAATGCCACATTACTGTTTCAAACCAACGAATACCTTAGGTGGCTCATGGACAGACTCTTATTCCAGTAAGGAGTTTGATTTGACTATTGGCGCTGGGAAGGCAAATGTCATGGTCTAAGATGTTGCCAGACCATCATCTATCATCATTGACAATGCGATGATGATGATGAAGGTTGTTGAAAGCTTCACTGATCACTAATAGTCTGTCACTTGATGCTTACAAATACAGTAACCTGACTGAGACCACAACCTACGCATCTACATAACCTGCATCTTCCATTGCACTCTTCAGCAGGGGTGAGATTTGGACAACATGTGCTTGGTAAACAAATGGCTGAGTAGTTTCAATCTCCATTGTCTAAGGTATACTTGGCAACTCTCAGGGTGGCACGGTGGATCCATGGTTAGCACAGCTGCCTCACAGTGCCAGGGACCTGCGTTCGATTCCAGCCTCTGACGACTGTCTGTGTGGAGGTTGCACCTTCTCCCCATGTCTGCGTGGTTTCCTCCCACAGTCCAAAAATGTGCCAATTAAGTGATTGGCCATGCTAAATTGCCCAAAGTGTTCAGGGATGTGTAGATTAGGTGTATTAGTCAGGGTAAATGTAGAGTAATAGCATCAAGGAATGGGTTTGGGTGGGTTTCTCTTCAGAGGATTAGTGTAGATCATTTGGGCCAAAGGTCCTGTTTCCACAATGTAGGGATTCTAGGATCTCTTGGAAGGACAAGGTCACCAACTTGGATATCTTGGACATACTAATTCTCTGAGTCGACTCTTTGCTAATCTTTTGATGTTCATGGCTCAGCAACCCTCATTGGATGGTAGTTGACCCTATACCCAAAGACTTTCATTAGAAAGATGATCATCTGGGTGGGCATACCTCCACCTGGAAAAGAGATAGAAAAATAATGGATACTGGCAATGACAACTAGGTGACAGCCTCCACGGCCAAGATCTCTGGAAGAAGACTTTTAAAAAGTATTTGAAGAGACATGAAATGAAATTAAATCAATAGTAAGAAACAAAGTAGGGTCAGATGGTGTCGAATCTGTGGGGGTAGACTTGTGGAACTGCAAAGTTAAAAGAAAACCATAGCTGGAGTTATGTACAGGC
Source organism: Chiloscyllium plagiosum (assembly GCF_037043375.1). NCBI lineage: Eukaryota > Metazoa > Chordata > Chondrichthyes > Orectolobiformes > Hemiscylliidae > Chiloscyllium > Chiloscyllium plagiosum. The sequence continues at coordinate 20,301,448 of NW_028270172.1, forward strand.
CTCCAAACAGTAATCAGGAGCTGGGGCGCATGATACACCAGGAGACAGAAAAGATGTGGAGGAAAGACAAAGTTACAGTGATTATGATGGAATTCAATATGTATGTGGACTGGGAAAATCAGGTTGGCAGTGCATTGCAAGAAGAGGAATTTGTGGAATATCTACAAAATGGCTTTTTGGAGCAGCCTCTGGTGGAGCCCACTAGGGAACAGGCAATCCTGGATTCACTGTTGTGCAATGAGGCAGACTTGATAAGGGAGCTTAAGGTGAAGGAAACCTTAGGATGCAGTGATCATAATATGATTGGATTTACTATGCTATTTGAGCGTGAGAAGATAGAATCAGAGGCAATGGTATTATACCTGAATAAAGGCAACTACAGAGGCATGAGGGAGGAGCTGGGTAGAATTGACTGGGAGAGGAACCTTGCAGGAACAACAGTGGCACAGTAATGGCTGGTGTTTCTGGGAGTAATTCAGAAGATAGCAGGAATTCATCCCGTGGAAAAAGAAGCATGGTACAGGCAGGGTGAGGCAACCACGGCTGACTAGGGGAGTCAGGGATAGTGTAAAAGCAAAAGAGAAAGTATATAATATGGCAAAGGGCAGTGGGAAACCAGAGGATTGAGACGTTTACAAGGACCAACCGAGGGCAACAAAAAAAGAAATAAGGAGGGAGAAGATTAAATAGGATTGTAAGCTAACCAGTAATATAAAGCAAGACTATAAGAGTTTCTTTTGATATATAAAGGGCAAAAGAGAGGCAAAGTGGACATTGGCCCGCTGGAGAGAGATTAGTGGGGAACAAGGAATGGCTGAGGATTGGAATAATTACTTTGTGCCAATCTTTATGGTGGAAGACATGAGTATTCTTCCAAAAATTCAAGAGAGCGAGGGGGCAGAGCTGAGTATGATGGCTGTCACCAAGGAGAAGATGTTAGAATGCATGAATGTGGATTAATCACCTAGGCCAGATGGACTACACTCCAGAGTTCTAAGGGAGATAGCTGAAGAGATAGTGGAGGCGTTAGTGGTGAACTTTCAGGAATCGCTAGAATCTGGAAGGGTCCCACAAGATTGGCAAATCACTAACATGACATCCCTGTTTAAAAAGCGATTAAGACAAAAGACGGAAAATTACTGACCGATTAGCCTAACTTCGGCTGTGAGTAAGATCCTGGAATCCATTTTGAAGGATGAGATTTCTGATTACTTGGAAGTGTATGGTAAAATAGACAAAGTCAGCATGGTTCCATCAAGGAGATGTCATGCCTGACAAATCTGCTAGAATTCCTTTGAGGAAGTAATGAGCAGGTTAGACCAAGGAGAGCCAATGGATGTTATCGACCTGGACTTCAAGAAAACCTTGGCAAGGTGCTGAACAGGAAGCTACTGAGTAAGATAAGGACCCAAGGTGTTAGAGGCAAGTTGCTAGCATGGATAAAAGCTTTGCTGTTTGGCAGAAAGCAGGGAGTAGCGTTAAAAGGGTCCTTCTCAGGATGGCAGCTGCTATCAAGTAGTGTTCTGCAAGGCTCAGCGTTGGGACCATAACTTTTCACTTTATACATTAACAATCTAGATGAAGGAACTGAGGGTATTCTGACTAAGTTTGCAAACAATACAAAGATAGGAAGAGGAACAGGCAGCATTGAGGAGGCAGTAAGTGGCAGATGGAGGACAACATGGAAAAGTGTGAGGTCATGTACTTAGTTACAAAGAATAGAGGCATGAACTATTTTCTATATGGGGAGTAAATTCAGAAGGCTGATGTACAGTTTTGGGCCCTTCTCAGGAAGGATGTACTGCTCTGCAGAGTGTTCAGAGCAGGTTCATGAGAATGGTCCCAGGAATGAAAAGCTTAACATTTGAGAACTCTGGGTCTGTACATGATGGAGTTTAGAAGGATGAGAGGAGATCTAATTGAAACATACTGAATGGCCTTGACAGAGTGGATGTTGGGGAGATGTTTTCATTACTAAGTGAGACTAGGGCCCGAGGGCACAGCCTTTGAGTAAAGGGAAGACCTTTTAGAACGCAGATAAGGAGAACAGCCAGAGAGTGGTGAATGTATGGAATTCATTGCCACAGAAGGCTATGGAGACCAGGTCATTTAAGACTGAGAATCAAAGGTTATGAGGAGAAAGCAGAAGAATGGGGTTGAGAAATATATCAGCCATGATTGAATGGCAGAGCAGACTTGATGGGCTAAATGGCCTAATTTCTGCTCCTCTGTCTTACGGTCATATGGACACCAGCAGAAATGAACACTTCAGTTCGTCAAGAAAGGAGTCTATAAAAATAAGCCAGTGAACTTCTAAGCCCATTTGTCTTGCTTTGCAGGAAATACTAACAAACGTGGCCACCACACACAAACCTTTGCCTTATGAGATGGAAGACTGCCAGTGTGAATGCAATGATTATTGCAATGTTCATATAAACCCATTGTTTAGTAATGCAAAATAAGTAAAATCAGCTACATTTTCATTTTGAGATAGCTTCAAGCCGTCATTTAAAAATGTTGCTCCCAAAGAAGGAAGATGTTATTTATTTGTGTTTTTATATGTAAAAATATATTTTATTTCTGACACACAAACTGATCTATCAATGTATGTACTGCTTTAGTTTGAATGTTCTTTGCAGAATGTAGCTTATTCTGTTAGGTCCTCATAAGCACATGCAATTTTACACTGACCAATAATAGAACTGTATATTGTACGCTCTAAAATGGGATTTCAACGTACAAGGTATATCAGGTCCCACCAAGCAAGATCTCCATCTACAACATTTTTGATGAAGGATTTCTGCTTAATCTGTTTATTATTGTATTGTATTGGCAAAACAAATTTGAATACACACTGCCACCTCATGGTAGATACTGTGCAGCATTTCATCTTAACACTTCAATTCAAATCACATCAAAATTACAGCTTGCTTAAGTGACAAGCAAAGTGATATGTTTTTATTGAATTCATTGAAAATTTTACTCTTCAGCCTTTCAGTATTGTTAATTGGATTTTTCAGTCAAATGGTATAATCTTAAAAACAAAAGGACTGGAATAGATTAGTCATGTACCTTTTCCCGTGTGCCATTTAGTGTGAATACTTGTAATATTCAAATCTTGGATGGTTGGATTCATTTCTGGAGAAAATTTAACAGAATGCAGTCAGAGTTAAGAAATTGTTTCATTGGTACTTAATCAATCCCACAATCAAATAACAGTGGGTAATATAATGGAAAAAGTGAACTCGAGTGACTTTATTTGGGATAGTTTCTGGTGCTTGAGTCAAGTTTATCTTTGGGCAATGACATGTTATTAATGCATGCCACTCTAGCCATCATCAATTTTATAAATTCTGCATTTGGATAGCATGTTTTCTTTTTAAGGTTTTGAAAAATCCATTTATATGTCACAAAATTTCTCAGTTGTGGCCTGGGAGATGGCTTTAACAGATCTAGAGTTATCTATGCTGACAGTCAAATTACAAATCAGGCAGCTATGTCAGAGCTGATGTAAACTTCTAAGGACTTAGGGCTCTTTTTCTTAAATTCAAAGCTGAGAAAAATTCTTAAATGATGAAGCATTGTTTTTGGAATATTATTTCCAAACATTATCCTTTTATATATGTTGTATAATTGCCTTTTAGAGAAAGTCCAAATACTGAGATTTGAAACAATATAAATACTTGTGTTTATGTAGCAGTTATGTACATCTTTTATATGCTGTGTTCCAGGAGCTGGTTGCCTTATGTTATGACCCAGTTTTATTCTACTCCTAGCCTTATTATGATTTGTATTAACTTCCTTTTTTTTGTAAGATGCCAGAAACTCTGGTGGATGATAGGCAAATAACATTTCAATGTTTTGTGTTGTTTCTATCAACATTTCAATCTATAAATACACATTCATCCAATTATTGTGGCACAAATAGTGGGAGACCATTACCTAGAAATCAAAGGGTTGCTTTGAGTATTTTCTGCACTTCTGTAAACTGCTGTGTAACAGTACCTCATTGAGAGGCTTGGAATTCACCTGTATAAATGGTTACAAACTTGGATTGTCTAGCCACTAAATACTCAATAAACAAACCAAAGAATATTTGTCTTGTTTACTCAAATCTAAATGAATCTTAGTGCCGAATATTATTGTTGTAACGTAACAAACTAGCAAAAGATTCAGGTACAGGTTATGACCATTTATTGAAGTATGTTTAGAGAGAGCGAGCTTTGGGCAGCCTAAGACTACTCTGAAAAGTCGCAAGGGCTCAGTCCTTACCTGCATCTTAAATCACATATGCATTACTCAGCTCTAATCTTGTCAATTTGCCTTCACATGTTTAACACTGATCCTGGTGTGTCAATTTATTAATTCCTGCAATGCATACATCAGGCGTTGCTTTCATCCATGCATTGTTTCCCATATCTCGTGGATTGATTGCGCAGTCTCGTCTGCCTCTTTTTTTTAATTTGACCACTCTCTGACCTGTTATTTTGCCCTTCATTCCTTATCCTATATAGTATACAGTACATATGCTAATCTTTTGTTTGTGGATAAAGAACAGGAGAGTGGATATGAGGTGTGTTAGACCAGCCATGGTCCTATTGAATGGCAGAGCAGGCTTGATCGATCAGCCTATTCCTGTTTCTTTTCATACGGTTTTATGTTCTCTTTTCTGCCTATCTTTCTTTACTAAAAAGCTTTTCTAACTTAATAATTTCAACCTTTTAGTAAGTAGTGCTGTCAAGAAACCAATCAGTAAGGATGCTTAAGGAGGCATTCCATTGTTGCTCTGACCACACCTCTGCAGAGGTCCAGACTTTTGGCTTGCTAACTATTGAAAGTTATAATGCAAATGCCCATTGCTGTGGTTGAGTAATTTCAATGAGTGTTCAGAACCATTCTTCTACTATGAACAAGAAAATCTGAGCCCATTTTAAAAGTATTATTTAAAGAAACAATTCAGTTTGAAAAGGAAATTAAAGTTGAATATAATTTAAAGTATACTCAGCAAAAAATTGACTTAATTATCTAATTGCATTAATAGATAACTGTGAAATGCTTCTGACATGACAGATTTAGTTGAGAATTCTGACTGAAAATACCAAACCTATTCAAAATCGTTTTTAAAATAATGATTGCAAGGCTTGTTTTGGAGCTGAAGTGACCATAACCCGTTAATTCAAATAGTTGACAAGATGGTTTAAAAACTTGTCACTTTAAGGAATGCTACATTTATAAATTTACTCTATTGTAGGTTTAACAGGCCAGCTGTGAGCTCCTATAAATATTGAATTTTAATTCCTTTTGCAGAGGCAGAATTCTTCAGAAGGACCTGGAAGGACTATTTCAGGGTATGAGTGGTGATTTTACCAGTGAAAAGTTTTCTGCCACCTGGTATCTGATAGAAAATCACTCTGCTACGAGGTTAGTTAAAGGCACCATTGGAATGTGTGTTTTGAATCTCTGATGTCGGAGAAGTCAACTTTTTAAATGTTTATTGAATAAAAAAATTGTAGTTTTCAAAAAAATCTGTGTTTAACTGCTTTTACATATGACTGGTGGGGATGAGGTTACAGCTCCTGGTATACAAGTGAGGTGCTCCCTATGTAACACTGTACTAAGCTTGATGGATTGGTCAAAGCCAACTTTTGGAAAGCTCACCTTTATTTCCTTAAAGACAAATAGCATTGCCCTGACACCAAATAAATGCACCATAGCAGCATGTTTTTGGATCTGCACATAAATAAGTTATAGAAGTGGTCACATAATTACAGGCAACCAGTTTCTAAAATGTACTTTCAGTTGCTGAAAAAACTGGCCACAATATATTTTAAAATGGAGGTTATACAGCAGCATATTGTGAGGTGGTTGGAATAATAGTACGGTCTTACTTTAAGTTTTAAAAATGTTTACTAGAAATTTTTAATGCTTAATATTGTAAAATGAACTGAAGAAATAGATGGAGCCAGTGGATGGTTGCATCAAATAAGTTCAACAATTGTTTGATGTAGGAACATTCTGCAATATTTTATTTTTTAAAAAGTATATGTGCAAAGGCTTTGAGGTACACACAAATGAAATTCTTTCTTAAAAATAAAAACCTGCTTAGCTGTTATCAGGGGCAGTGGAATCATTTATCATAATAGAAATAGTCATATTGTGTGTTGCACATTTATCAACATGATGTTTAGAAGTTGAATAACAAAAAATATATCACAACTGCAAAACCAAAGGAAGTTAAGTTGTTTTATTTACCAAAGAAAAGGAACAAAATATAAATAGAAAATTAAAGTTTGACGCAATACATGAGCAAACCGTTTTTCTTCTGTTAAAAATCACAACACCGAGTTATAGTCCAACAGGTTTATTTGAAAGCACTAGTTTTCGGAGCGCTGCTCCTTCATCAGGTGGTTGTGGAGTATAAGATCGTAAGACGGAATTTATAGCAAAAGCTTATAGTGTGAGGTAACTGAAATTACATATGGAAAAAGACCTGGATTGTTTAAGTGTCTCATCTTTTGGAGTAACCATGTTGGTTTCAGCTCTTTCATATGTAAATCCCAGAACTTTGTTTTAAAGTTACATTCCCAAGTGAACTTTAACAATAGGTGCCATGTCGGCCCAGATAATGGATTGAAGGTGTGAGGTACCCTGTGTGAGGCCGACTGTGCCGCAATGGTCAGACGGATTCTAATCTGAAAAAGGGATTTACAGAATCCTACATGGATTCATGCAGTTTTTGAGCAAAATAAATGTAATTTGGCAAGTACAAATTCACCCCACAAACCTAGATGTAAGTGTGAGTATAAAGGGGTACAAGTGTATGAGAGGGTGCATGTGTATGTGTGAGCGTATGAGAGAGAGCTTTGTGTGAGAGAGAGGGTCTGCGTGAGTGTATGGGTTTGTAGGAGTGTGTGTGTGTGTAGTGCAGTGGGGTCACCTGTAGTGTGACATGAACCCAAGGTCCTCATTGAGGCCATCCCCATGGGTACCATACTTGGCTATCAGTCTCTGCTCAGTCACTTTGTGTTGTTGCCTGTCCCAATGTCCACCTTGGAAGACGGTCACCCAAAGATCCGAGGTCGAGTGTCCTGGATCAGTGAAGTGTTCTCCGACTGGGAGGGAACACTCCTGTCTATTGATTGTTGTGCAGTGTCCATTCATCTGTTGCCAAAACCTCTGCTTGGACGCGCCAATATACCATGTCTCAGGGCATCCTCACCTGCAGTATGAGATAGACAATGTTGGCTGAGTCACATGAGTACCTCCTGCGTACATGCTGGGTGGTATCCTTGTCGACAATGACACACCTTGCAGCGTCTGTCGTGGCAAGGTTGTATGGTGATGTCCTGAAAGTCAGACAGTTTGCTGCGAACAATGATCTGTTTGATGTTTCGTGGTTATTTAAAAACGAGAAGTGGAGGTGTGGAGAAGGTCTTGGCGAGGTGCTCATCCTCATTGATAATATGTTGCAGGCTGTGAAGGACATGGCGTAGTTTTTCAGCTCCTGAGAAGTACTGGACAACGAAGGGTACCCTGTCGGTTGCAGCTCGTGTGTCTTCTGAGGAGGTTATTACGGTTTCTCGCTGTGGCACATTGGAACTGGCGGTTAATGAGTTGACATCGTACCCGATTCCTATGAGGGCATCTTTGAATACTGCCAAGTGCCTTTCACGTTCCTCCTCATCTGAACAGATCCTGTTAATGCACAGGGCTCGTCCATAGGGGATGGCTGTTTTAATATGAAGAATGGAAGCTGGAGAAGGGTAGCATTGTGATGTTATCCATAGGCTTGCGGTAGAGTGTGGTGCTCCATTCTTGATGGAGATGCATGTGTCCACGAATGAGACCGGTACTAGAGAGTACTTCCATGGTGAGTTTGATGGAGGGATGAAACTCGTTGATATGACTGTGTAGTTGTTTGTCCAGAGGAAGAAAATGTCATCAGTCTACCTGGTGTGTAATGTTGGTTGGAGATCCTGCATAGAGAAGAAGTCTTGTTAAAACTTCTGCATGAAAACATTGGCATATTGGGGTGCACATTCATGCAGAAGTTTGAACAAGCCTTATTTTTTAAGCAGGACTTCCTACACTATACACAAGGTATATTGACGATATTTTCTTCCTCTGGACCCATGGTGAGGAATCACTGAAACAACTACACAGTGATGTCAACGAGTTTCATCCCTCCATCAAGCTCGTCATGGAAGTACTCTTATTATCTGTCTCATTCTTGGACACATGCATCTCCATCAAGGATGGGCACCTCAGCACTTCACTCTACCACAAATCTATGGATAACCTCACAATACTACACTTCTCCAGCTTCCATTCTTCATATTAAAACAGCCATCCCCTATGGACGAGCCCTGTGCATTAACAGGATCTGTTCAGATGAGGAGGAACGTGATAGGCACTTGGCAGTATTCAAAGATGCCCTCATATGAATAGGGTACGATGTCAACTCATTGACTGCCAGTTCCAATGTGCCACAGCAAGAAACCGTAATAACCTCCTCAGAAGACACACGAGCTGCAACCGACAGGGTACCCTTCATTGTCCAGTAATTCTCAGGAGCTGAAAAACTACACCATGTCCTTCACAGCCTGCAACATATTATCAGTGAGGATGAGCACCTCGCCAAGACCTTCTCCACACCTCCACTTCTCGTTTTTAAATAACCACGAAACATCAAACAGATCATTGTTCGCAGCAAACTGTCTGGCTTTCATGACAACACCATACAACCTTGCCACGACAGACGCTGCAAGGTGTGTCAGTGTCGACAAGGATACCATGACACGTGGGGATACTACCCAGCATGTACGCAGCAGGTACTCATGTGATTCGGCCAATGTTGTCTATCTCATACGCTGCAGGCAAGGATGTCCTGAGGCATGGTACATTGGCGCGACCAAGCAGAGGCTATGGCAACAGGTGAATGGACACCGCACAACAATCAACAGACAGGAGTGTTCCCCAGTCAGAGAACACTTCAGTGGTCCAGGATATTCGACCTCTGATCTTTGGGTGATTGTCTTCCAAGGCGGACTATGGGACAGGCAACAATGCAAAATGGCCGAGCAGGGGCTGATAGACAAGTTTGGTACCCGTGGGGCTGGCCTCAATGAGGACCTTGGGTTCACGTCACACTACAGGTGACCCCACTGCGTCTCTCTGTCTCTCTCTGTCTCTGTCTCTCTCTCTCTCTCTCACTTTGTCTCTCTCTCTCTCTCACTTTGTCTCTCTCTGTGTCTCTCTTTGTCTCTCTCTCTCTGTCTTTCCAAACAAAAGGCAGGCAGACACACACATATATAAATTTATGGGGTGAATTTGTACTAGTAGAATTGTATTTTATTTTGCTCAAAAACTACATAAATCCATGTAAGATTCTGTAAATCCCCTTTTTAGAAATAGAATCAGTCTGAACATTGAGGCACCAACAGCCTGGCACACCTTCAGTGCATTATCTGGGCCTACACAGCATCTATTGTTGAAGTTCACTTGAGAATGTCACTTTTAAAAAAGGTTCTGGGATTTACATATGAAAAACCTGAAACCAACATGGCCATTCTAAAAGATGAGAGACTTAACAAACAATCCAGGTCTTTTTTAAAATATAATTTCAGTTGCAACACAATGTGAACTTTTGCTATAAATTCTGTGTCTTATGATCTTGTACTCCACAACCACCTGATGAAGGAGCAGTGCTCTGAAAGCCAGTGCTTCCAAACAAACTGTTGGACTATAACCTGGTGCTGAGAGATTTTTAACTTTATATCCTTCTGTACAAAACCGTCAGCTCCAAATCATTTTCCCCTGAAAATTCTGACAGGTCACTATGTGAACATCATCTGTCATATCTCAATCTGTGTATTTCGTCCAGTTTCTTTGAAAATAATCAAACTCCTTTCTGTTTTAGCGAGTTTTGAGACGATTTGTTGTTCAGGTTGAGATTTTGGATGTAGGTTTGCTCGATGAACTGGAAGGTTCATTTTCAAACATTTCATCACCATACTAGGTAACCTCTTCAGTGGGCCTCTGGACGAAGCACTGCTGATGTTTCCTCCTTTCTTTTATATGTTTGTGTTTCTTTGGGTTGGTGAAGTCATTTCCGGTGGGGATGTCGTTTCCTATGGTGATGTCATTTCCTGTTCTTTTTCTCAGGGGGTGGTAAATGGGCTCCAAGTCAGTGTGTTTGTTGATAGAGTTCCAGATGGAATGCCCCGCTTCTAGGAATTCTCGTGCATGTCTCTGTTTGGCTTGTCCTAGGATGGATGTGTTGTCCTAGTCGAAGTGGTGTCCTTCCTTATCTTTATGTAAGGATACTAGTAAGAGAGGGTCATGTCGTTTTGTGGTTAGTTGATGTTCATGTATCCTGGTGGCTAGCTTTCTGCCTGTTTGTCCAGTGTAGTATTTGTCACAGTTCTTTCACGGTATTTTGTAAATGACATTAATTTTACTTGTTTGTATAGGGTCTTTCAAGTTCATTAGTTGCTGTTTTAGTGTGTTGGTGGGTTTGTGGGCTACCATGATGCCAAGGGGTCTGAGCAGTCTGGCAGTCATTTCTCAGATGTCTTTGATTTAGGGCAGAGTGGCTAGAGTTTCTGGATGTGTTTTGTCAGCTTGTTTGAGTTTGTTGCTGAGAAATTGTGTTCATTGTCATTGATAAAGAACAGGAAATGGCATCACCATAGGAAATGACATCACCACAGGAAATGACATCAGCAACCCAAAGAAACCCAAACATATACATAGAAAGCAGGAAACATCAGTGCTTCGTCCAGAGACTCAATGAAGATGTTATCTAGATTGGTGACGAAACATCTGAAAATGAACCTTCCAGTTCAGCAAGCAAACTGACATCCTTTCTGTTTTGTACCTGATTGCAGATCACATGCAAATTTAATAAAATTGCTGTGATGTCTTGTTCCATGTCTTATAAATCTTGTAAATAGCTGGGTTTCCAAAGTAGAATTCAGGGAACTGAACACTTTCCATTTACTGTTGCCTTTGCTTCTTCAATTGCCAGCCCAGCTATACAAGCTGGCAACTATTGGCAACCTCTAGGACTCCGAACTAACCTAACATGCCTTTTTGACAATCCATATAAATTATATTTGCTGGATTATCTTGTCCACCAGTTTATGGATCAGTGGTGCTGGAAGAACATAGCAATTCAGGCAGCATCCGACGAGCAGCAAAATCGACGTTTCGGGCAAAAGCCCTTCATCAGGAATAAAGGCAGAGAGCCTGAAGCGTGGAGAGATAACACTTCAGGCTCTCTGCCTTTATTCCTGATGAAGGGCTTTTGCCCGAAACGTCAATTTTGCTGCTCGTCGGATGCTGCCTGAATTGCTGTGTTCTTCCAGCACCACTGATCCAGAATCTGGTTTCCAGCATCTGCAGTCATTGTTTTTACCTTGTCTACCAGTTTAGTTGTACCTTCCCAGAATTACATTTGGTTTGTGAATTTGAAACATTCATAGGATGTGGGCATCGCTGGCCAGGCCAGCATTTATTACCCATCCTAATTCCTGTTGAGAAGTTGGCAGTGAGCTGCCTTCTTGAAATGCTATAATCCATGCAGTGTATGTAATGGAAGTCATCTTGGGTATACCTCCACCCAGTGGATTACAATGGTTCAAGAAGACAGTTCACCACAACTGTGTCAAGGGCAAATGTACCCACTTTCCATCAATGAATCAAAAAATATATTCTCTCTACTAAACTGCCCCCCCCCACAATGCATTTGGTACTTGAATACTGTCAGGTATTTTTCCTGCTATTTTGTTCCTGGAATTATAGAAACTGTGTCCAAGATTCTTTAAACTGCATTTCTTACACTCTAATTCTTTTATATTTAGAAAGATGTAAAAAGTAATTATTCACTTACATATAATTTTCTCATTGTGGGATATTGAATTCACTTCCTATTGCTGTGTATAAAGCTGGACTGAAAATTGTGTTTTTAAAAATATTATTTTGTTTAAAAAAAATGCTTTAGTCCTCAAAGGATTAATTAACCAATTTTGACTTGACTTAACTTGAATATTTCAGTTGTTTGTGAAATAAGAAATTCATGCTTTTGTACCATGGGAGGCTTACTTAATAAATGAAAAACAAAGTATATTTTTAATTCTTGCTATTTTTAAAATCTGCAATTGTTTGTGAGTAACCAATAACCAGTTGTATTGTAATTTTGTCCAAGCACCCTGCTCCATGGATGAGCAACTCAAATTCCTTACTTGACCCTTGGCTTTTCCTTGTGCACTTGTTAACATAATACAGTAGCGATGATAACCATCCACTTTTGTCCTGGACATACCAGTTTTGTTGCCCAGTGGTCCTATTACAGAGCAATGAATTTAGAATAACTATTTTGTTTGTCCCTTCATGCTGTCCTAACCATAATGTTCTTCTGATTCCTAACTTGGGGATTTATTTCAGCAGGTCAGTAGGACCACCTGCAGACTTCCAAATTTCACCTTTTTTTTCATATGCACATTTCCAGACAAATGCATTATATTGTGTTACCTATTATGGAAACTGTATTCCATTGGTGCTACCTGCAAGCTAAATCGCATTGCACATGCATGGAGCCTTTCTATGATGTATTGATTACAGGGACAAACATTTGTCGGCTAACACTCAGTGAAATCTTCCTGACTGAGGAATAAAATGGATGTCTTTATAATGGAATTCTTTGTCTCTTACCTAATCGTATATGATTAATCAATCTTATTACAGAAGCCATCTTTTCATTGTCTTAAATAATTTTGTGGATTTAAAGATTTAGCAATGGTTTAAATTTTCATTTTCATACAAAAGTAAAGGCCGGTTATTCTTGTTGGCAGCCAAAATTAGGTGGTGCAACATTTTGTCTTACTCCTGAGGAAGTGCTTATTGTCTGAAATATCAACTTCCCTTTTAGAAACTGTCCTGAAGATTCAAATTCTCAAGTTCTTGAGGTCATGGAGCCATAATTCCAAATCCATGGAAAAAAATATCAAACCGAATAATGCTGACTACTCTGAAAATCTTGTGTAATTGGGAATGAGGTTTGCAAGCAGTGGGAAAAAAAAATCATAGGTTGAACCACAACTTTTTAAAAGCTGTACTTTATCATTCCCTGTACCTGGGTTAAGTAAACTTTGAGAATTCTGCTATTTTGGTTAACTTTTGTCTGTTTTCTCCACTAAAGGAAATTGATTTGTGCTTAAAATTACTTTCCTGCCTGAAACTTGTAGCAAGTATAAACATAACATTCCACAGTCTAAATTTAAAACGCAGGTAACAGGAAGTGGAAGTCCAGTCTTAGCTCTAACCACCTATAAAACAACAAAATATAGGACAAGCAACTTAAAAATGCCATAACTTTATTGTAAAAGCATTAAATGATATTTACTTGAAAGCACCAATTTTGCTTCCTCTTGGTCAATTGACTAAAGAATAGTAGCCAACAATAGTGAATAAAAGATGCGTGATTCAATCAGAAAACCAGAAACAGTTGTGTACCGTTTTGATTCTTTGAGGTTGGGGAAGTTTGTGAATGAGATAAACAATTTGGAACAGACTTTTACTGAAGCAATATCCTGTCTTAAGAGTTTTGTCACAACAGAAATGGAGAAGGTGATCATGTCTTGAGAATCTTCAGGTGATTAGCATGAAATTAAAACCAGAATTAACTGTTCGCCTCAGTCCTGCCATCTCTGTACAGATCCAGAGTATCATTGCTTTCTTAAAAATGCCAGAAATCCAACAGTAGTTTTGAATCATTATGAATCCTCTAAGAAGTTTTGCCAAAATTGTATTTGATGGTACCAAACTTGGAATATTGTGTTTTGGTTTCCATGTTTTTGGCAGAACAGCAAACGTTTGCGAAATTAGCCCGTGGGTTGGGAGGTTAACTAAATTGGGCCTATACACTCTGGAGTTTAGAAGAATGAGAGATGATCTGATGGAAAATTAAAAAATGAAGGTGGGACTTGACAGAGTGGATACTGTTTCCTTGCTTCTTGAAAAAGGGTGCCTTGTTTCAAAATGGGGCCCACCATTTGGGACTGAGATAAGAAGAAATTTTTTTATTCAAAGAATTGTCAGTCTTGGGAATTCTCTACCTCTACCTAATATATTCTGAATATATTTAAGGCTGCTACTTGGATTTTTTGGTGCTTTGGAGAAAGTGTAGTTTGAATCCTAAGTTAGGCAATGATCATATTGAATGATTGAGCAGGCTTGAAGGCCACATGACCTTTTCCTGATCCAGTTTCTTAAGTTATGTTCTTACATGCTATAGGAAGGAAGGAAGGATGTTAATTAAACTGGAAAGCGTGCAGAAGAAATGTTCCCAGTACTCAAGGGACTGAGTTATAGGGAGAGGTTGGTCAAGCTGGGTCTTTTTTCTTTAGAATGTAGGAGAACGAGAGGGATTCTTATGGAAGTGTGTGGATCATGAGAGGCATGGATCGGGTGAATGCACTCAGTCTTTTTCCAAGGGTTGGGAAATCGAGGATTAGAGAGCATCAGTTTCAGGTAAGAGAGGAAAGAATAAATGGGAATCTGAGGGGCAACTATTTTACACAGAGGGTGGTCCACATATAGAATGAGCTATCAGCAGAAATGGTTGAAGCAGGTCTGTTAACAACATTTAAAAGGCATTTGAACAAGTACATGGATAGGAAAGGTTTAGAAGGATATATGACCAAGTGCAGGGAAATGGGGTTTTGGTATAGTTGGATATTTTAGTTGGCATAGATCAGTTTGGGCTCAAGGGCCTGTCTCCGTGCTGTAGGGCATAAAACATGAATCTGTGTTTTGTCTGAAATTCACGTTTAAGAATTATTGAAATGAGGGATGCATTCCAGATTTCAGAATGGAAGTGCTCTGAAATCTCTGTTTTGTGACTTAGCTGCTGGAGTGAAATTTTGGTTATTTGGGGTGTGTCATGGAGATGTTACTAATTCATTTATCAGAAAACTGCAAATCAAATATTTTTGTCAGTTACAAGTTGCATTTTGCTTGTATCTGATCAGTTATTGATACTTCGACTGAGAAATGATAGAATATATATGATCATAATTTAGCAACTGGAAGTAGTGTTTGGTCCCCTGAAAGGCTTTTTATGACATTGTGGATGATATTTCCAAAGCAAGTGACATCTACCATGTAGAAGGAGAAGATTTGCAAGTGTGTGGCAACACATCATATCCAAGCTTCTCTTAATCTTGCATGAGCTTAACTTGGTCAGAAATTGCATTCTGTCAGTTCTGCTGAGTCAATATCCTGGAATTCCTCATCTCAACAGTGCTGTAAAAATATCTTCATCACACAGATGTTAATCGTTCAAGAGGATAGGGGTGAGTAATAATTGCCAGCATTATGAACAATTCCGCAACCCAAGAATATATGTTTTACAAAATAAAATGGTATGTTGGTGTATTTTTAATGTGTGGTTGGGTGGGGGGGGGGGAGAACAGACTGAAGACATCTATGTGTGTTTGCATTTACTTAAAAAAACCTTGTTCATTTCATTTCTCTTTGATCTTACTGTTAAAGACTTGGGAAGAAATGAGGCATTTATCACATTTCTTTTATGGTGCTTTTAGAAGATTTTGTATTAATAGACTACCCTTTCTTTTCTTTCATGTTCCAGCTTTGATCAGCTGAAAGTTGCTGCAAATTATTTAAGAAAGCAAGCAAACAAGAAAAATGAGGGGAGCTTAGCCTATGTGAAAGGAGGCCTCAGTACATTCTTTGAGGCTCAGGATGCACTCTCAGGTAATTGTTTTGGTATATGATCTTATATGTCAAAATTCATTTATTTTTCAGGATACAGAACAAGAGCAAAAACTATTCAAATTGTAGAGGTAGGAGATGAAAATTAAAACAATTCTTCCAATCTTGTTATCTCAGTTTTGAAAAAATTGCCTGCTTTAAAAAATAATTAAGAATCAGCTGAGTATCTTCATTGACAGTATCTTTTTCATCTTTTTCCATTTATGCTTTCAAAGCTTTTCTTAACACTTCCAGTATCTTTATTTCTTCAGAGCTGATGTTTCTCATCTCTGGTTAAAATCTATTTTCTCTCTGGATTTAATATATTTCTTTGATCTGGCTGTTAGAATTGGTTAAAATGGACCTAAATGTTGCTATGCACATTTTCGTTATGAATCCTTAGTTTTGATCTTTATGTTCTTCATTGCAAACCAGAAATGTTCTTGAACTTTTCATGCATTTTCTTTAATTGCTGTTTTGAGGAATTCTGCATTTGGAGGCCTAACAACATATGTGAGTAGAGGATGCAAATGTAATGTTTCATGTGTGAAAACTTCATTGAATATCACAGATAAACACTGTTTAAAAACAGAATAGGAAAAGGGAATATTTGCATGTAGGGAAAGATGCAAGATGATCTGAAGAATGTTGAGTGTTTGAATATTTTGAAAACAGTTCATATTACAGAAGAGGAAGTATTGAAGGCCTTAGAAAGTATAGATGTGGTTAAATCTCCGGGACCTGATCTGGTGTATCCCAGAATGTTGTGGGAAGCTAGGGAAGAAATTGCAAGGCCCCTTGCAAAAATATTTCTATCATTTATAACTACGGATCAGGTGCCAATGACTGGAACTGGCTAATGTTGTGTTTTCGTTTAGAAGGGATGTAAAGGAGATTCTTGGGAATTAGAGACGTGTGAGTCTGATTTTGGTGGTGGATAAGTTTTTGAAGATGATTCTGAAAGATAGGATTCATATGAATTTGGAGAGGCTAGGAATAATTTGGGATATTCAAAATGGTTTTGTGTGAGGAAAAAAGTGTCTCACAAACTTGATTGAGTTTTTTTGATGAAGATTATTGAGGGCAGAGCAGTAGACATTGTTTACTTGGATTTTAGTAAATCCTTTGACAAGGTTCTGCGTGGTAGACTAATTAGTAAAGTTTCGTCACATGGGATTCAAGGTGAGCTTGCCAATTGAATTCCAAATTAACGTAATGGGCAGAGGACAGAAAGCGATGGTGGAAGGTTGTTTTTCAGACTGGAAGCCTTTGACCAGAGGTGTTCCACAGCGATCAGTGTTGGGTCCACCCTTGTTTGCCATTGATGTAGATTATTTAGATTAGGATATAGGAGGCTTGGTTAGTAATTTTGCAGGTGACACCAAAATTGGTGGTATAGTGGACAACGAAGAAGGTTATCTCAGATAACAAACAGATCTTGAGCAATTGGGTCACTGAGCTGAAGAGTGCAGATTGAGTTTAATTTGGACAAATGTGAGGTGTTGCTTAAGCCCTTGGGTAGCGTTGAAGAACAAGAGGGACCGAAGAGTTCAGGTACATAATCCTTTGATGTTTGTATCACATTTGGACAAGGTGGTTAAGAAAACATTTACTGTGCTTGTCTTCATTGCTCAGACATTTGAGTACAGGAGTTAAGATGGTATGTTGAAGTTGTATAGGATGTTGGTGAGGCCTCTTTTGGAATACAGTGTCCAGTTCTGGTTGCCATGTTATGGGAAGGATATTATTAAGCTGGAGAGGGTTTGGAAGAGATTTACTCAGATGTTGTTGGGAATGGAGGGTTTGAGTTATGAGGAGAGGCTAGATAGGCTGGGACTATTTCACTGCAGCATAGGAGGTTGAAGGGTGACCTTATAGAGGTTGATAAGGTCATGAGGGATATAGATAAGGTGAATGACATGTCTTTTCACCAATGTGGGGGATTTCAAGACTAGGGCCATATTTTTAAGATGTGAGGAGAAAGATTTAAAGACAGGAGGGGCAGTTGTATTTGCATAGTGTGCTTAGTATATGGAAGGAACTTGCAGAGGAAATGGTGGATGTAGGTACAGTTACAATGTTTAAAAGACATTTAGAAAGGTGCATGGATAAGAAATATTTGGAGGGATGTAGGCCAAGCGCAGGCAGGTGGGACTTGTTTAGTTTTGGGACTATGGTTGGCATGGACTGGTTGGACCGAAT
This sequence comes from Chiloscyllium plagiosum, assembly GCF_037043375.1. Lineage (NCBI taxonomy): Eukaryota > Metazoa > Chordata > Chondrichthyes > Orectolobiformes > Hemiscylliidae > Chiloscyllium > Chiloscyllium plagiosum. The sequence continues at coordinate 20,319,424 of NW_028270172.1, forward strand.
AGTCTGTTTCTGTGCAGTTTGACTCCATGATTCAACAAATGGTGAGCCGAAGATTGTGCACTGAAACAAAGTGAACTGAATGGGATGCTTACGATGCTGAGAGAAGTAAGGGTGGAAATTGTAGAAATACTGGCAATTATCTTATGATCTTTCTTTGAATACAGAGTGATCCTCTAAGACGAGAATTGTGAGTATTTCATTTCAAGAAAGGATAAGCCTCGAGACTACAGGTCACTCAGTTTAACTTTGGTGATGGGAGGGCTTATAAAACAGTTACCCAGAACGAAATTATCAATTTTGTTTTATCAATTTGTAATTATCAATTACTTGCACAAATGTGGATGAATTAAGAAAAGCCTGTATTGATTAAAAGCAAGTTGTGTTGAACTAATTTGATTTTCAATAAGATGACAGTTTTCACATAGTCGACATGGACTAATAAGAGGCAGTTAATAAAGTGCTGCATATTAAGCTCGCCAGCAAAGATGAAACTCGGAAACAAAACAAGCAATACTAGCATGGATCCAGACTTAACTGAATAATGGGGACCAATGAGTAATGGCAAATGCTTGTTCAGTTGAGAGAACAGTATGTGGTGGGATTTCCCACATGTCAGTAGTAGAATGTGATTCTCATTACATATTAATGACCAAGACTTTGATGTACAAAAACCATTCTACAAAGGTGAAGGAACAGAGACCTTGCCATATATGTACATAAATTGTTAAAAGTAAAGGGCAAGTTGAGAAAATGGGTTATAGAGGCAAAGTATAATAAAGCGAGAAGTCATAATAAAACTTTACAGGGCACTGCAATTACACTTTCCCATATCCAGCTACCTGAAAACTGGATATTTTTCTTTCAGCTGGCAAAACTCACCAAATGGAGGGACAGAATGCACATACGCAAACTCTTTGAGATGCTATAAGTTGTTACATTGATGCTTACATAGATCACATTTAAATCATTGTAACCACTGGACAATTTTTTTTTGTCATCCTCTGAAGCCTGCTTATTTACTACAGGATTATCTCATGAGTTGTCTAGGGCAGTTTGCTGGCCTTGGAAACAAAAGATGGGCCAATCTCAGGCCAATTCAATTGAACATGAAATGCCTGCCTTTATTGTTTGCCTGCTCTTATCTGTGTAATCCAGCATCTGGGCCTAAGGCTGCCAGGTTTGAGAAAGTGTACCTGGAGTTCATCTCAACTGGAATATTGTGTTCAAATCTGTAGTGCATTTTCAGAAGGATGTGAAAGCCTTAGAAAGTGTGCAAGTAAAATTTACACAAATGGCTTCAGAGATGAATGATTTCAGTTATCTGAGTAAATCGGAGAAGCCTATCCTTCAAACAAAAATGTTGGGAGAAATTTAATGGAGGTTTTCAAACCATTGCAGGTTTCGACAGAGTAAATGGAGATAAACTGTCCCCACTGAGAAAATGGCCAGAAACCAGAGGACACTGATTTAAAGCAAAGAACCAATGACGACATGAAGAAAATCTTTCCTTAAGCTGTGATTGGATAGGATCAGGATTGTACTATCTCAAAATGTGGTGGAGGCAGATGAAGAGTTGGTTTTTTGGAAGGGAATTGGATAAGAGGGAAAATTTTCAGGGCTATTTAGAGGGAGCAGTTGAGTAAAATAGTTGAGTTACTCCTGTAGAGTGAGAGCATGGACATGGGCAAGCCAAATGGTAGATTCCTGCTATAATCATTCAATAACAGTGAATGTTTTTAGTTTCAAATTTGATTTTGCAGATAATACAGTATTAAACTTGCCTTGTTCATATTGTTTTTCGTAATGCTTTGATTTGACATTTTGTCAGCTTGCTGAGTACTGAAAATGCTGTTGGAAAGATGTTAAATTAAAGCAGATACAGCACATTTTTCCTTGACAACTGACAGTTTGCAGAAGTGCTCGGGCTAAAAGTGTTGCCACAAATTACATATATCTGTCAGCCTGTTTCCTCCTTCACTTGTTACCTTCAGTGGGTGGGCAGTGCGTGTCTTGTCATGTGCCAGTTTGTCGCCAGGCCAGGAAGTTCTTCAATCCACATGTAGATTGTGGTCTTTGATTTAAATAGCCCTACACTGATGACTAGTTCCAAAGGTTTTTCTAATAAATAATTAAAGATTTGAACAGTAACTTTGCTGTATAGTAGACAGTCAATGATTTGAATATGCCAATTTTACCTTCTTTATTTCAAATTGTTAACTATCTTTATTGCTTTAGTATGAGCAATGGTCTGGACATAAACATTGTTCAGTTAACTGCAGAACGCGATACTTCAGTATTGAAAGGGACACGGTTCAGTTTTTTTGAAAAAGTAATTAAAAAGAAGGGCTAATTTTACAGTGGATGGTTCTCTTGGATTTCATGCTCTCTCTGTTGCTGTACAGAATGATGAGCAGTCTTGAGTCTTTGCTATTGGTCAGTCTCCCTGAAGATTTGGTGCCCACCAGGAAGCTTACAATTTTACTCAGATACCATTGGTGACCTGTTTTGTTTTTCCTTCTAAAAGCTGTTTTTTTTTTTTTGGAAGCTTCAGTATACTCTCACAACCTGTCAGTACATTTGAAAACAAAAAAACTGCTGAAGATCGCAGCGGGTCAGGCAGCGCCCAAGGAGATAAAGCAAGCTAACATTTCAAGTCTAGATGACTCTTGTCCCGTGACTGTTTAAATGCTGTTGAGTTAAACTGTAGAACACAGTTAATTACTGAAGTTATACCTAGTTCCAAATGAGTGTGGTTTGAACTGAATTGGAAATTAAGATTGCAGGATTGTTAAGAGAGCAGAGCTGAATGCTGGTGTAGTGGGGACAGGGAGGGGTCTTAGCATTGCTGTAACTCATGAGATGTTGATCTTGATCTCAGCTGGTTCTTTGTCTTAAAATGCGTAAAATAACCATTTTGGAAATAAACACACCTGCAATAAAAAGGGCAGCTGATGCTTGTCCCTAAGGTTTCTATAATTTATTACTTTATCGTACATAGGTTTATGTAGAGGTAAAAGCAGAATTGTATGTAAAAATAAATTGGTTTCACCTGTGCAGGAAAACTTTAAAATTGTACACTGACATTTAATTGAAAGTAGTGGAAAACAACATGTTGTTTAGGTTATACTTATTTTTTTTTGACAGTTTTGTCCCAAATAAACTCAGATTTGATAGTGTCATTGTCTCATGAGACTCAGTTGTAGCTATTTGGGAATGATTTACTAAGTGTGATTAAAATATAGACTTAAATCAGGTAGCCGATCTCTACTCTGCATATAGTTGAGGGTGGCACATTCTTGATTTGCCCATCTTCAACCAGAACCATTTGAGAAATGTCAGTCACTTTAAAAAGATGTGCGTTCGTTTTCAGACAGCAGATGAAAATTATCCTTTGGAGGATTAGATTATTTAAGCATTCTCAAAAACACTGTAAGGAACAAGATAGTTTCAGATTATATCTCCTAAAGTGTTGGCTTAAAGTGTGTGAATTTTAATTTGCCTTTAAATAGTAAACTAATTTATTATGATCAACTTATGATTGCATTTAACAGAAAGGCACAAAATTTCTAACTTTAGTGCATCTTGCGAGAAGTGGCTACTTTAATTGTCAGGTGAGGAAAAATCATTGCAAGTACTAATTTCACTCCAAAGCCTGTGCTTTATCAATGTCAAACACTTCTGAAATAGTGAACCAAGTTATTAATCTGGGTTAATCTTGCACTGGGATGAGTTACTTAATTGTGCTCTTGTTGCTTTTAGTCTTAGTCACACTGAGTAGTTACCTGAACCAAGATTACAGAATGTGAGTAAATTAGAGGTTATAAGTGTAAGATTTTATAAATAAACTCAATTGAGTTTACTTTCCAAGTATTGGTTGCTCCAGTCCTTCTCGAGTAGCTCCTACTTCCATTTGTACAGATGGTGCAGCTTTGTCTGAGACTATTCTTTGAGCAAAAGAGAAACATTTTTAGCCTCCTTAGCTCTCTGTAAGACAGGATAATTCTACCAGGAAGGCATTCCAAACTTTTTCCTCATTTTAAATCAATGCTGCTTTGAACCAGAGCATGAGAGTATGTCACCCTTGGCTTCACCCATTGCAAGACATAGAAACTTAAGACTTTTGGAAGCCTTACAGCTGTTCCCTGAGCCAAAATAAACAGACTGCCAGGATAAATGGCAGCAGAGATCATGCTTTACCTAGCTGGTCAGCTGTAGTATTTCCAGTGAAGACTGAATTCACAGACCACAAGATTCCTGATGAATGGTTTCAGACCACCTTCCCCTGAAGAAATAAAGAGCAAGCTTACACCTAACGGAATTTAATTTGAATTTAGTAATAAGGCTTTTCTTTGTGCTCAACCTTTGTATGCTTTTGACATAAAAGCAGAAACTCTGCCGCTTCAGTACATTTTCCAAAAATGAGCTGCCACAGATTTGACATTTCCTGAGGGCTCAGGCAGCATAACCGCATAGATGTGTTAAAAGATGGTGTACAAGTCAATTTAGGAAAGAGTCAGTTTAACATTCTTGAGGTTTTACATATTAACTAATTTATTGTACAGATGCAAAACTAATTTGTGAATCTGCTCCCTATTCAGATGTTTGAGTTTAATTTTGAAGGATTCTTACCAGAAGAAAGGGAAATTGGAATCATATTTTTTCAAATTTAAAAGCACCTGAAAGAATCATAGAAATAAGCTCGAGTTTGTAACCTGGAAGATGTATGGAGGGTTTAGGGTAAAGAGTTGATCACCTGCACAAAAATGAAACTCTGTGAATACATCTTTCTGATATTTAGTTTTCTTCACAAGCCGATAATATCTTTACCACTCTGGGTGGTTTTTCTGAAAAAAAAGTGAGCTTCTTCATCCTCGCCAAACTGTAAAATATCAAAGATGAGTTATAGTCATCTTAACTGGCCTGCTTTTGCGAATTATAAAGACAGTAAAAATTAATTGTGAAACCTTAAAAATAAAATGCTAGTGACCTTGCCTGTGGCATAAAGGTTTATGCCATGGTATTGCAATATTTTACAATTGAGTTAATATGCTTTTGTTGCATGAATAATATGCAGTGGCATTGTTTGAAAAAATAACTAGTTTCATTACACAAATTATTTTATCCTTTTTGTTGTCTGCCTGATCAACAACTGAGAGAATGGGTGTACAGTCTGCTCCGGGGCTATTGCCAGATCTACAATTTTGCTGACCTTGTTCCATTTCCCTGGTATTGTAATGTCTTACCCCAGAGCTTCAAAAAGGGGGTTTGGGACCTTAAGTGGCTTTATGGTCTGCAACTTTGGGGTTGCAACCTCATAGACTGTAATTGCTGCTCTGAAGCTCAGACCAAAACAGTCCCCTAGTCTTTGCTGAGAAATATGCTGAAATAAGGATATCAATAGCAGCATCTTGACAATATTGTCTCAAAATGGTGAGTATGTCTTTGCTTCTGCTTTAGCTTTACCAAAACGTTTAAGCAAGTAGTGTATCTAAACATTGATAATCACCACGATTATGTACTCAGAATCAAATTGATCAGTGGTATTTTTATGTGATCAAAAAAATTTGCACAGAATAAATTGACCATGATTGAAAGATTATTCATTTATTATTTAAAATAATCTCTACTAGACTTGGTTTGATCAGTAAATCCAGATAGAAATAAGGTACTTGAATAATGTATTCAGGTCTGACAGTCTAGTTTGTTGCCATTGATTAGAGTGTGGTTTTCGCACCCTTAGCACTGGAATTGCATGTAGCAATTGAATACAAGAAGCTAAATACTACTGGGAGTTGGATACAACGAACTATGTGTGCAAAGTTCAAATTATGCTTTCCTTTATGTATGTGTTTAGACTGTACCAGTAATCAGCATTTCTTTATGGAATATTGCAGAAATGGATTGCACTGAAATGAAGACACGTGACAAAGATTTCTTTGTAGCACAGCATCTCACCCCTCACGTGATATACCTTTATAATTTGCACTTGTGTTCTATTTTTGTCTCAGTTTATATATTTGCTACAAGTTGCATTTGAGAAAGCTGGAACAGAGTCTTGGACACAATGGGAGAAACAAGCCCTGTATAATGCTAAGTGATTCTATTCGTTCCATGCCAGTAGAATATATACAGACATCCATTTATTGTATATGTAAAAAAACAGTCCCCAGGGCCAATGTGGGTCCTCGGTTGTTATCCCTAATTTAAAGTTGCTCTCTCATTTTTCTGTACTTCTGAAATTATGCTGAAAATAAGAATCAAATGAATTGCTAGAATCTTGTGTTGTCATTTTCTTTTATAAGTAGCTCAGTGGTTATTACTGTTACATAGCATGATGGATGCCAGTTCGATTCCAACCTTGGGTGACTGTGTGGACTTTGCACAATCTCCTTTGTCTATATAGGTTTTGTCTCGGTGCTTCACTTTCCGCCCATAGTCCAAAGATGTGTAGGTTAGGCGGATTAACTGTAGTGTCCAGCGATGTTTAGACGAGGTGGATTAACTTGCTAATGCGAGTTTATGTGGTTATGGTAGCGTCTGGGTGGTTGGTACAGACTCGATGGTTCAAATGGCTTCTTTCTGCACTTCATAGGATCTATGATTCTAGTTAGAAGCTTGGATAGCTGATTTTTTTGCATTATGTTCTGTACAAAGCAGATGAATTGTGAGTGGGCTATTATATGTAGGTTGACAGAATTTTTATAAATGTTCCAAAAAAAGTAATTAAGATATTTTGCGTTAGTAAATGAACTGTGCCTGTGTGTAGCTTCTCTTGCTAAAGGTATTTGAATAGTGTTTTGTCTTTTGTTTGAAACAAATTTTGGACTGTTGTGCAAAATTATGGTACTTACTATTTGCTTGAAGACAGAAAATTTCCTTATAAATCAATGCCCCCTTCTAAGACTACAAAAATCTATCACAGATGAGATTACCTTTTACAATAAATGATTCATTTAAATACACTGTAAGTACTGATGGTCATTTATTTGGTATTCTCCATGTAAATTAATAGGATATTATTGGTTTATAAAATAGAATGCATACTTAAGAATGATTGCATGCTGTTCATCTAATTGATTAATTAGATCTAATTAAGTAGGTCAAATAGCATGAACTTCAGATGTGAAATTTGGTTTGTGATTTTCATCTGAACCCTGTGATTAGGTTACACTTAAGCACTCCTTTGTATTCACATTTCGTTATGTCACTTGAAGTTTATATCTGGGTACTCTTAGTTTTGGATTTTAGCTCTCAACTTGAACTTTGTTTCATATCTTGATGTTGAGATGGTGCACGTATAAATGTTAATGTTTGTGACATTATTGCAGAATCATTGAGAATTAACTGGGCTTACTAGGAAGCTCGATCTTATAAAAATAATTGTTTTGAAAGTCATAAAATTTTCACTGACCATTTTAATAGAAATTATTTTTATACATATCTATCCAGTGATACACCTTAACACAGTTGATGGCTTGAGAGATATTTAGATTAGTATTTGGTTTAAGTACAACTTTGTAGTGATATGCATGTGTAAGATCATGTACATTCCTTTGGACGGATTAGTTTTATGCTTACCTGTACTTTCCCAATCCTTGGTGCTGTAAAATCGATGTTTCGGGCAAAAGCCCTTCATCAGGATGAAGGGCTTTTGCCCAAAACGTCGATTTTACTGCTCCTCGGATGCTGCCTGAACTGCTGTGCTCTTCCAGCACCACTAATCCAGAATCTGGTTTCCAGCATCTACAGTCATTGTTTTTACCTTTCCCAATCCTTGTTGAATCAACTATTTGATTAGATTAGATTAGATTAGATTAGATTACTTACAGTGTGGAAACAGGCCCTTCGGCCCAACCAGTCCACACCGACCCGCCGAAGCGCACCCACCCATACCCATACCCCTACATTTACCCCTGCATCTAACACTACGGGCAATTTAGCATGGCCAATTCACCTAACCTGCACATTTTTGGACTGTGGGAGGAAACCGGAGCACCCGGAGGAAACCCACGCAGACACGGGGAGAATGTGCAAACTCCACACAGTCAGTCGCCTGAGGCGGGAACTGAACCCGGGTCTCTGGCACTGTGAGGCAGCAGTGCTAACCACTGTGCCACCGTGCCGCCCATTTGGTGCTGTACTAGTCCATAAACTTGGCAAGGATGAAATGAGAAACTTGAGCTTTTAGACCTTGGAAGAAGAAGCAATTGGCACTGATTTCTTGCCTGTCTAATTAATGGAAGTAGCACAGTTAAAAGGAAATAAGGGTTTAACTGTGGCTATTGTGAAAGGGTACCATAATGTTTAAACAATCTGCTTGTTGAGAAGCAACAATGCTGGAGAAAGTAGCTTTCATTATATTCACTTTTGCTTCTGTATGTAGACCAACCTCTGGCTTTGTTACAAACTTTTAATGTGCCTGTCTACATTCATAAGTTAACTACGGGTAAAAACAGCCATTTGGCCCACCGGATTCCCTCATTGTTGAAGCAAATTTGTTTTGCTTTATTTTTCTGTTTGGTAGTCCATTCAACATGTTAATTCTCTGCATGAAGAACAATAATCTCATATTGGTCCTGAGTTTAACTTTTAAGTAATTGACATCTGTGACAATTTTGAAACTTAATTTAAAGTAATATTCAATATTTACCTTCTCAATGGACTTTTTATACCTGTGAAAGGTACTTCCTCAGACATCCTAGATATTTTAATCAACCTGGAGAAAGTGAGGACTGCAGTTGCTGGAGATCAGAGTCGAGAGTGGGATGCTGGAAAAGCACAGCAGGTCAGGCAGCATCGGAGGAGCAGGAGAATTGATGTTTCGGGCAAGAGCCCTTCATTAGAAATTTCATTCTTGCCCTCACCGTCGATTCTCCTGTTCCTCAGATGCTGTCTGACCTGCTGTGCTTTTCCAGCACCCCACTCTCGATTTTAATCAACCTGTTTAGACATGCTATGACATGCATCTATGGCAGATTAGACTTAAACCTGTGATTTCTGACCCGGGGTAAGAATCACTGTAACTATCACAGTGCTACAAGAATCCTCAGACATTTTTTTCTGAGGCCTGCAAGTTCCATTTTAGCAGTCTCTCCTTGTATTTAAAACTGTAGTAGTCCTTTGTTTTTTTTTCTACAGATTTTTGAATAATTTCCTTTGATATCAAAAGACAAAAGGCAAATTATTCAAGTACAGGTCTACAAGATCACTATAGTTTGATCAGGACTTTGACTTTTGTTGTAAGCCTTTGGCCGAACAGTCCAATATTTTAGTAACTTTGTTCATTGGAAATTTGTCAAGTCCAATAAAATTTCCAGGTCTTAACTTGATCTTTAGCTATTCAATACATGTCGTAAAGTATGAATGCCATTTAATTTTTCCTACCTAGAAGTATTTTGTACTTGTCTGCATTAACTCTAATTTTTAATTAGTCTGTCTGTAGATATATTTTGTGCATCTCCGTCTAATTTTTGAGCTGTTTCCTCCAGTTGTGTTGTATGCCTTGGAGTGCTAATTGAACAACTTGACATGGAGTTTTTGAATTCTAACTGAGTGGATTTGAATTGCAGACGTCTCAATGCTGAGCTCTGAGATACTCAGCACTGTAAACTCTCCCTCATTTCAGCATGATTTCTCCAAAAGTAATTGTTAGTTTTTCCCCTTCTGCCTATTTCTTATTTGTTATGAGAGTTCATTTTGTGTCCCAGAACATAGTTCAAGTTCAACAAAACGTAATTAGGATAGATATAGTGAAAAAAGCCATTTGGCCCACCGGATTCCCTCATTGTTGAAGCAAATTTCTTTTGCTTCATCTTTCTGTTTGATAGTCCATTCAACATGTTAATTACTCTGCTTGAAGAAGAATAATCTCATGTTGGTCCTGAGTTTAACTTTTAAGTATTTGACATCTGTGACAATTTTGAAACTTAATTTAAAATAATATTCAATGTTTACCTTCTCAATGGACTTTTTATACCTGTGAAAGGTTCCTCCTCAGACAACCTAGATATTTTAACATGATCGGCTGAAGGGCCTATTGCTGTACTGTAAATACTCTACAACTCTATGATTCTAATGACCAACAGTTGTTTTGATAAAGGGTCATAGAAACAAAATATTGACCCTGTTTCTTTCCATTGAAGCTGCCAGACCTGCTAAGTAATTCACGCATCCGCCATATTTTGCTTTTGTGTAAAAATTGGGGATATGACTCTATGAACCTCATTTTTTCAGACAAGGGAGAATTTATGTAAATTGATATGCTGTAGCACTTGTATCTGCGACTTCAGTTTAACAGAGGATCCTTTGTGTATTTTGCATTCATTTCCTATCAATTATCCCAAGTCTTACTGGTATGGATACAAGGAAAGTTGGTGTTTAAAAAGGAAGCATATATTGTCGAATGAAAAGCAATAGAATAATGAAGAAGGAAATAACCTATATTGTGGAAGGTATCTATGATGGTGGTGCTAGCAGAAGGAATCTTAGTGAACCCACAGAATAACTAACAAACACCTTGTGACTCATGAGAATTGCCATTGGTAATCCACTCATTCACTGAGGCTCTATTTCATGTCATTATTGGTTACCTGCTAAAATTACAGGGACGTTAAAAGTGACATTAAAAATGTTAACACCTTGTCCAAAATTAACTGTGTGTAAAAATGCAGCCTAACTACTTCTAATGGACTAAATCAAATTCGAAATAGAACAAATCACTATGTATGTAATTAGGCAAACTGAAGGAAGATCAAAACTAGAAGTTGAGTGGAAATTTCTAAATTTTATGGCAACTGTTTTTGCACTTTTTTTTACAAAGAGAAAAGTGTATTTGTTAAAAGCTTAAAAGCATAGTTGGCGGTCTTTGCCTTCCCATTGATGATGCAGACTGTCTGTTAAAGGTTGACAGTTATAAAGATTAGTGAGTATTTTGAGAATACTGTTAGTAGTGAGGGAGGGGAAAGGGCCTCAGGCTGCACTTAGAAACTTTATCATGTTAATTGTGGGCAAGCTGAATGGGTCAGAACAATTTATTTCACAATTGTCTGAAACAGCCCTCAATAACTCTTAGGAATTTTGTGGTTTAATTTTGTGATTTAATTTCTTTTTCAATGTTATAATATTATGAAGTGAAACAGGCTGCTCCTGCTGGTAGATTTAATTACTTGATGCCGACTGTGACACGGGCCACATTCTACAAATAACCTGGAATAAAATTTTGTGTTAAGAATGTTTAATAAAAGCTTTACTTGAAGGTTCCTAATGTAATCATTAGATATTACTTCATTTCCTCAATATGGCTGATCTAGAAACTTAAAAGAAAAAGTAGGGCAGGAAAAGCATTTTAAATCTTCGTGCAAAACCAGAGTATAAAACAGAGTTTGCAGACTGAAATTCTTTTGTTGAATATACAGTATTTGCATATGATTTAGTTCATACTCACATTTGTTATTTAAATGGAGGGAGACCAAGATAACAATTTCATACCAAACTTGGGAAATTATCATGTTTTTTGTAAGAATTTAATATGTAATTTTCAATATTTAACATTATTTGACATTTCACTGGTAACATCATTTGTTTATATTACATTTTGTTTTTTTTAAAATAGAAACCCTTGATGAAAGAAATTCCTTTTCTTGGAGGATGTCAGGATAGGGTTAATTTACTATCAGTAAATTTCAGCAAAAATATTTATGTGCGATTGATTAGTTTCTCATTGTTTATAAATCATTCTCTCTAATCCTGTTTAAAGTGAAATATGGATGAGAAACTTTCTAACCCATGTAATTGTTTTCTTTAAGAAGATAGTTTGTTTTCAATATATTTGAAAAAAAATTCCACCCATTGGCTTGTCATCTTAGCAGATGGGGATAATGAGGGATAAATACTACAGGTACAATAGATGCAATCACTATTCAGTAGTTCAACTGAGGGAGAGAGAAATCAAATTTTGGGACAATGAACAGCGTGTAGAAGTTGGAAAAAATGTCATTCAGATAAAATTAAATTTAAATTCAGAAACAACCAATAAATAAAATTATTGCTGGTCAATGCACTTCTTGAACTTCAGATAGTAAACTTCATGGAAACTTTCTGGATTTGCCCCATTAGCTTCTTAAGTAGGCTGTTGGGATACTGAGCACCCAAATGATATTGCAGTTAAAGTGTATAGTACATAATTTCTGACTCTTGCTTTGTTAAATAATAAGACATACATGATTATGATAAGTTGCTTTCTGCAGCTAAAGGTATTTTTCGCTTCAGCTGGCGAAAAAGTCTCAAATCTTATAGGTATGACCACCCAGATGGTTACTGCTTCAACAGTTTTGCTGCTGCAGTAGTCATATCTGAAATGTACTTATTTCAATTCACGTTTGAAGGACTAGATTGTTAGTTACTTTGTTGGACCAATCAGGTTAGGGTTACCGTTAACCCACGTAGAAATCAATGGTTGCTAATGAGAAGTATTTGTTTATTAATTAGTGTATATATATTTGAAGATCAAGAAGAATAATTGTTTTGCATTATTGTTCTATAAAGTGCAGCCCAAGTAGTGCATATTTGATGGTCTCTAATAACATCAGCTGTGGTCAAGATTTGGACCTCTGAGAAACATTAAAAAAAAATCATAACGTTTGATACTGCTTGATCTAACCTATTTCTGGTGAATGTTTTGCTTAAAACATGCTTGAAAACAAACTGACTTGAATGGGATAGAGTTTCTGATTTGTAATGGTAGGAGTAACACCAGCCATCTACAAAATCTTGACACTTCCATGTGTGTAAATTTCCCAGGACTTGTTAAACCAATGAGCACTGTTGGGGATTGCAAAACACACTACTTGATTGAGTAATCACAGTGCCAAAAGATTAAAAATCTATTAATTTTCAATAAGTGATCGTAATTTTCATTTTGTTATTTTTTTTAATATGTTTTTGAAATTCAGCTGAGAGAGTTGTTATAAGTTGTTATTTGTTTGTTCTTTCTATTTATCAGTCGTTTAGTTAAATGTTGAAAATTATAATGTATTTTAGATTTGTTTGTAATATATTTTTGCTAAGAAAGTCCAAAAAATTTATCAGACAGAATATTCCTGTAATTAAAGAAGGCTAAATGTTAGATCGGTTATTGTACAGTTTTTTTTTAGAATTATGTACCATTGGTTTTATTAGTTATCTAGAGGAAATTGTAAGTTATTTTTGTATTAAGTCCAGAAACCAAAAGTGGTGAAGTAATGTTAAAGTGGTTGTGGAAAAAAGTCATGTTTAAATTTGTACATTTTTTTATACCTTGAAGTAAACGATTGCCCATTGAGCTAACTGTAAATTTTATTCCAGCAATTCATCAAAAATTGGAAGTGGATGGGACGGAAAAAGTGGAAGGATCTATGACGCAGAGACTGGAGAATGTACTCAATAGTAAGTTGTACTCTCCCAACGTATACCTATATGTATGGAAATGGTTATTCATTTTCACTGGATCTTTGATTAAGTGGCTTGTAATTGGGCCTGTAATTCTAACCTATAATTTTCATACTTAGAAATATATTCAAGTGTTGATATGGTAATGAACACTAATTATGTTGATGTAGACATCCAACTTAGAAAGCTGTGCAGTGACTTGTTGTACTAATATTGTATTTCCACACCTAATGAGACATGCTGCTTCACATTTGTATAGATGAACATTCTCTAGGAATGTAAAAATATAAAGAGGTTAAAACTGACATTTTATTGTATCGAAGAATTCAATTCAATTGCTGTCTTAAAATGTTGGGGTTAGGAGGCATGATGATGGGTGCAAATCTATTTTACACAACAAATGTATATTTTCCACCAATATGCAAATGAATAATTAATTTCCTGAAACTGTCCAGCGGCAAAAGGTAAAAGCCTCTGATATAGCTAAACTTGTTTCTTAGTCACCTGAGCTCCTGAAAGTGAAGCATTACATCTCTGTTAAGACAGTGATCTCATAAGGAATTAGAAATTTTTATTTCTATAACTAAAGCACAGTTGAAATTAATGCAATCCAACTGACCTTATTTTGAAAGCATTAAATATTTTACTTAATAATCAGTTTAATAGTCAAACTGAGACAGCAAAATCATATTTTTATGGCCATCATTTATTGGTTATGCATTGTGTCCTAAAAGTGAAGCACAAAGTAGTCTCTTACTAGTAATTGTAAAGCATACATCGTCAGTAGCTTTCTCCACCTTACATCATTGTTGTGAGAGTATTTTATTTCTTATTCAGTATCATCTAGATTAAGGTGAAGGAAATCTGAAATGAAAATGTAGCAAAGTTTTATGAAGGGATCAGTCATTGGTTTTCTATTTTATCACTGAAATATGAGTACTGTATTTGACAGATCTCCTTAACATTCTTAAATGTTGCTGGAAGGGAAATGAATCATGATAATGTACAGCAAATAAACAAGTACTTTTTCTTTAACTTAAGTAAATAAACTTGAATAAGTGAGCTGGTTTCTTTAAAGTGGATAACATTACATTTGATACAAAATGAGAAACTTAACTTTGCAGAGAAGTTCCTTTTTTTTAATAGAGAAGTAACATTCGCTGAAATGCTTATCCTGATGCATAAAAGTCTCATACTCAATGTACACATTGGAACTAAATGTGAAAGTGGGTATTTAGCAGACTACATTTAATTTCTGTGGGCCACCCAAGGAGCTGCCTGCAGAAAATGGCGTGCAAGCCACCCAGTGTGATCGATGTGCTTTTTAAAAAAATCATTGCTTAAAGTATAGTCACCAGACCAAATAATGCAAACTTTTTTTTTGAAAATTTAAACAACAATTTTATTTTAGTCTTTTTTTTAATTTTTTGCCAAATTTTTTTTTAGTTAAAGACTCACAGGGAAGCAAAGTACACATTTATTAAATGGTGAAAGTTCCTCCACTAGACTGTTGAAGAATATTTAAAGTATTTTGGAAGTGCATACATGAACAATGACCAAACTATTTTATGCTTTTTAAACTGAATTTCAGGTTGTTTCATATTTGAAGAGGAATATGAGCCTGTGCATATATGAAAATGCTTACCACTCTGCTAGTATATAGTGGGAAAGAAAAATCAACTGTTTAAAAATGATGAAAATAATAATTAAAGCACATTGAGCAAGAGCCCTTAAAATTAAAAACTTCCGTCATATAGGAAGAAACACATGTCCCAGCATGTATTGATAAGTGCGAGTGTTAATGGTGTTTTTTTTCGATTGGCTTCTTATTATCTGAATTTACCTATTTACGGGTATTGCATTGTTTCTCCCTATATTTTAACTATTTCGTGTAAGACTACTATAATTTCATTTACACTGAACATGTAGCATAATTGGTGAAGTGCTTCCACTTCACAATGCTGAACTCCATAGGTGGGCTTTTAAAGTTAAAGCCTTAGTAACTTTGAAGTGAAGCAGAGTGAGGCTTCCTTGTCAGGGAGGCTCATTTCAACCTATTGTCAGATGGGCTGTAATTCCAGAGTTAAACTACATTTAAGTTGCAAATGTAGCTATGTTCTGCATGAGGCAGGTGCCTAATGATCTAGATTTTATTGAATTAGCAACATAATAACAATTTAAAAATATATTTGCTGTGAAACTGATTTTTTTTTTGACAAATCAAACTGCTGTGAGTTGTCCCTTTGATAGTGGTAAATTAGATTGCAGTAACAGCTTTGTGTTTTATTTCTTTCCAGGAGCAAGTAACACAGCTGATACACTATTCCAAGAAGTTTTGGGGCGGAAAGACAAAGCCGATTCTACAAGAAATGCCCTAAATGTTCTTCAGCGTTTTAAATTTCTCTTTAATCTTCCTCTTAATATTGAAAGGAATATTCAAAAGGCACGTAATTATTAGCACTTCTTAAGAATACATTAAGGGTATTTCCTGTTTTCTAGAATCCTGTATGATGTTTTGCTTTGCCTTTTTAGGGTGATTATGATGTAGTTATAAATGACTATGAAAAGGCTAAGTCACTATTTGGAAAAACAGAGGTTCGCGTGTTCCAAAAAGGTAAGACAGACAGGAATTCTTGTATTTTTAAAAAACACTATTCTGTTTTGCAATGGACATGTTAAAAAATATAGTAACAGTTTGGACTGTAATGTAACTTTATACTGTTCACACATACATTTGAAAACTTGGAAAGTCCACATTAAACAGTGCTGTTGGCAAAATTTCAATTTCAGAAAGAAGTTCTCTTGTCCAATCAAAATAATGCAATGGCGTTATTACAAATTTAGAACCAATGATAATGTAACAGACATAAGATGAGAATCTGTGTATTGCAATCATCTGAATTCTTGTATGGCACCTGTTAATATATGATTTGATAAATACACCATGTTATCTGTTTACAAGAGTATTTAGTTTAATCAGTCATATTGGTTAGATTTGAGTTCCAAAAGGGGTGATGGGATAGCCCTGCAAACCCTGCACTAACTACATTGATAATGAACCTTAACTGCAGCATTGTTTATCGTGTCAACATTGCTGTGAAGCTGTTTACCTGAAACAAGCCTTTTGAAAATCACTGTAGAAGTGGTCATTCTACACCACGGAACTCTGAAGCAAATCATTCATTTCAGTCTTGGAGGACCCAATCCTCTGGATATCCTAAAATCACCATCTGAGCTCCTGAATGCTTCCACATTATGAAGCCATGGTGCATGGATCAGATTTTAAAATTTATTGCAAAATTCAAATCTACAAAAATGGGCAGATAGGAAATACCAGTTAATACCTTCAATCCTTCAAGCCCATTAAGTCTTTTGCTCATACACTATGCCCATATCCAACACCCATGCTTCTGCCTATCAGCAGCATGTAACTTTGAGGCAAAGGTGGGTAAGAAAAACCACAACCGTAGAATATTCCCAGTCCTTGAATGATATTGGCATCGGCAAGAAGCTTAGGAGAATCATGCAGGATCTGCATTAAGGAGCTTCCTGTCATTGAGAGCAAAATAAGCCATTCTCCAATGAAGTGTTGAATGGAGAGATGGGATTCATGCTAATGAGCAGTGGGGGAGGTTATATGCATGCATTAGCATGAATTATTATCCTCATCATTATGTCATCTTACCTCATTGGTATGCAGTTTGCCATTTCCCCCATTCATGCATTGAAAATCAACAGTGACAATTCCTGACCTCTCAAGGAAAAACAGGAAAGCTTGTGAGTGATGCACTGCTCCAACTTGGATGTCTCGAAGTGGAGTAAGGACAAAAAGGTAACTAGGGAGAGAATAGGGCCCCTCAAAGATCAGCAAGGCGGCCTTTGTGTGGAGCCACAGAAAATGGGGGAGATACTAAATGAATATTTTGCATCAGTATTTACTGTGGAAAAGGATATGGAAGATATAGACTGTAGGGAAATAGATGGTGACATCTTGCAAAATGTCCAGATTACAGAGGAGGAAGTGCTGGATGCCTTGAGACGGTTAAAGGTGGATACATCCCCAGGACCTGATCAGGTGTACCCGAGAACTCTGTGGGAAGCTAGAGAAGTGATTGCTGGGCCTCTTGCTGAGATATTTATGTCATCGATAGTCACAGATGAGGTGCCGGAAGACTGGAGGTTTGCAAAAGTGGTGCCACTGTTTAAGAAGGGCGGTAAAGACAAGCCAGGGAACTGTAGTCCGGTGAGCCTGGTCTCGGTGGTGGGCAAGTTGTTGGAGGGAATCTTGACGGGCAGGATGTACATGTATTTGGAAAGGCAAGGACTGATTCGGGATAGTCAGCATGGTTTTGTGCATGGGAAATCGTGTCTCACAAACTTGAGTTTTTTGATGAAGTAACAAAGAAGATTGATGAGGGCAGAGCAGTAGATGTGATCTATATGGACTTCAGTAA